>NC_072739.1:7731976-8056852 GCF_026930045.1 Uloborus diversus
AAAGGCATGGATTCTTCAATGCCTACAGATAAAACCATTTTTGTCATAAACTCATGTCAGATTTGTCCATAACTGTTTCGGAATTAAAAGGCATTGATTCTTCAATGCCTACAGATAAAACCATTTTTGTCATAAACTCATGTCAGATTTGTCCATAACTGTTTCGGAATTAAAAGGCATCGATTCTTCAATGTCTACAGATAAAACCATTTTTGTCATAAACTCATGTCAGATTTGTCCATAACTGTTTCGGAATTAAAAGGCATTGATTCTTCAATGCCTACAGATAAAACCATTTTTGTCATAAACTCATGTCAGATTTGTCCATAACTGTTTCGGAATTAAAAGGCATCGATTCTTCAATGCCTACAGATAAAACCATTTTTATCATAAACTCATGTCAGATTTGTCCATAACTGTTTCGGAATTAAAAGGCATTGATTCTTCAATGCCTATAAATAAAACCATTTTTGTCATAAACTCATGTCAGATTTGTCCATAACTGTTTCGGAATTAAAAGGCATCGATTCTTCAATGTCTACAGATAAAACCATTTTTGTCATAAACTCATGTCAGATTTGTCCATAACTGTTTCGGAATTAAAAGGCATTGATTCTTCAATGCCTACAGATAAAACCATTTTTGTCATAAACTCATGTCAGATTTGTCCATATTTGTTTCGGAATTAAAAGGCATTGATTCTTCAATGCCTACAGATAAAACCATTTTTGTCATAAACTCATGTCAGATTTGTCCATATTTGTTTCGGAATTAAAAGGCATTGATTCTTCAATGCCTACAGATAAAACCATTTTTGTCATAAACTCATGTCAGATTTGTCCATAACTGTTTCGGAATTAAAAGGCATTGATTCTTCAATGCCTACAGATAAAACCATTTTTGTCATAAACTCATGTCAGATTTGTCCATAACTGTTTCGGAATTAAAAGGCATTGATTCTTCAATGCCTACAGATAAAACCATTTTTGTCATAAACTCATGTCAGATTTGTCCATAACTGTTTCGGAATTAAAAGGCATTGATTCTTCAATGCCTACAGATAAAACCATTTTTGTCATAAACTCATGTCAGATTTGTCCATATTTGTTTCGGAATTAAAAGGCATTGATTCTTCAATGCCTACAGATAAAACCATTTTTGTCATAAACTCATGTCAGATTTGCCCATAACTGTTTCGGAATTAAAAGGCATTGATTCTTCAATGCCTACAGATAAAACCATTTTTGTCATAAACTCATGTCAGATTTGTCCATAACTGTTTCGGAATTAAAAGGCATTGATTCTTCAATGCCTACAGATAAAACCATTTTTGTCATAAACTCATGTCAGATTTGCCCATAACTGTTTCGGAATTAAAAGGCATTGATTCTTCAATGCCTACAGATAAAACCATTTTTGTCATAAACTCATGTCAGATTTGTCCATAACTGTTTCGGAATTAAAAGGCATTGATTCTTCAATGCCTACAGATAAAACCATTTTTGTCATAAACTCATGTCAGATTTGTCCATAACTGTTTCGGAATTAAAAGGCATGGATTCTTCAATGCCTACAGATAAAACCATTTTTGTCATAAACTCATGTCAGATTTGTCCATAACTGTTTCGGAATTAAAAGGCATTGATTCTTCAATGCCTACAGATAAAACCATTTTTGTCATAAACTCATGTCAGATTTGTCCATAACTGTTTCGGAATTAAAAGGCATCGATTCTTCAATGTCTACAGATAAAACCATTTTTGTCATAAACTCATGTCAGATTTGTCCATAACTGTTTCGGAATTAAAAGGCATTGATTCTTCAATGCCTACAGATAAAACCATTTTTGTCATAAACTCATGTCAGATTTGTCCATATTTGTTTCGGAATTAAAAGGCATTGATTCTTCAATGCCTACAGATAAAACCATTTTTGTCATAAACTCATGTCAGATTTGCCCATAACTGTTTCGGAATTAAAAGGCATTGATTCTTCAATGCCTACAGATAAAACCATTTTTGTCATAAACTCATGTCAGATTTGTCCATAACTGTTTCGGAATTAAAAGGCATTGATTCTTCAATGCCTACAGATAAAACCATTTTTGTCATAAACTCATGTCAGATTTGCCCATAACTGTTTCGGAATTAAAAGGCATTGATTCTTCAATGCCTACAGATAAAACCATTTTTGTCATAAACTCATGTCAGATTTGTCCATAACTGTTTCGGAATTAAAAGGCATTGATTCTTCAATGCCTACAGATAAAACCATTTTTGTCATAAACTCATGTCAGATTTGTCCATAACTGTTTCGGAATTAAAAGGCATGGATTCTTCAATGCCTACAGATAAAACCATTTTTGTCATAAACTCATGTCAGATTTGTCCATAACTGTTTCGGAATTAAAAGGCATCGATTCTTCAATGTCTACAGATAAAACCATTTTTGTCATAAACTCATGTCAGATTTGTCCATAACTGTTTCGGAATTAAAAGGCATTGATTCTTCAATGCCTACAGATAAAACCATTTTTGTCATAAACTCATGTCAGATTTGTCCATATTTGTTTCGGAATTAAAAGGCATTGATTCTTCAATGCCTACAGATAAAACCATTTTTGTCATAAACTCATGTCAGATTTGCCCATAACTGTTTCGGAATTAAAAGGCATTGATTCTTCAATGCCTACAGATAAAACCATTTTTGTCATAAACTCATGTCAGATTTGTCCATAACTGTTTCGGAATTAAAAGGCATTGATTCTTCAATGCCTACAGATAAAACCATTTTTGTCATAAACTCATGTCAGATTTGCCCATAACTGTTTCGGAATTAAAAGGCATTGATTCTTCAATGCCTACAGATAAAACCATTTTTGTCATAAACTCATGTCAGATTTGTCCATAACTGTTTCGGAATTAAAAGGCATTGATTCTTCAATGCCTACAGATAAAACCATTTTTGTCATAAACTCATGTCAGATTTGTCCATAACTGTTTCGGAATTAAAAGGCATCGATTCTTCAATGTCTACAGATAAAACCATTTTTGTCATAAACTCATGTCAGATTTGTCCATAACTGTTTCGGAATTAAAAGGCATTGATTCTTCAATGCCTACAGATAAAACCATTTTTGTCATAAACTCATGTCAGATTTGTCCATATTTGTTTCGGAATTAAAAGGCATTGATTCTTCAATGCCTACAGATAAAACCATTTTTGTCATAAACTCATGTCAGATTTGCTCACAACTGTTTCGGAGTTAAAAGGCAGTCATTGATTCTTCAATGCCTATAAATAAAACCATTTTTGTCATCAACTCATGTCAGATTTGCTCATAACTGTTTCGGAATTAAAGGGCATCGATTCTTCAATGTCGGCCGATAAAACCATTTCTGTCATACACCTTTATTTCCCTGCACTAAAGTGACTTTGAAATACATGCATACATTTTCTATTGTAAATTTCTTAATTTTTAAATCTTTTAGAAAACAGCTAATAATGTTGGTTTTAAATTTAACAAAGCATATAGTATATTTTATACTTTTTTCCCCCCTTGCAGTGACTGATAACTGGTTGGCTCCATGTTTGATTGTGTTATTTGTGGCACTTGTACCGTTGTGGGTATTAATTTCTAAACGAAATAAATTTACAAAACAAGTTTTGTATACTGGCTGGCTTCCTGTAATAAGTGCAGTTTTTATTTCAAGGTAAGTATTCCATTCTTTTTTTTTTCTTACTACAATATTTTTTTAGTGTTTACGTTAAGACAGTACAATGGAACAAAGCTGCGTAACTTTAACTAGAACTTTCGGGCATAAAACTGGTCAGTAAAAGTTTTCAGAATTTAGTCCTTTTTTTTTCTCGAAATTTACTGAATAACTCATTAAAAAAGATTCAGCATTATTTTCCCAGTCTTCCTCACTAACTTCGTAGAATACCCCCCGCCCCCCAAAAGGGTCCAGTAATTGCCAATATTGCAACCTAATTTTGCAAACCTGTTAAGATTCTATAGAATCGTTAGTTATTATTTTATTGGACGGGAATAAAAACCCTATACTATAGCAAACTTAAGCATCTTTTTAGTCTACTTGTGACAAAAATTATTAAAAGAATAAATATATGATTAGTATGTTTTAAATTCAAAAAAGGGAAGAAATATCAAATAACAAGTAAATAGATACTGCTGGGTAAAATTTTTGAAAGTAAGGTATTGAGGTGGAGAAATTTGATGTTTGACACCAAAAATTGAAAAAAAAAAAAACTTTTTTGTTCAAATGAAACTTCCAAGGACACCTCTCCCAAACTTTTTTTTTTTCAATGGTTCGTGATAATAATAATGAAAATAATTGTTGCAGAATAAACTGATTGCAGAAATCAAGAGCCATTTATAAATCTTAGACTAAAAAGCAAATTTGTTTGGTACAAACTTTGTTAGAGACCTCTTGCCAAGGAAAATATAATACAATTTTTTTTTTAATTTGGCTTTTTCAAGGGGTTTGAGAAAGTATTTTTAAAACGAAATTGCCTATTCAAACTTTTTAAGATATTAACTACGCTAAACATTATTTCTTGTATCGAAATCTTGCAGAAAATAGATAAAAAATTTAAACTGAAATGCAGTTTCTTACAGACAAAATTACATGGACAAAAGTTAACGAAAAGTGCACAAGAAGGCTATAAATGATTTTTTAAAAAATATGATTGATTATTGATGTGTACCTTTATTTCCTCAATAAATTTTCAATTGCTTTTAGATTCATTTTTACTTTCTTCTATATCTAATATATAGAAAAAAGTATTGGATTCGTGCAAATTTTCCAATTTCGACGGATTCGAACGTTTTGAGGTGTGCTGAGTCCATTTCGACTATTTTTGGAAAATGTCTGTCTGTGTATGTGTGTGTGACCAGTTTTTTGTGGCCGCTCTACAGCAAAAACTTTGGTACACATTTGTGCCCCTATGTGAACTTGTGCCCATTGGTTTTTGGCGCGAATTCCTCCAAGGGGGGTGGAGCAATGGGACGTTTTTTGAGTTACGTGTGCTTGCTATTCCTCAGGAAGTAACTGGCCAAATCAAACAAAACTTGGTCCATATGTTGCCATTAACAGAAACAGGTGCTGATTCAATTTTGGTGTCAATAACTCAAACGGGGGTTGAGCTATAGAGCGTTTTTTGTCGTCAATTGTGACTGCTGTAGCTCAAGAAATAACGAATGGAATGAAAGAAATTTATCGGCAAGTAGCCCTTGGTGGGTATAAGAGCTGATTTTATTTTGGTGTCAACAGCTAAAAAGGGGGGTAGCGCAATTGCCCGTTCTTTTTTTCCATTGTGAGTGCCCTATCTCAAGAAGTAATGCTACGTTCTGGTTGAAATTTGGAATATATGTGAATCCATATGTAAACAGGCTTTGGTTCAATTTTGATGCCAATCGCTCCAAGAGGTGTTGATTTTTTTTTTGCGAATAAAAATAGCTTTATTAATGCAACAGTAAGAAAGATAAATCGTAATAGATTGTCATCTGCGTATTTCTCGTGATTTTAATTGTATGGAAATGATCGGAAATATTATCTCAATGATTTAAAATTTTTAACTGTTGCCATTTTATGTTTGTTAACAAATAAAATATTTGTAATTAATTCAAGCAAGGCTTTTAAAATAACTTTCAATTTTCGCTCTTTGCTTTGCTTTTGAGATCAATCGAGAATTGGGATGGTCGTCAAGTTTTTGCATGTGTAATTTTGTTTTTGTTGGGAATATTGCTTCCTCGTCAAGCATGGGGAGGGGTCAGAAAAAAAAAAGAAAAATATAGAAGAAAGTTTCGTGATGGCCACAACATACTAGTTGTTTTTGCAACAATTTAAAAGGATAATCAAGAATTCTGTTGAATTAAAATCATCAAGTTTTAAGGAGTATTTTTATTAAGGAGTATATAAATTTTAGGCAAAAAAGGATTTTATTTTGAAATTTTATATGAATAAACTTGCTTCTGACGATTACAAAATTAAAATACAAGTATCAGACTAAGATTGAGAATTGCTATGTTTTTTTTTGTAAACTACAGTGAACCTCCCTTTCCCCCACAATACTTTAAAATGTGTGTGTAACAAATGTTACACATTAATTTTGTACAAAATTTAACCATGCAGTATGTTGCAAATAATGTGCAATTTGAGATTCCCCCTCCCCCCCAAATGTAACAAGTTAATAAGTTGATAACATGAAAGAATGATATAAATGACGCTATTTTGTGTGAAGTATTTCATGAAAGATTTAAAAAAAAAACTCTACCTTTCATTGTGAAAATACATTTATTGTATATTCAGTAAATTATCGCCCATTAGCCAGGGCTAAAGCAGAAATACATGAAATACACCGCCAGCTCAGTCATTTACAGCCGAGGACTGCAGTTTATAGTCTGCTAATAAGCACGAAACTGCAGTCCTCGGCTGGAAATGACTGAGCTGGCGGTGTATTTCATACATTTATTATAATTTTTCATACATTTATTGTAATTTTAAAGACTCTATTTTTGCAAAAAAACTATTTTCTTATAAGCTATAAAAACATTCTTCTGAACATGTTCTTTTCTTGGGTTTGCTAAAAGTGTATCATTCAGAATCACGAAGTCCCGAAACACTTGTATGTTTACACACGTTAAAAAAGTCGGATATTGTCGGCGTCTTCGTTTATTGTTATCACTTTTTCATAAAATTTCAATTTTTTCCCCATTTTTGCTCCTCAATTAACAGAAATACATAAGCAAACCCTGACGAGACTAACTTTCTGTATAGCATTTTGTGGTTTTCAATAGCAGTTCAAAATTTTTCTAGGAATGAAGCTACAGAAAGTTCGCCCCCCAGTAACCACAGACTCCCCCTAAGAAAACCTTCTTTTGCATCTAAAGAAATTCAGTCGCTGTACATGTTGCAGGCATTGATGTAGGACCTTCATCGTTGCCATTACTTTGTAAGCTGTTAAAGAATTGTGTCGAGAGTGAAAACAAAGCGAAGTTAAATTAAAATTTAAGCAACAAACAAAATCATGCTGGAAAAGATAGAAAAGCTGAATGTGTTTTGAAACTAATTTACGAATGTCAGGGAAAACGGTCAGAGTTTATTTCACCTATTACTATGTGATTAAAAATTGCAAAATTTAGCTTTAACTTTTTATAATTCAGATATTTCCATTTTGTTATTTTAAAATTTAAAACTGCGTTCAGTTGAGTTATTGTGATTTTAATTTGAAGTTGCCAAAATAAATGCACCTTAATTGAAAAAAAAAATCATTATTTTGTGTCTCCTGGATTCTTTTCGGTTACTGTTATCAGTCGGTTATTGTTATCAAATTGTATTTGTCCCAAAGTGATTACATTAAGCGGCGCCTACTGTAATTAAAACTGACTTTTCATGAAAATTTTTTTAACAGAGTAGCTTTGCATTACAAATTAAGCACTGCCTTGCATCATAAATAAAACAAGCATCCATTTTAGAAAGCATAATATTGCTAATCATAATGCTAAAGTTAGTCAGTATTTTAAAGAATTGGTCAGTATTTAATCAGAATTTTGTGATTTTTGTTCAGTAAAATCAGTAATTTTAGCTTTCAAACAGTTTTATCCCTCATACTATGCATTTTTGTTTGGTCGCTTAAAAAATATTTTAGTTTTAAATTGAAGTTCATACAATGACAATATTAAATAAAGCATCAACTGAATGTGAGAAAATTTTTGTTTCATACATGAAATCTGCTAATTTTGCTTTGTTTGATAACTCAACTTGTATAGTTTTAATTGCTATAAAAAGTGTGAAATGCTTTGCATTGAAACTTTAAGTTGAAACTAATGATACCAAATGTTTCTAGCGCTGGTGGCTGTGTTCTTGATTTAGCTATTGCAAAATTTAAAGGGATTGCTGTTTTTCAACCTGTTATTAATGGTAAGCATTTTTCAATTAAGTGTTTTAAGTTTGCATGTAATTAAAGCCAAGCATTGAAACTTCGAAATTTGAATATTTTCAACAATGAATTTCATATAAGTTGGATATCTCCTTTTCTGTGTTTATGTGGACACCAACTTAATTGAAGGCAAAGCTTTGCCTTCAATTGACTTAGTGTGGTAAATTTACTTTTGCTACCAGTTTGTTGGCACTCTCGGCTTCAATGAAATCACATCTGCCTCCAGCTTGATTATTGTCGATTCCAGACAGTGGAGTTCATGACCAAAGGCCCCCATATGGGGGGAGGGAGAGGGCAAGTAAGGGCTCAAGCCCCTCCTCCTTTGAAATTAGAATTTCCTTGCTTTTAGTACTTTTTTCTTTGCAAAAATGTAAAAACATTTCTTCTCCAGCAATTAATGATTAAGTTATTAAAAATGTCAAATTTTAATAACTCTAATCTGTTTCTATGGGGAAAATATCTGACCTCCCCCCTTAAAATTTTGCTCGTGGGCGCCCTTGTTCATGATTAGGGCAAAACTGCAGTCTTTGGATGTTATAACCAGGCTGTGGGTATATTGCTAAGAAATCATTGATCCTTTTACTACTCCCCTCATTTTATTTATATTTTGTTGATGAGGAACCTCATGAAATACAGTAGACCCTCATTTTACGCGGGTTTATTTTATGCGGTTTTGATTATACGCGATTTAAGATTCGACACTTTTATTTCACACGGATGAGTTTCGGTTTTACGCGGATGCGGTAATGCAAACAGATAAAATTTTCCCCTCTTTCAAAATCCAAACTATTCAAGGGCGGATCCAGAAAATGTTCAAGGAGGGGGCGATTGTTTTTCACTCTTTACTCTTTAGAACTTCAATTTCTAAAAATTTTCGAAGGAGTGCATTGAACCCCTCGTGTACCTATCCCTAATATCATCTATCGTCTAAAATTGCGATTTCGGAACTTCAATTTCGAAAATATTCCTGTAGAAAGTTCCTGTCCCTATCCCCAAAGTAATAAGAGATGTGCTAAGATTGCGTTTTAAGGACTTCAATTCCGGAAGAATTCCTGGAAAGGGCTGTCTTTCTTCTAACACCATCTAATATTATGTAAAATTACGGTTTTTAAACTTCAGTATTGAAAATATACAGGAAGTAATTTCCTGTCTCTCGCCGCAAGGAGGGGGCGATCGCCCCCATCGCCCCTCCCTTGTATCTGTCCTTGAAACTATTAAAGGCTTCAGATCACGTGTAATAAACTGCATTTTGACGCGCTAATAATTGAGCTTGGGCCACTGGAAACATTTTACGCGATTGATTCCAGAGCTCTTTCCAGAAGTAAAGTTATTAAACACAGTTCAGAACTCACTGGAAGAAGCTTTTAGGAGTGACAAAGGAGGACAAAAGCAACGAGGATACCAACACTGGTGACAGACAACCCAAAACGTTCACCTTGAAAGTTTTGAGCCATTTCTAGACAATAGAAATGATCTTTCTGACTTGTTAGTGAAGGAAGATTCTATCATGGAAATGACGTAAGTGATCATGGATGTGTTTATGCTCTGCAAAGAACTACAGAAAGAAATTCTTGACTGCCAAAAGACATGCGTGACCAGCTCCTTTTCATAACACTAAATAAATTTGCGTTTTCTTTATGCATGTTGTGCAGAGATATCAATTACACATTAAACTTATTACACAATTAGTCATCACTAGAATGAAGTTTTTTTTATCTACAGAATCTAAACCCTATTTTAACACTAATATTGAGTCTTAGATTACGTGGTTTTGATTTACGCGGCATTTCCGAGGAACGAAACCCCCGCGTAAAATGAGGGTCTATTGTACTCTTTTATTTGTTTTTTTTTTTCTTTGGCAATTTCTTATAACTCTAATCTTTGTAGCTTATTATTTTGTGTAGTTTTCAATACCTTGATACATTAAAATTATAATGGACATTTATTCAAACCATTTTCGTTATTTCTACCTAAATTTCTTTAGGACTGGCCGTTCTTAGTGTTCTTTGTACTTATTTTATTATTCAACTTGATATGTTTCTACCTAGTAATTATTCGTGATTGCTTTTTAAATCATATTTAGCTTAAGGATTTGTTGTACTAAAGACATTTAAACAAGTTAATTTACAATGTTTTTCATTTTCCTTTTGGCTCCTTTGAAATAAAAAGGTTCTAAATTTTTTTATAATGTTGTAATTTCTTTACAGTAGCTTGTATGCCATTGTGCACATTTCTTACTGCATAGATAATTTATCCTTTGATTATTATTTAATATATATAGTGGTATAAATTTAAAATATTGCAATTTCTTAGTGTTTTTTTTTCTGGTATCTAATCTTTCGAAGAAATCTATCAAAAAAGCTCAACTTTATGTATACAGTAAACTCCAGAATATCTGTAGAATAAGGTGGCAGGGTAACAGAGGATAAACGAATTCTTGGATAATCCGCAAAAAGAGCAAAAAAAAAAAAAAAAAACGATACTAGTGCCTGCAATAGTCTTAAAAAAACAGTAACACTTGCTTTTATTTAACTTATAGCTAGAACAGTAACAATGTATGTAAAAGCTAAAAAGGGTCTCTCATTATTACAAACAAGTTATACACATGCTTTGAGCAAATTATACAAACCAATTTACTTAAACAGAGGTTACACCAAAAGGGGAGGGTAGTTTTTTTTCAAAACTGGTCCTCTTGTAACGTGTTTACACGCCTAAGTAGTGTCGATCTAAAAAGCAGTAAGTTGTGTTGATCTGAAAATCAGTATGTAGTATAGATCTAAAGCAGTAAATAATATAGATTTAAAAGCAGGTTTCAACTAATCAGGTTTCAATGACCCTGTAACGCTTGATATCATTGGAAATAGAGGGAAGAAAGAAATAGGAATGCTTCTAAATAGGTTTTGCTTTTGTTAAATTAAAATGTGTGTATTTATTTACATTCGGTTAATAACCACCTGATTTTTTTTTTTTTTTTGAAAGTGTGAATGGCCGCAGATAATTCAAAGTTTACTCTTACATCTACCTTCGATTCAGTTCATATGTGAAATTTTTCGCTCGCAAGATATTTTTGTTTTTGCGAAAATTGCGGCTTGTAAAAATGAGTGCTTTTAGGGTAATTTGAAATATTAAGGTGAACAAGTAAAAGTTAAAAATCAAGATTTCAACCTTTATGTACTCCATGGTATTTTGTATTTGTTAAACTTCAGCTTTTTATCCATTTCCCAACTATGGTGTAAAATGTGCTGTTTCTTATTTGCGTACTTGTCACAATCATGTCAATAAATGCAATGCTTCTTTTTATAGGTGTTGGTGGAAATCTAGTTGCAGTGCAATCTAGTCGAATTTCAACCTATTTGCACCAAAGATCTGAAATGGGCTCCCTCCCATTATCTGACCCAAAAGTGTGTGTCGGTCCTTTCACAGTTTTCTTTGGAAAAGGTGAATAAAATAATATTAAGTTATCTAATCTCTTTAACTGCCTGTGTGCATCATTTCAAGCAATTTATTTAGACTTATAATTTTGGGTTGAATTTTTTCTTTTGTTATCATTCTGAAAATATGCCTTTTTTTTTCAATGTAATATAGAATAGAAGTTCTTTTAATTTTTACGGTGTATTTTTATACTTTTTCATGTATTCAACAGTGGGTAATTTTTGTATTAATATGAAAATTATTAATTTATTGTTTCCGAAAAAAATGTGAGTGACATCAAGACCACTAAACTCTAAGTGATTTAAACACTTAGAAATTGAACTTTTACTGCAGTAAAAATTATTGTGAAGATAAACTAGTTTACAATCATATTTCCAACCAATGACATGCACTGATTTATCAGGTCAGGATTAAAAGATACATGGATCAGACAGGAAAGGTTCAAACTACAGTAAACTCTCGATTATCTGCAGGTCTTTTCACATTTTTTTAAACAGTAAAGACCAATACTATAGTCATAATGTTTTTTAAACTTTTGTGTTATTGTTCGCTTTTAGCTTTTACATATATTTTTTTACATTCAATGTTATCTCTTTTAACTATAATTTAAATGTATGCGTGACTGTTAGTCATATTTTTTAGCAATTGTATACTATAGTACTTTTTACCTGTTATTCGAATCATCTACGGTTACCATGCCACCTGATTCCGTGGATAATTGAGTTTACTGTACCTATTTTAATGATGAAATTTCATACAGCAATAGTGGAACATTCAATAATAACAAATATTAAGTACACCTGCTAATTTTCATTGTAGGATCCGAGAAACTAGGCATTGTATTCACTACTGCTAAAGTTAAATAAGATTTTTGTAATTTAATGGGTTCAGTACAAAGGTTACTATTTTCTATGCTTAGTACGGAAAAGAATAAATGCTTTTTTCCGTGGTGAATCAGCTTGTGTCTTAGCAGACGAATTTCTTCTCTAAAACCACAAGATGCATGGATACTGAATTTAGCGCTCTTCTTGGAGTTAAATAGTTGCACCTTATAGGTTGGAAAATAGTTTGTATGTGAAATCTGTGGTGATGTGTTTTACTGTGGTTATTAAAAAACTATTTTAGTTGTAATGTAAGCTCTAGATTGTTTTTGGTGTATGAAAGTTACATAAATTATTTTCATGCAGAAAAAAAAAAGCCTTTTTATGCAGGGTGATCCAGAAGATACAGGGCCCTTTTTAAAATGCTAGCTGACTCATTGCGAAACACTTTTGCTGGACCCAGTGGGAATGCTAAAATCCAATTTTTTTTCATGGTCATTTTTTGAAAAATAGCCATAATGTGAATTGTTTATTTTTTACCAGTGACCGTAAAAAAAAAGAATTTAAATGTTGATGCATTACTTTTGTATTAAGAAAACAATCACAAAAAAAAGACACCTTTAAGCAATATTATTTGTGGTACTGCGATTTATCATGCTAAAAAATCATTTCCTTTTCTGATTTAAATGCAACAACATAACTAGTTCAGAATCCTGTAATGAGTTTAGATTGTATATGTACTCTTTGAAATTGGAGCCAAGCTTAACCTGAGGGAAAAGAAGTATTTCATGGGAAGGATGCCCATGGAGGAGATCAAACTCACTATCTTCACGATGCTTGAACCAGCTACTAATTGGCTTTGGTCTTGGTGATGCTAGACATTAACATAATGCATGATGAAACAAAAAAAAAAAAAAAAAAAAAAATTAAAATAAATGTTGTCATTTTTTGAAAATTATTTTTAAATAGTTACATATTGCAATTCACCATGTTAAATTAAATTTTTTCTATTCCAATTTCATTACAGACACATAATTATGTTTTCATTTAAGTTACCGCCCTATAGCCAGGGCTAAGGCAGAAATACATGAAATACACCGCCAGCTCAGTCATTCCAGCCGAGGACTGCAGTTTCGTGCTTGTTAGCACTCATCAGCCCGACATAGGAAGTGACCGAGCTGGAGGTGGAAAACCCCTTAAGGAAGCCAAGGGAGTCATGCCAAGAGTTGTCTTCAACCCGCATTCCGTGGGGAACTCTCAACCTGTTGTGTAGGCCCCCGCTTAACGATTTAGTTTCAATATTTTTTTTCTATATTTACTGCCATTTTGATAACCGCAAGTGTGTTAAGTGGAACTTAAAGCAGTTCAATATAGTAACAATTTACAGGAGAGATTAAAAACTTTTTTTTTGGGGGGGGGGGAGTATTTCTCCTGATCACTCAAATGACTGAACTGTTGCTTTCAAGCAAAATAATTTGCATTTAAAATTAAATTTTTAAAATAATTTTTTAAATTATTTTATATTGGGTTGCATAACTTTTGGATCATCTTGTATCTGTATGAACTGAATAATCTTACATTGTACTTCTCTTACATCTAAAATTTTTAGGATGTTTCACCTGCCTAACTTTTTTTTTTTTTTTTCAAGTTAACAGCTTTTTACTCTTTATACTACGAATTCTTGCTATTTTTCCCCCTCGTCTTTTGCCTCCCCCATTTTTAGTTGCTGCTCTATATTTGTATTTCATTTATTGCCTTTAGTACATATATTCCTCTTTTTTTTTGATGGGGAAAAAATTTGTTCTAATGGTACTAACTCAAAGATGCAAGGTGACAAACTTGAGCTACTGTGCATTGAAATTAGGTTAATTTTCTAGTGAATGATTTTGATGGCCAATTTGGATGACAATATATTTTAGTAAATCAATATTTATGCTTTGTAACTGTAACCCATTAAAAACAACCGTTTGTACAATGGATTTATTAGTATGAGCCTTTGAATTACGAATTCATGAGTTTACATGTGTGTGACACAAAATCTAATGAGTTCAAACTCACAAAAATAGCCAAACATACTTTAAACTATCAAAATTTCAGGCTTCCCGTGTGATAAATCTTTCTGCAGCCTTAGCCTAAACAAGGCAATTTGTTTCACAAAGCTGATCCGCCATGTTGGTGGCCTTTTTTGGGTGATCCTAGTGGTTAGTTTCTCAATGGTATATTTCTACGTCTTTATAAAATTTCAACCAAGTCAGAGATGGTAGAGTGGAGATGATTTAAAAACTCACGTCAGTTCACATGACTCAATGATTTAATAATAATTAAAGTATTAGTAACTTGAAGATTCTTAAATGCTTTTTTTTTTTTTTGTAATGCAAATATAGCTTGTTATGCTGACCAACAAATTGTAAAGTTATTTATATTGCATAGTTCTATAAATCTTGCTTTCATTGTATGTAAAAGTAACTTGAACATATTATTCATTAAAAAATAAGCTTATTTAAAATAATTCTATGTTGCTTTTAAGTCCTTGTTATTTAAAAAATAATTTGTTATGAAACAAAATAATTTAAACCTAGGATTATGAAAATAAGGCACTTTTACAAAAAGCTCTAATCAAATTCCCACAAGGAATAAATTAAGTTACAGTTGCAGGCACTCCTGTGTTAGAATAGTCATGATCCAAAACTATTGGTTTTAGGTAAGAAAGCTTTATGCTTAAAGACTCAGTGAAAGAAGCGACAAAATCCGAAAAGAGGCTTACTCTTGAATTGAAAGGCAAGCAGAATTTTTACGAGCTGGTAGCAAAATAGCAAAAGCCCTAAAAAACAACTTACTCTCAATTTTGCCAGCCTTATTAACGAAAAGGTTCCAAAAAAAAAAAGCAAAAATTTCCGTTTAATTTATGAGTAGTACATACAAAGATCAATTAAATTAAGAGTTTCAAATAGAAAGCCTATCAAATAGAAAGTAATCATAACATAGCAAGAGTAAAAATGCAATGTTATGTAGTTTCAAAAAGTTATAATTTCAAAATTGTGCATGTGTTGACAAAAAAATAAATAAGTAAAAAAATAAAATAATAATAATAAAAATACTTATTTTAGGAACTACTTTGTAAGTACAGTAGATCCTCGTTTATCCGCATTAACTGGGCCCAAAGTCAATCTGGAGAATTGATATTCCAGATAGCCCGGGTAATATGAGTGATAATAAGCGAACCAAATCGTTCATTTTGCTGTTTATTGCAGTAAAATAAAACAAAGTTTTATAAAAAATCTACACAGAATTGTTTTCAAAATATTAAATAATATAAAAATTTCCTAAGGAAACAGTCATTCAACCGTTTAAATCACCAACAGTTCAGATGGAGTGGTGTCCGGTGAACACTCCATGATTTATTTGACGTATGATGCTGACATCATTGTTTGTTGGATTACTATCATTTATTCTAAATTATTATTTATGTGAAATTTTTTTTAAAGAAGTCCACAAATTTAAGTCTGGTTTATCTGGAGATCCAGACCAAAAAAGGCCTGATAAACAAGGTTTTAATGTGTTTTAATAACAGTTAAGCTAATAATTATGTATATGCTGTTTGATTTCTTGGTGAAAGGTCTGGTCTTATTTTCAAAGAAAGAATTTTGCTATCTGTTTTTGCAGAACTGAAGGTTTTAAATCTAATTCATTATGATTTCGAATTTAATTGTATTATTGATAGTATGAGTCGGAAAATGTATAAACTTATAAGAAATCAATTATGTTGTCAGTAAATTTAAATCATTCTTAAAATCGGTAACTGTAAGTTAATCAAAAATTTGCGCCTTTGTGCTGAAATTGAATTTTATGGAGACGGTTTTATGTCATGTGAGCATTACCAGAAAGCCTATCGTCAGTGCAGAAAGTGAGCTTCATGATACAGATAATTTTTAGATCCTAAAACTTGCCTTTTTAAAGTCTTGTTTTATATAATTATGCGTATGTATACTTTTCGTGTGTCACTAGATTGTTTCTCTTATATTTAATCACTATCATTGATTGCTCAATCAATTTGAGGGTCTGACATGGGGAAGGAAGTTAGTCTGAAACATCAAGTTTTACAGGGGAAGCTAAAAATGCCGGGCTAAGTATCGTGGACTATGTGTAAGGGCCGTCTTCCGTCGCTTGTAGAAAGTAATCCATTTTGACGATTAACTTATTGTTTATTGCAAGGAAAAAATAAACAAAAAAACTATAAATTTGTAACTTACTATCTTCCTCATGTCAGCCCCTCAATTGGCGATAGTATCTCCTAGATGAGTGGGGGGGGGGGAGGGAGAGAGAAACACAGTGTAACTAGAATTTTATATGCAGTATAAGACCCCAAATTCGGAATACACGAAAACCGGAACTTTTTTCCTTTAATATTTTTTTTTTCATCAATTTTTTTTTTCCAGTTTTAAAAGTTTAAAACTGCTAAAGTTTGGCAAAGGCTTGTTGGAAATGCAATACTTTCAGTTTGGCTTTTTTAAAACGTTTTTTTGCTGCCACATGTTACGAATAAATTAGAATTTTGCTGTAATTGTGAAGCAATCTCTGAACATTCACTTTCGGTCAATGATACCTCTTTTTTTTTCTCATAAGTATGCAGTACAAAGCCTATGCAATAAAAGTACAAAATTATATTTTGTAAAATACAGTATAACTTCGATTTAGCAATTTCCTCAATTTAATGATATATTTCACCGGTCCGAATTTTACTGCATTGAATGTCTACACTCCTCGATTTAACGATATCCTTGATTCATTGATAACTTTTTCCAGCTAACCACGGACTAGACACCACTGCTAATTGTGTCCACTTTTGTTTTAGCAGACGGAATTATACGTTCATTCAGATTGATCAAAAAATGAAAGAAATATTACACAACATTAGCGAAACCTGAAAAAAAGGGACAAAAATCGCGCAACAGGAGAATTGTTATTTTTTGAATCTGAATCCAAAATCCAGAAAACTCCGAAATCCAGAGAGTTTGTGGTCTCTTGCATTCCAGATTTGGGGTACCGTACTGTGTACATATAGATCTTTTCTTGGGGGGAGGAAGGGGGTCAATCAATACCTCCACCCTTATAGGGTTAGTATTCAAGTTAGTTGAATCCATCAAAAAAAAATCAGTTAACTTATTTTCTATTAAACTAAACTTAATGAACACATTTCATCTTTACTGAATTAAAAGTTCACTAACAACTTCATCACATCTGTTGTAGATTTCTTTTTAAAATCAAATGCTTGGAAAATCAGGTAAGGTGAAAGTTATGTCAGTAGTTGACTGTATGTTTGAATGATAGTATGTTCGCATTTCTCTTTCAATTTTTATTTTCTATGGCTCCTGAGAGCTGTTTAAGGTAAGCGGTCAAATTTGTTCTTTATTAGAATTTGATTAACTCTTCAAAAGTATTAAATAGTTATATACTGTTTTGTTGCGTGTATTGGTCAAAATTGTTGTATGATTGTTGTTGAAATAAAAAAAATCAGGATTGACATTCAAAATAATTTGTTGAAAGAAAAAATCTGTAAATTTTGACTTCTGTAGAAATAAAAATGTTTTGGTTGTCTTGATGGACATTGATGTAAACTGAGTGTTTTCATCAGAATTTTACTTCTAACTAATGATTCAAGTTTCTTAAATTATGGAAAGCATGCTGTTGTTTTTAGAAGTAGTCATTCAAATGATAGTAAGTTGTATATATATATATATATATATATATATATATATATATATATATATAGGGTGTTTCAGAATGAATGACTTGTATTACATACATGATCTACAGATGAATTTTATATTGCATGAAAATAACTTTTGGATGCAAGGCATATGTCTACACCCTTGTGCAAATTAATTGAAACTATCTCGAAAAACAGACATAACTAAGAAAAAATGTTATTTTATTGAAATTTTTATAAAATTAAAAGTTTTTAGTACATAATGTGATTCCAAGACTCTTAACATTTGGACATGATTCGGCATGGAATCCACCAATTGTTTTACAATCATTTATAATATGTACCAGACATGAGTTAGCGCAATGATTAGCTTCTCCATAGTGGAACAGTTCTTATGCAATAGGCGATTCTTGCATATAGTCCAAAGATTCAGGATTGGTTCGATATCAAGAGAGTTCCCAGGCCATTCCAAGGTCTCAATTTGGTTCTCAGACCTGAATTTCTTGACCATTTTGGACGTATGGCAAGGGGCTAAATCCTGCTGGAGATTTCACGTTTCATCTGGTTATCGTTTTTTCAACTCTGGTAAAACCTTTTCTTCTGGAATTGTAATTATATTGCTCAGAACGCATCATACCCTCAACAGGCTGCAAAGAACCTACCCCATTGTAACCGAAACAACCCCATAACATCTTCTTTTGAGGGTGTTTTATAAATTGGTTCATGTGGCAATCCCAAATTCTTTCGCCTGGCGATCGCATGTGTTGAGTTTGTTGGCATTGGCTGATAGATTGACCGACCGGCTGCAATAAGGTGCCTCCAAACAGTAGATGAGCTAATATTTATTCCATGCTCTTTTAAATGATGTACTAGTCTTTCGAGGGTCTTTTTTATTTTGCATAAGTAGAAAATAGTCATGTGTTGGTGGTGTTTTCAATTTTCGGCCACATTTCTCTCTGCTTTGCAGATATGGGTCTTGTTTCTCTATTTTGTTTTATAATACAGCTCAGAGTTGCAATACTAACTCCAATTATCTTCAAAATCTTTTTATAATAAGTCTTTGGCATGTTTTCGGAATCGCTGACAACAGTGAAATGTCAACTGACATGATCATAGCACCTGCACATGCGCTCGCAGAACCTCTCTGATTGATGGAAATTGATGATAGGTAAAGGATTTATTCATCCCATCCATATTTTTACAAGTTTTAGTATGATTGGTGAAGGATATTGGGAATGATTTTAAAATTAATGAAAAAAACTCTGTTTCAATTAATTTGCACAAGGGTGTATATGGTTGCTGTTTTTGTTTGTTGGGCAGGGACAGTCAAGTGTTTTTTCTTCACACAAACAACCCCTATATTTGAGTTGTATAGCATGCACTATTTTCCAATGCTTTTTGCGGCAGTAGGTTCAACACCAGGATTTTTCTGAATGATAAATGTTTTGAACAGTTGCTGGTTCATACTTTGCAAAGCTTTTTGTTCTTTTTTTTAAATATTCAGTCACCATCTTCCAGGGTTTCAGCCGAGTTCAAAAGATCTTTAGCAAAAAAGCTAAAAATGAAATAAAAGCTTTAGCAAAATGCAAAGATGTTCTAGATTTACTTATCTTTTTAAATGCCTTGATTTAATCTATTTTACAGTTGAAAACTAAACTCAAAGTTCAGCCATGACAGCTTTGAAGAAATAAATATGCAGAAGTGATATTTATTTTGAATTTAAACTTAAAAAAAATTAGGTATTGAGAAAACACAAGTTTTACTTTGTGTTTAAAAGTCCATTCCCCCCCCCCCCCTATTACATGCAGTACCGGGGGACATATTGCTCATTGAGACCAAGTATTGTTGAACTTAATAGTAGTTTTAACATCTTAGCTAAGATTTTTAATAAGATTGAGCATCGCCATGCTATCTTCCTCTCTCAGATCGTGCATTGATTATTTATTTAGTTTTTTACTTGAGCAAAAAACGAAAATGACGTGCTTATTTTCATATTTTAGTATTTTCTCAAGTTGCCAAAAATGCGACCACAGCAGAAACCCTGCCATTTTCTCTAACTGAAACGGCAGGCAAAGGTTACACGTCAATGCTGAGCCATTCCATTTCAGATCAGGCAGGGTCCGTCACATGACCATCACCGATTTTTTTTGAAAAAATTACAGTAGTTACAACTAAGGGACATATGAAATATCCCAAAAGGATTTTGCAAGAAAATTTTTTTTTCTTCAGTTACAGCCTATTAAAATTCTACACAAAATCCGCCATTTTGGAAAAAACCGGCAAAACACTCCATTTGAAATGGACACTATTTCCAAAGTATTTAACCTATTCGAATAATTCTTTTTTCTAAAAATAAATAAGGACCCATATATCCTCTAGACATCATTTTTGAAAGTTTAGTTAGATTTTTTGATAAAGAAAAAAATTCATTTTTGCCGCGAAAAAACTGCATTTTTACCGATTTCATGATTTTTTTTCTCCATGAAAAAAAGTTTTTTTTATTAAACGGAGATGGCAGTCTAAAGCCCTTATATGATAGTTTCATAATATATTTTATTAGAATCCTTGGATGCATACAGCCTTGGAAATAAAATTTGAAATTTTGAAAATTTTCAAAAATTAGCGATTTTTGAAGTGATTTTACTCAAAAAACCCATTTTTTAAAAATCTAAAAATTGGCTCATTTGAACCCCATATAATGCTTAACAAGTAGATAGACACCGCATCCAGTATTTTTTCCCATAAAATGTTTTATGATTTTTTGAAAGTGACCTTATCGCCCATGGCATGCATGTAAAATAAAAATTTCTAATAATTTCAGTCACTGAAAATCTGATCATATTAATGGATTAATGCCTAATAGCTACAATGATGGTGCACTTTATCAGCAACAAATAAAATTTTTCTGACTTTTAATAATATAGCAATATGAAACCGCTTTTGATGACCCAGTCAATTCGTCTTTTTGTAAGACTCTGTGTGTAGCCTTTAGATAGAAGAGCCTTTGGTGATTATATTAATGACTAATTCAGTGGCTCCCAAAAGCGTTCGTACACCTTGAAATTTTGTAGTACAACCAAAATAACGCAAAACTGAATTGGAATATGAAGTCCAATTTTTTTTCACATCATTCCTATGCCATTCTGAATAAAACCCAGCAGTTTTTTTCAAAATATCTGATGACCCAGTCAATTCGCCTTTTTGTATTTCGTTATATAAATATATTTTTCTGTTGATCAGCGCGTAATTGTTATGGGAGCTGAGCTCCCATACTTCCTTATCTGTTTTACTCGAATTTTTGTATTTTTGACCGAATTCAGGCCACTTAAGCATTAAAACAAGTTCTGAAGACTATAGGGATCCTGCACTTTTGTTAGAAATTGGATCCCTGGCTATAATAGTCACCTTTAGTGAGATCTGTTTGGTTACCTCAACTTACAACCATGTTCAATTGATTACTTCTCTCATAAAACAGGTGGGCTTTTTAAATTCTTAAACTACAAGTGAGTTTTGCGGTTTGAATTTAGTATAAATATTCTTACGTATAAAAGTAATCATACGAGGTAGGATCCAAAAATTATGTGACAACATTCGCCAATGACAACCAAAGCACGAAATTAAAATTAATCGTTTTAAATGCATTGTATTGTTCTTCCCTTTGATTTTCCCTGTCGTGTAATTGAGTTGAAGAGAATGACTATTGAAAGAGAAAAAATATGATTTGTTGCTGCATATGAAAGTAACGGTGAATGCATAGCTTTTGGAGACGAAATAAACTAATATTGGGTGAGTGCAAAAGTTCGTGCGGAGTTTGTGAAAGAAAGCCATACAGTGATTAGGCAAGCAAAACTCTTTATTCAATCAATGATATATTCTCCATTGTTGTCTATAATCTTCTTCCAACGTTCTGGCAGCATACGGATGCCCCGATCATAAAAACTGCGTGGTTTAGATTCGAAGAACGAAGACACGACGTTTTGTAAGGCATTCAAAGAGTCAAGTTTTTCTCCATTTAAATGATTTTGCAATGACCGGAATAAGGGATAATCCGATGGTGCGATATCAGGAGAATACGGTGGATGAGTTAGGACATCCCATTTCAGGCTGTTCAGTTTGCGTAGCGTCTGTCTTGAAACGTGTGGTCTAGCGTTATCTTGATGAAAGACTACGCCTTTGCAATTTGACAAACTCGGACGTTTCTGTTTGATTTCTCGGTTCAGATTAGTTAATTGACGACAGTACTTGTCCGAATCAATCGTTTGGCCGGCGGTGAGAAACTCAAAATAAATTACACCCTTGCAATCCCACCAAACACAGAGCATCACCTTCATCGGGTGTAAACTGGCCTTTGCCATTGCGTCACCATGTTCACCTGCCTGTTTCCATGTGCGTTTGCGCTGAACGTTGTTGTACAGGACCCATTTTTCATCGCCCGTCACTAATCGATCCAAAAACGGCTCGTTTTTGAGCCGCCCGAGTAAAGATACGGCAGCAGAAATTCGCTGGATTTTGTTGCTCTCGGTCAACAAATGAGGCACCCATATATCGAGCTTTAAATCAAATCCATTTTTTTTAAACGTCGAAAAGCGGTTGATCAGTCAACGTTAAGTGCTGTAGCAACTTCCTCTGTTGAAATTCACGGAGTATTCTGAACTAAAGAACGCAAAACGTCGTCATCAATGTCGGAAGGTCGACCTGAGCGTGGCTCGTCTTCCAGCTTAAAATCTCCGCAACGAAATTTTGCGAACCATTTTTCCACAGTTCGTTTAGCTGGTGCTTGATCTTGATAAACGTCTTGAATGTTTTTTACGGCTGCTGCAACGTTTATTCCCTTCCGAAACTCGTAAAGCATAACATGCCGTAAATACACTTTATCAACACTCATTTTCAAAGTAATCTTTCTCGAAGCAGTTTGTATCTGCAGAAATTATTTTGATTGGAATGAAAGCTGCACATGTCACCTTTCCAACGATCTGACTTACGTAGATATTGGTATTAATGACAACACGTTACGCCCGTTCTAACGCCATCTATTGCAACTCCGCACGAACTTTTGCACTCATCCAATATTTATTTAAAAAAAAGGAAAGATTTTAACTGTTACTGATAAAGTACATCGTTATCATAGCTAGTCATTAATATAATCACCAAAGGCTCTTCTATCTATAAACTACACACAGAGTCTTACAAAAAGACGAATTGACTGGATCATCAAAAGCAGTTTGTTACTGATATATTATTAAAAGTCAGTAAGATTTTAGTTGTTCCTGATAAAGTGCACCGTTTTTGTAGCTATTAGGCATTAATATAATCAGATTTTCAGTGACTGAAATTATTAGACATTTTTATTTTACATGCATGCCATGGGCGATAAGTCACTTTCAAAAAATCATAAAACATTTTATGGGAAAAAATACCGGATGCGGTGTCTATCCACTAGTTAAGCATTATATGGGGTTCAATTGAGCCAATTTTTAGATTTTGGGTTTTTGAGTAAAATCACTGCAAAAATCACTAATTTTTGAAAATTTTCAAAATTTCAAATTTTATTTACGAGGCTGTATGCACTCAAGGATTCTAATAAAATATGTTATGAAACTATCATATAAGGGCTTTAGACTGACATCTCCGTTTAGTAAAAAAAACTTTTTTTTCATGGAGAAAAAAAATCATAAAATTGGTAAAAATGCATTTTTTTGGCGGCAAAAATGAATTTTTTTCTTTATCGAAAAACCTAACTAAACTTTCAAAAACGATGTCTAGAGGATATATGGATCCTTATTTATTTTTAGAAAAAAGAATTATTCGAATAGGTTAAATACTTTTGAAATAGTGTCCATTTCAAATGGAGTGTTTTGCCGGTTTTTTCCAAAATGGCGAATTTTGTGCACAATTTTAATAGTCTGTAACTGAAGAAAAAAAAATTTTCTTGCAAAATCCTTTTGGGATAGTTCATATGTACCTTAGTTGTAACTACTGTATTTTTTTCAAAAAAATCGGTGATGGGCATATGAAACTTTTCATACCTGCCTGCCTGATTTGAAATGGAATGACTCTGCTGCTTAATAGCAACTGCATGAAAATAGAGGTTTCTCCCTTTTTATTACTAATATGTAGTTCAAGAGAAAAAGATTAAAACCTGAGTAGTTATTATTTCTTGAAATATGGTCATTATTTTTGAACCCAACTGGGTAGTATTTGTTTTTCCTGTAGAATTGAAAAGGCGTTTATATTATCCTTATAAAACTATAGTACAGTCTCAAAAATCCGAGTCTCAAAAGTCTGAGGTTCTGTTTAACTCGAGGTGCTTCATAAATTTTAAATGCATTTTTAGCAACTAAAAAATGTATGTCATAAAAATCTGAAACTCAATCTTTTGTTATAGTAAAACTTCCTCGGGTACATAAAATAATAATCGAGCATTGAGAGGCATTTATCAATTACTCTCGCCATGTGGCATAAAATATTTATCGATTACTAGAAAAGAATTATTAGATGCCTTGATAATAATAACTTGATACGAAAAGGGACTTAAAACTAACATTGTTTTGGTACAAAGAACGAGTAAACAGCCCTTTTGGAATATCCAATTGAAATAAGCAAAAGAAGGAACCATGCAAAACTTGACATCATATGAGCTGTATGTACGAAATTTAAAACTTCTATGAATATATTGTATGTTTTGTGAGGTACATACATATGCAAACAATTGCGTACAGATCTTAAACCTGACACCCTTGGAGACCACACACACCTACCAATTGCTCGGTTTATCGGTTTTAAATGCTCGGATAAATCTGAGCAAGTATGTCTCTGAGGAACTTTATTTAAATATATAAAAAATAACATTATTATCAGTTACAATTTTGACAAAATTCTTGTAATTTAGCATCAATATATGTAATAAAGTTTAAAACAATGCATAAAAGCTTTACAATAATACAATAGAACATAATACGACACTAGAGAGTTGTTACTTTACAGAGGATAACATGTTGAAGAGTAGAAAAACAAACTAAATTTAAACAATATTAACTATTGGAAACAAATAAAATATATGTATTAGTCAACGCCTTGAAACGTGAAGCTTTCATTAGCCGAGAGACTGAAAATCGAGTTAAGTCTGATGCGGGTATGATGTTGTGAAAGGGCGATTAATATGTTTTTATTGAGTGAAAGACTGATTACGTCTGATATGCAAATGCGATGTTAGTGGACAGAAGAAAATGTAATGTTCCCGAGAACCCAATTCCCTGCAAGAGTAATTTGCAGAGTCAGAAAGTGAAAATCTGTGAAGATATTGTGGGAATGGTCCATGGCAGGCCCGTGTCCAGATTTTCAAAAAGGGAGGGGTTTTAAAGCTTCTAAATCTTTACTAGAGCAATGTGGGGGGGGGGGATTTCAATCCCTCACAGACTTAAGGTTTTTTACTTAGAATGCCGATCCAACAATGGCATTTCGATATCTGAAGGACTGCTGTGACAACTCCCTGCCCTCCAAGGATAATTCTGACTGCAAAAGTGACAGCAGTATACCTTCACTTTACAGCTTCTTTTTAACCGAACATTGTTCGTTTCTTGAAAACAAAAAAATCTATGTTTTTTTTAATTAATTTTGTTTACTATGCGGCATATTGCGATTTGTGTGAAAAACTTTACACAGATCATTTTATAATGCCGCATGTATATCAGGCTTTATGTTCTGAAATAATGCTTGATAAACGAAGCAATAAAGAGTTTATTGCAGACGCAAATTACACTGAAATATTCTTCAACAATAGTTTTTCCAGAATATTATTCCAGTTGGTAAAGCTCTAAAAGTCGTAAATTGAAGAAAAACTTCAGAGAAAAAGTTTTTTTTTCTTCACTTTTTTTTAAGAACACTAAAATTTCAAATTGAAATTAAAGTCAAATATACATTTTCTTCATTTGGTTTATTATTTTAGCCCCAATGGGAGGGGTTTAACCCCTAAAACCCTCCCCATGAACACGGCCCTGGTCCATGGCCTGAAAGGAAAATTGTCTCAAACCTGCTTTTAATGCATGGAGAAAAACGAACGGTGGGGAATCTGTGAAGATATTGTTGGAATGGTCCATGCCCTGAAAGGAAAATTGTCTCAAACCTGCTTTTAATGTATGAAGAAAAACGAACGGTGGGGAAAAATTCAAAAACTCTACGTCCAGTATCCGCTTTATTCCACCTAAATTGCCACTCATCTAATGTTTATTTCTTAATGTGTGAAATTAATGAAGATTTTGGAAGAGGAATAGATGAAGAAGGAAATTGTGGGTAGTCGGCTGCAGTTCTTGCTAATCGATCGGCCTGATCGTTGCCGACGTCCCCAGAATGCCCTTTTACCCAATGAACTGAGACAGAAGAATTTCCTAAAAATGACTGTTGGATATCAGAAACTGTTTTATTCTGTTGAAGAGGATTTTTAATTGCTAAGAGAGAAGACTGACTATCCGAAAAAATTTGAATGGAAGCAGCGTTAAGTGAATTCGAGAATTTTAATGCTTGAAGAATAGCAAATACTTCTGCTTGAAAAATACTATTATTGGGACGAAGACTGGTACTCCCAGACGATGAAAGAGTTTCGTCCTCAAAATAAGCATATGCTGATGCTGTACCAGTGGAAGTGCGAGAACCATCTGTGCATAAGCGATGAAATGAAAGATTTGCAGAATTGGAAGACTGGATATTCTTTAATTTGTAAATGTGCATTGGAAAACCATTTAGGTGCAGGAGTTTCAAAATCTGAAGGTGAATAAGTAGTTCCATCTAGAATAATCTCTGCTGATTCTATTTCTATTTTCCAAATCTATACTTTTTCCCTTACTGTTAGTTCTATTGGAGGAATACCAGTCAAGGTTTGCAAAGCTGTGTGCGAGCAAGTTCTGATACAGATCTTACAACAAAACTAATCAAAATGGATTCAGGGACAGTCGAAATCTTTTTCTGCTTACCTACAAGCTTACATGCACACAAACTCGTTTAAACAACTTGAAAAAAAAAACATTCGAAATTTTTTTAGGGATAGTTTAAATAGAAATTTATATTGAACATAGAGCGATTAATTTTTCATGAAGGTGTCGCGAGGTCCAATCGGCCGCAAACATGAGAACATATAAAGAACACTTGAATACAAGATAAAATTCTTTTATTTACAACTTAAAATATAAACAGAATCTAGTAAATAAGCGACTCGCTTTATAAAATAAGTTTGTTGCTGTTGCCACGCACTCGGTGGCTAAACTTTTCAGTTACAAGTAAAAAATATATGTAAATTCGACTGGAATAAGCAAAGTATAAGTCCTCCACAAAGGCAATGCATCTTTTTCATTCTATAAAGCAGTTTTCAGTACCCGTCCTTATCTCCCCGAAATAGTGGTAAATTTTAATCTGAGTTGGTGTGAGCCCCAATTACCTTGGATTTTCAAGACTTTACTGTACTTCATTTCAGTTTATCTTCATTGGTTAAAAAAGATTTTGAATGCACTTTTATTCATCTAGTTTTGATCAATAGAAAGTCTTGATTTTAGAAACAACAGGTATTGTTTTCCCATCCGTATGAAAATTAGTTCATCAAATTGTTCTGAGATATTTAAATAATGAATAGAAATTTGTACTATCAGTAGGATGATCTAACATTGTCTTCTTCTAACTAGAAGATTAGAAGTCGATTAGAAATATGACTACTTGCATTATTCTGTATAAAGATAAGAATTTAATCCATAACATTCCGATTCAAATAGAAAAAAAAAATCTTTGCTCTGATTGTGATTTCCCTTCTGCTTTTATAAGCAATTTTTCTTCAGACCAGAATATATTATCAGCAAAATTTCAACTATCTGAAGATTTAAATTTTCTCAATGTTCTTTAAAATAATGATCCACCCTTAATTGTCTATATAAAAGGTTAATGACAACAGGAGAGGGTTTTTCACAAGCAATGCTTTGCACACTGTATTCTGTAATTGATTCCACTACTGTCTGACCCTGTGAATTATGTAAAATGAGTCAAAGCTCCTTTTGTGTTGTCATTTAATCCTTTGTTATGCTCTTCTTTGCAAATGCTTTATGCCAGCAATTTTTGTCCTACACCAATCATTTCAACAGCATTTGGTTTTTCATTACACTGATCAATTTTCACGAAGAAAAAGTGAGTGGTATTATTCAAAGTTTTGAAATTCTCTCACTGTAAACATAACTGTGAATTCCACATTGTTGAAAATCGTGTTCTGCAGTGTATACCTTCGAGCAACTATGCCTGAAATTATGGTTCAGTTGGTTGAGTGGATACGCTGCTAAGACTTCATATTTTGAGGAATATTTCTTTGTGCATGTACACTTTTTTTGGATTTTTGGACAAAGTTTGATGTTTTTTCTTTGTAGTTGACAATCAATAAAATTGTTACTTCTTCTTTAGGGTTTGAGCTGATTTCAAAAATTCTTTAGCAAAAACGCTAAAGTTGAAAAAAAAGAGATGTGCTAAAATGTTGAAATTTATTGAATACTATATTCTTCTAAATGCCTCAGTATGTTTCACGTCCAGTGAAAACCAAATTCAGTATTCAGCTGTGACATCTTTGAAGAAATAAATACACAGTAGTTAATTTTTTTCTTATTTTCAATTTGAACTACATTTAGAATTCTACTTATCATTGAAAAAACACAGGTTTGATTTTAAAAACATTACAAATCTCCTCTTTCCAATAATGGCATCGTTTAGGAGGACATAATGCCGAGAGTTATGAGGTTAAGTCGAACATTGTTATGCTTGGTCCCTCTCTCGGATTTTTTTCTTTGAGCAAAAAAATGAAAATACATTTTTTCATTTTTGTAATTGTGACAGCATTTTTGCATTTTGCAAAAAATGCAACCGTAGCGGAAACCCTGTTGTACTTGTTTATAAGAATTACATTTGAGCATGTAGATCAAAAGTTAAGGGAATTGCGATTTTTTGCTAACTACATTTTCAAAGTTGCATGTATGCTTTCCTCTTCTGTTTCTTCTTCTACCCCCATTTTTTTTCCTTTCTTTTTTCTTTGCTAAATTAAAAAAAGTCTTGAAGCAGCAGTGCTTGTTTTAATATTGTTTAATTTGCCATATTTTCCAAAGAATGCATATATGCTGTCGGTCATCAAATGGGGGGAGTACTATTCGCAAGTTGTAGATCTAATGAAAACTTGGGATGCTGCTTATAAATTTTTTCTCATGACTTTCATTTCATTTTAAAACTAGTTTGTAGAACAATGTGATTTAGAGTTGAGTATTTAATTGTAAATATTGGGAAAATATTTCCAGGGTATCTAAATTTAGGGGTGAAAGGTCATTTTATATTTGAATCATTAATTAATTACCCATTTATATTCCATTTATGTGTATTGCCTTATTGTATGTAACATAGCAGGGTTACCGGCTGCTCGGCATTTTACGGAGTTGCTCTGCAACTCCACAGCTCCGCAAAGACGTTATTTTGCTCTGCATTTCCCGTATGGTCTTTATTCTGACCAAACTTACCAAAGATTTTAATAAAAATTAATTTATTTCTAATACATTTTGCTAGTTTATTAGGCATGTGAATGTGAAAATCAAACCCTAATACTTGAAGCATGACATAGTGTTTAAAGGCATAGAGTTGAACTGTATAAAGTGTTATTAATTTAAAAGTAATTATTCTTGTGCTTAAAATGATTATCAAAGTTTAAAAACAATTTTAGATAAGAGGTGTAATTTTTTTTATTGATTTTTATACAAAATGCCGAGTTGCTCTGTAAAATTTCAAAATGCTCCTCAAAATCACCTCAGATGCTCCTCAAATTATTTCTCCAATGTTGGTAACCCTGAACATAGACAAAATTGCCTATATTAGAATACATTTTCAAGTTTTGAGTAAACTGCGTATAAAGATAGCATCCTATGTAGGTTTTCATTTATTTATTTTTTCTAAATCATGCTGTACAGTGGCACCTACTGGGGCTACTAGTACTTTCTCACAGGGCTGTGGAGTCGGAGTCGAAGAGTCGGAGTCGGACTGATTTTGGGGTAAAGGAGTCGGAGTCGGAGTTGTTGGAAAACTTGCCGACTCCGACTCCGGGTTTCTTTTTTTCTTTCCTTTTCACTGACTCTCCTTGCATTTTTTAAAAACTGACTACCAATTGGTTCAATTACATGTATAAAAAGATACTAATGAGAAAATAACTGCCATTATGGCAATCAGCTAGCCTGAATGCTTACCGAACTTACTGTAGCCGTCCTCTAGTTTGCTTGCTTTTTAACTTAACTAATAGCGACGGTCAGCAAACGGTTTTGTTGCCTAACATTTTCAAGTAATCACTTTCAAATAAAAATAGAAATATAGTGTTTTGTTCGATCTCAGTTATAAAATAGCGAAAGAAACGTAACAAATTAATAAGTCGAGGCCCGTAGCTAAGGTTGAAACGTTTAAGGGTGATCGACAAATTCAAAAACGTTCTGGCGCGAAAGCACGAATCCAAAAGATCCGATGAAAAATAATCTAATGTTTTTTTCTTTATTAAGACTATTTCTATAAGCTTGGTTCTCACTAAAAAGTATGGAACAAAATAAGTGTAAATGATTTCTTGATTGCAACACTCAATAATTGCAGCTAATCATAAAATCTTAATATTAAGGTTAATTCTAAAGCAGACAATAAAATTTAAATTAAAAATTTAGCGAAGAAGAAATATAGGTATAGTAAAAGCTATTCGTACAAATTTGTATACCGGCCGCATTTTGTGTAAAATTAGCTCCTGATGTATATGTGCCCTATTTTCGTTGAAATTTGATTGATGAAATATAATTTAATATATATTCGCGAAATTTTTCAGAATTAAAGTATTTTAAAAAACTCTGAAGTTAACTTTGGGTGTCATCTACCTGATGGGTGTCACCCAGGGAAAACCACCCCCTCTCAAGAACTTGAATTTAGAAAAAAAAAAAGCTTTTTTTCTCTCAAGTTACAGCTTTCAAAAATTGAAAGCACACGATTTGATCAATATCTATTTATTAAACATTAAAGGGGAGCAAATTGCAGATAATCCTTTTCAAATTTTTTAAAAGGGATTTTTAAGTCATCTCACTTCTTAACTCGTAACTGTTGGAAAATTTGATTTTTAAATTGAATTTCTAACGTTGTATGCGTCTTGGGTTTACAATAAAAAACAAAATGCGAAATTTTCATGAAAAGGAATCAATATTTCAATCTCTGTTTAGAGGTTTTCCCCCTTCCCCTGAAGGGAGAGAGGGAGTTGAAAAAATACAATTAAAAAAATCAAAAACATCCGGAGTCGGAGTCGGAGTTGGAGTCGTAGTCGGGCGTTTCAAAATCCAGGAGTCGGAGTCGGGGTCGGAGTCGGCCATTTTCCTTCCGACTCCGCAGCCCTGCTTTCTCATGCCCTAAGACAGAGGTTCACCTACTGTTTGTACCGGTTATCTCCAAATTTTTAATTTTGCCACTTACATCCCTTTGCTTCTCACTACCTCATATGTGCTAAGTAGCATCTAGTAACTAGAATTTTCTCTTAGTATTGGGGAGTATAGTACTGGGTAGTATATATACTTAGTACTGGGGCTTTGATTTTAGGTTTTTTCATGTGTGGATTTCTATAGTAAGACTGACAATCTGTCTTAAAACCAAGGATTCTTTAAAGGAGCAATATCCCCCCCCCCTCCACCCTTGCTTCTTTTCCTTCCTTTGATAGTTTGAATTTAGGTATTTTATGCAAGGATTTTGTTCTTAGATGAATTAAGAGTTGAAACATAGCTCTTTCATAGTCATTGAAAACCATTGATTTATCTTTTATTTATTTATTTATTTTTTATTTATGAAATAGAATGGAAATCCAAATTATTTAAATTTCATTTCATAAAAAACTTAACTACAAGATTTCTTTCCTGTTTGTATTCCATTCTTTTTGTATTTAGAAGTCATTAAAGTGTTACATATCAAGCTACTGTATTTCTGAGATTAAAATTGTTTGCAATACAGTTGTTCTACACTTTAGTATGATTGTTTTGAAATAATGGGTATTATCGATGCAATCCGTTCCTGATCATTTACCTGTCCATCTGCATTTATTTCTTCCAGGTGCTCATAGTCGCTCAGCTCGAGTCCTCCTCTTGATGGCCCTGCCAGGGCATCTGATTTTTGCTTATTTGATTAGGCTGTTGAAGGGTGGGAATACTACAATGACGCCAATTTTCCTGGTGGTTTACTTGTCTGCTGCATTAATTCAGGTTTGTCTTTTGCAAAAGCATCTAAAACCATCTGTCTTTTAATGAGTATAGCACTAACTAGAGTTTGGATTCTATTCACTAAATAAAAACATTAAAATATGCAGGCTGTATTTACTACTGTTTTTTCGGTACCATAACAAAAATAATTTTGAAAAGCTTCTTATTCAAGAAGTTTTGAAAGACTTTTCACAAAAGTCTGCACTTTAAACTTAGAAATTTATTTCCTCTTAAAGTAGAATGTTAAAATAAATGAATATCATATAAGTAACCACTATTATTGTTTTATTTGAACCTATTTTTATCAGTTTCAGATCCAAATGCGCATACTAAATTTCAACTCTTTTAGCATCTGTTTCTGAATTGCCGTTCTAATAATTTCCTGAACTGTACAAAATACAGTAAAACCTGTCTGCAATGATACTATAAGGACCTAAAAAAAATTGTTTTAGACAGGGTATCGTTAAGACTGTTTAGATATTTTCACCTGTGCATATAATGTATTTTATTTAAATCAAAAGTTTAACTACTGAATAATTTAATGATAAATAATGTTATCTTTAAGTAATTTTAGCTTATCTAATTAACATAAATAAAATTAGAAATTGCTTTTTTATACTGCACAGAGACATTTTCGCTAATATCAACATTAGGTACATTCATCTTTACGCAATGAAAATTAGGTTAACATCTCCAACTAGTGACACCTTTCAGTCGCATTAGTTTGATGCCCACTGTACTTTTTTCTACTACTGATTTCTTTTTTTCAAAAGCATTCCTATGGTTTACAAAGAAGTTACCTATTTTTTCATCTATTAACTTGTTTTGATCCTTTGAATAGTTTATCCCCCCAACTGCCCTGAAATCATTTCTTTCCAGTGTGCTTTCATCATTTCTTACCCCATTTGGAGTATGCTGTTCAGTTTTGGCCTCCTTATCTTAAGAAAGACATTAATGTATTGGAAAGGGTTCAAAGGCGGGCTACAAGGCTAATAAGTGGACTTTCCCACTTAGATTATGATTCCAGGCTCAGAAGGCTAAAAATGTACAGTCTTGAGCAAAGAAGAGACCGAGGGGACATGATTCAGCTGTTTAAATTTGTTAAAACGAAAGATGTTACGGGGCTGAAGTTGAGCACTGAAAACAGGACAAGGGGTCATTGTTTTAAGCTATTTAAATCTCAGGCTAACACGGATATTAGGAAAAATTATTATTTTAGCAGGGTAGTGGAACCTTGGAACAGCTTACCCGAAGAGGTGGTAATGAGCACGGGAGTAGACAGTTTTAAGAGGGCCATTGATCTTCACTGGGGATTGTAAATTGACTAGGACCAGTCTAGCTGGGCCCAGAGCCTGTTGCTGGTCGTCACTTTTGTATTTGTATATTCAGGAAGTGGTTTTTAATACATAAAAAGCGGTGATCTTTACTAATAATAAAGCTGAAAGTCTCTCTGTCCGGATCTCTGTCTGTCAGGATCTCTGTGACTCGCATAGCGCCTAGACCGTTCGGCCGATTTTCATGAAATTTGGCACAAAGTTAGTTTGTAGCATGGGGATGTGCACCTCAAAGCGATTTTTCGAAAATTCGATGCGGTTCTTTTTCTATTCCAATTTTAAGAACAAAATTATCATAAGATGGACGAGTAAATTATGAAATTATAACGTGGAACCATAACATGGGCACAAGCCAATTGGCGAGATACGAAATTATAACGTGGAACCGTAACATGGGTACAAGCCAATTGGCGAGAAAATTCACCATACATTGTTCGTAAATATACAGGCGAACCAAAAGACCTTTTAATTTTTCTATTACGGGCAAAGCCGTGCGGGTACCACTAGTCATTTAATAAATTAGTTCTTGTGTTTTGAAAAAAAAAGGTGGTACTGTCTGACCACGGATTGTATGGAAAGACAAACATCCATTTTACAGCCGGAAATGGACGAATCTATTATTTTTTAGCGATGCCGGCTTTTGCAGAAGCAGAGTCTCATTCAAATGAGCGGAATACGCGCATCAAATTTTTACTTTTCCTCCTTATTCACATAGATTCGTCTTACCTGGACATTTGAAAATTCCATGCAATCCGTGGTTGGACAGTATACAATATTTTTATAAACAGGTGCACCTGAAATATAATTATCACTAAACACAGGTTGAAAATACATTATTAGTCAAATGAGAACTCTGCCTGGAGCAAAGGGAATATTGTTATAGACAGGTTTATTGCATAAGATTACTTTTTTTTAAATATTTTTTTATTTAATACTAGTGGCACCCGCACGGCTTTGCCCGTAGTAGGAAATTAAAAGGTCATTTGGTTCGCCTGTATATTAACAAATAATGGATGATGAATTTCTCCTTCAATTGGCTATGTTAAATGGCTCTCCCATATTACGGCTCCACGTCATGATGGTTTCGTAATTTACTATTCCACGTTGTGATAATTTGCTCGGAAATTTTTTCTCAAAATTGGTATAGAGAAGGAAGAAAATCGAATTTTCAAAAAATAGCTTTGAGGTGCACACGCCCATGCTACAAGCTAACTTTGTACCAAATTTCATTAAAATCGCCCGAAAGGTGTGGGCGCTATGCACGTCACAGAGATCCGGACAAAGAGAGATCCAGACAGAGAGACTTTCAGCTTTATTATTAGTAAAGATGCCATCCCTTTGTACATAATCAACAGTGTTAAATTTAACAAATTATGGGATGACATATGTGAAAATTTACAAACAACCCATAAGGGTAACATTCAATTCAATGGGTAACCAGTTTCAAAAGATATGTTTTCCTCTTTTGCAGTTTAGTAAAATATATTTGGTCAAAAATTCATGAACTTGAAATTACTAAAAGGAAATATTTCTTTCCTTAAACCAGTTCTTTAACCCCACCTTTTGTTTATGAGTAGTTTTCTCACACAGTGCAATCTTCCCTGAGGCCTAGAAGCTACTAGAACCGTTACTAAAGCTGAATGGCAAAAGAAACTTGTTATGCTCAGGTTTCACTGTATTAAGCGCATTGAGCTTAAAAACATATTTTTCAACCCTTTTGTATCTTTAATCCCCCCCCCCCCTTGTATAATTTTTTTTTCCTCACAAAAATTGAATGTTGCTGTAATACGTTCACAAAAGTTGGTTGTGAGATAAAAATCCTGGATTGGCCTCTCTATGCATTAATCACTTTACTTTTTACTTAAAGAAGAACGTCACATTGAAATAACAAACAACTGGTGTACTTATTTTTGAATTTCCTTATTATATATAGTGATCAAGATACATTAAAAACAATTATTCGCATAAAAAATGGTATGCCCATTAATTACTTATGTTTGACTTTTCTGCTAATTGACCAAATTCAGAATTTGTCAATTATTAATAGCCCTTTTTGAGAATTGAATAAACTTATGCAAATAAAATGAATAGATTATTTTGTATGTTTGCTTTGAATGCTTCATACTATCTAGACTTCATACTATCTACTACTATCTGGCTTAGAAAATAAGTAGTATAGTAGAATACCTTTATAACGCCGACCTATAGAACGCAATTCTCTATAAACCGCACTACTTTTCAGAAGTAAACAAAAGGTTTTGAAGTTTAAAAAATCTGTTTTGCTTTGCAAAGATAAAAATTGCTAGGCAACAGTTTTACATCTTTCTAACTTAATTCAAAGATTTTAAATGAAAATTAGTATTTGCGGTAAACAGAAAACACCAGATGGCTCTTGAAAATTCAGCTGCAATGCAAACCATGAAGCCAGCAGAAGTGCTGGATAATTCACTTTCTTTCGATTGTGAAACAAATTTATTTGTGAATGACTAACAAGGAGACGGCACTACCGTGGGGTCGGAGATTTGCGTCAATTTGTTTTGTGGTGAAAGAGAACCCCTAGTACCTTACTAAGTAATAAGACGCAATACTCAGAAAATTATGAGAAAAATCGATTTGAAGTCGCCATGCAGTCTCCTAGGCGCCTTATGAGTTTAAAATGTCAGTGTCTTGACGAGCCGCCGCTAGCCTAGTTGGTTAAGGCGCGATATTGTGCTTCAGAGATAGCACGATCGAATCCCACTCTGGACCCTTTTCTCTTCTTTTTTTTTTGCTATCACAACCAGGGCTGCGGAGTTGGAAGGAAAATGACAGACTCGGACTCCTGGATTCTAAAACGCCCGACTCGGACTCCGGATTAAAAAATATTTTTTTTAATTGTATTTTTTCATTTCCCTCTCTCCCTTAAGGGGAAGGGGGAAAACCTCTAAACAGTGATTGAAATATCATTTCTTTTTAAAGAAAATTTCGCATTTTGTTTTTTTATTGTAAACCCAAGACGCATACAACGTTATAAATTCAATTCAAAAATCAAATTTTCCAATAGTTACGAATTTAAATGTGAGATGACTTAAAAATCCCTTTAAAAAAATTGAAAAGGATTAGCTGTAATTTGCCCCCCCCCCCCTTTAATGTTTAACAAAAATATATTGATCAAATCTTGTGCTTTCAATTTTTGAAAGCTGTAACTTGAGAGAAAAAAAAGCTTTTTTTCAAAGTCCAAGTTCTTGAGAGGGAGTGGTTTGGTCCGTGTGATACTCATCTGGTAGGTGACACCAAAAGTTAATTTCAGAGTTTATAAAAAATATAATTACTTTAATTCTGAAAATTTTCCCGAATATATTTTAAATTATATTTCATCAATAAAATTTCAGCAAAAATAGGGCACATATACGTCAGGAGCTAATTTTACACAAAATGCGGCGGTATACAAATTTGTACGAATAGCTTTTACTATACCTATATTTCTTCGTCGCTAAATTTTTAATTTAAATTTTATTGGCTGCTTTAGAATTAACCTTAATATGAAGATTTTAAGATTAACTGCAATTATTGAGTGTTGTAATCAAGAAATTATTTACACTTATTTATTCCATACTTTTTAGTGAGAATCAAGCGAGTGAAAAAAGTGAAAAATTGTCTTAATAAAAAAAAAAAAAAAACAGATTCGCATCTTTTGGATTCGTGCTTTCGCGCCAGAGCTTAGTTGAATTTGCCGATCACCCTCAAAAGTTTCCACCTGAGCTACGGGCCTCGATTTACTAAATTGTTACGTTCCTTTTACTATTTTATGACTGAGATCGAACCTTCTATTTTTATTTGAAAGTGATTACTTGAAAATGTTAGGCAACAAAACCGTTTGCTGACAGTTGCTATAAGTTAATTAAAAAAGCAAGCAAACTGAGGGACAGCTGCAGAAAATTCAAGCTAGCTGATTGCCATAATGGCAGTTATTTTCTCATTAGTAGCTTTTATACATGTTTTATTGCCTAACATTTCAATTGGTAGTCAGTTTTTAAAAAATGCAAGGAGAGTCAGTGAAAATGAAAGAAAAAAAGAAGCCCGGAGTCGGCATGTTTTCTAACGACTCCGACTCTTTTACCTCAAAATCAGTCCGACTCAGACTCCTCAGCCCTGATCACAACAATTAGTGGTAATGCTTTTCACCCCTATATTACTTTCTGTAATTTATTTTTGCCAAAAGATCGCGAACTTTTTCAGTCACTAAAAAACATTCTTGCTCGTTATTCTGTACGGTTGGTTTTGCCTAGTAAAGGTTTTTGACCTGTGGTCCCCTTACGGTTATAAGGGACATCTGATAGGACATTCGGATCTTCTTTTTTTTTTGTTATCACAGCAATTATTGAAACATAATTTCTCTTCCCATCATAATTCTTATCATTTTTTTAAAATTACAGGGTGGCGACAGATCAGGGAGATCAGGGAAAAGTCAGGGAACTTTATTAATCAGGGAAAAGTCAGGGAAATATCAGGGAATTTCGAAAAAATAACAAAAAATCAGGGAAAATTGATTTTATGAAGAAAAATTTTTTTTTTTTGCTTTGCAGAATTAAGTACCCTAATTATCTATGCATTTTTCGCCAATTTTCATTTATGAGGTGCGATTATACACTGCCGCATATTTGTGCATCTTTTTTCCTCAACTTCAAAGTATTGCATCTTACTTATTAACCACAGGAAGAACTTCCTAAAATTGCTTCTGTGTCTGTAAAGTTGTTTATTTTACCTAGCTTGAAGTTTGCTTTCACGCTTTCAATACCACGTAAAATAAACAACCGTACAGGCAAAAAGGAAACCGTCATTAATGCTTTAGCTCCTTTGCCTTTATTCCATTGTCTCGAAGTAATAAGCGTATTGTAATCAAGATTTCAAGAAGAAATCTTTGTTTTTTTAATTAATACTGATAAAAGCTTAAAAGTTGTTACTTCTTCGCATTTTTTATGTAATTGCTAAAATAGAACTTTGAATCAAAAGAACTTTGTTTTTTGCCGTTATACTATTTGCTGTCACCGCAGATCAGAAAGGTTTTCTTTTTTTCAGGCTTAAATGATTCTTGTTTTTTTTTTTTTTTTTTTTTTTTTTTTAACCAAGTTGTATTTTTTTATATATTTTGAAATTAACCAATTGCTTTTTTTCCCCTTGCATTTTAAAGCTGTTTGTTACAAAAGCAACCTAAGATTTTTTTTCGGTACATACTGAAATCATTTGAAATAGAGTTAACTTGTGCACTTAAGTAAATATCTTTATTTTTCTATTGTTAAAATGCTGTGATCATTCATTAAAACCTATGTTCTTGATTAGAGAAAAGCTCTTTATGAATAGATGTCAAAAGGTTTCATCTGTTTTGCATAAATATGTCAATTAGTTACATAAGAATAACTACATTATTTCTATTATTTCACTATTACTTGTTTTTCTTGCAAAATTATTATACTGTTTGAAAATTTAGTTCAAAAAAATTTCAATTACTTTTTAGTTCTATCATAAATACATATATGTTTTTAAGAGTGATTTCAATAGTTTCTTAAAATTCTTATGCGAAGTAGTTACTGGAAGTAAAGTTTTTTTTTTAATTTTATATAACTTTGCATATAGAAAAATTTAATATACTGTTTTGTAAGGTTTTTGTCCAAAAAAAATTGACTTGATATGTTTTTTTTAAACATTTTATTAAAAAAACAGCATCTTTTAAAAATTATATCTTTAGTTCAATAACTTTACATAACCTAAAACGTTTAAGATGCTGCATTTTATACAAACATACAATGGATTTCAAGCAGAACAACAAAAGGAAACCATTATCATTGGTAACGTAAATCAGGGAAATTTGATGAACCTAATCAGGGAAAAGTCAGGGAACTTTTTTTCACAGTTTCTGTCGCCACCCTGAATTATTTTATTTTTCTTCCGGCAAAATAATTCATATGTTTCATTCTAAAGTATGTGAGGAGGAACATTGATTTTTTAATGGGAATAACCAAGTCTATAAGGAAAAATTCAATTTTTTAAATGATTATGTACAAAAACTACAGTATCATAGAAACAAAGCAATAATATTTGCGACATCTTGCGCAGCAAATGAAAGCGTATTTTTTACAATTGCAGGGATTTTGCAATATATCAGTAGAAAAACATACCTCATTAACATTCATGAAAATATTTCGAATAGAGCATAATTTAGACGCAAACCAGGTGTATTGAATCATGTGTTGGAATATTGGTGACGATAATTGATGGTGAATAATTGAATTAATTTTTATACAATCTTCCCGGGAATTAATTTCTCTATTTTGCTCTAACAACTCGCTGCAATTTTGTAAGCGCTTAGTGAAATTTTTGACTTGTCTGTAGATGTAAACATTACAAGGTTGCACCAAGGGAGTGCATTGTACATGGATTCTTTGGGAATTTCCTCTCCTGTTCCATAAGAGCCAGCAACTTCTTCAGCCAACATTTTTAATTTTGATTGTACGATAACTTTGTGTTTAATGCAGGGTTGGCTTTCTGCCGGCAGAAACTAGTTTTTGCCGTGCCAGTGGCAGAAACTGGTTATAACCGGTAAAAACCGGCAGAAACTGGCAAAAACTTAAAAATGTCTTTAATAACTCAAGTAATTAGTAAATGATATTTTTTAAGTAAACTAAAAAATTAAACATTTCATTTTAAAAAATAAAATCTCATGCTAGTGCCCTTAATTTAGTTCAAAAAGGGAACTTTCCAATTGCAGAGGCTAGTAGTATTTGGATTAATTTAACAAAGGATAAAAAAGCATACCGGGTTGCTTAGGAAAGAGGAGTGACATAAAGAATTAAACAGGCATTACTGATTGTAATTTTCTCAGTTATATGCTTCCTCTAAATTGTTTGTGATTGAAATTATCATGTCATGTGCTTCAAGAAGAAAGTGCCAGAATTTTACTTGCCTAAATTTTGTACCTAATGTCACAGCTTTGCAAAACAATTTGGCCCCATTTCTGAAAACTTATTTTTCCAGTCACATTTTTACCACAACCCTAGTGACTACATGGTGGACCAATTGTACAATAGATGAAAGTTTCACGAACATTGCTTGCTCCTTGATGCTGCTAGCTCTTCTGTTTTAAGAATATTCTAAAATTTCACATTTGTGCATAGTAAATTGAGAACCTGTTTAGATTTTTGAAACCACCTTTTCTAAGAGGCAATTGCATGGTCCAAACAAAGTAACATTTGATTTTGAATTGCGATAATTTTGTAATAAAATTACAGTACTTTGGTTAACCATTAATTATTTTTTTCATGCATTTTCTGTTGTATATCAAAAATTAATTTTTCATTTTGTGAGTTTTTGCCAGTTTCTGCCGCAAAGTGGCAGAAAGTGGTTTTTGCCATGCCGGTTTTAACCGGTTTCTACCAGTGGTTTTAACCGCCTCGGCAGAAACTTGCCAACCCTGGTTTAATGGAATAGACACAGAGGTTCATGTTCACCATGAAATAGAAAAATTAACTGCAGTGTAATTCTCACAGGGTCGCGCAGTCTTTTGAGCAGATGTCCCTCAAGTCGAAACCCCACAGGTCTCCCCACAGGTCGAAAACCTTTACTAGGCAAAACAAACCATACAGAATAACGAACGAGCAAGAATGTTTTTCAGTGAATGAAAAAGTTTGCGATCTTTGGCAAAAATAAATTTCAGGAAGTAATATGGGGTGAAAAGCATTACCACTAATTGTTGTGATAGCAAAAAAAAGAAAGAAAAAAGGGTCCAGAGTGGGATTCGATGGTGCTATCTCTGGAGCACAAGATCGTGCCTTAACCAACTAGGCTAGCGGCGGCTCGTCAAGACACTGACATTTTAAACTCATAAGGCGCCTAGGAGACTGCATGGTGACTTTGAATCGATTTTTCTCATAATTTTCTGAGTATTGCGTCGTATTACTTTAACCACGTAAGGTACTAGGGGTCCTCTTTCACCACAAAAAAAAAATTGCCGCAAATCTCCTTGTAAGTGTAGTATTAGTGCTTCTATACTCATCTATATATATAAAAATGAATGTTTGTCTGTATGTCATCCATGAACTCAAAAACTACCCGGCAGATTTGGCTGAAACTTTCACCGTTTGTTAGTTTTGGTACTGGGAATGTTTATAGACCAGTTCGAAAAAAGTCCGATCGATAGTTCCTTTTTTATTCCTATTTAGGTCACAATCCGTTGGATAAATACGAATAAAATTTTCGGCTGCAGAAATTAATTCGCGTGAAAGATCTCATTGATAAGAAGTTAGCTGTGGCCATTTTTCTTGAGTTTGAACAAATAAATTGTTTCTTTATTGTTTTATGGCTTTTCATGCAACGGGGGGATTTAAAACTTTTTCTATTTGATATTTTTAGCGATGGATTGATCTTGCAAACTGCGCGAGTACAAAATTTGAGTATAGTCACGGCTTCACTTGATACGTGTTTCTGTAAGACGCAATAAGACCGAGAGTGAAGAATTTGTATAGATTGTGCGTTTTTTTTGACATTCCGAACGCATTTGCTGTGCAGTTTTTTTTTTTTTTTGGTAGCATCGTATACCATCGGCGACTTGGCGACATCTTATAAATTCAAAAGCATCACGTCATCTATATATATATAAAAATGAATGTTTGTCTGTGATTCTGAATTCATCATCAATATTTGGTGGGGAGGTAGGGAATAGGAAAAGAACACTATTTCACATAGGAAAGCATGGGCGCAGACGTCATGTAGTAGGGCAATATGAATCCGGTTAAATGATGGAAAGAAAACATAACAAGAAAGTGGTAAGAGAAAAAACATTTATTTGTGCATCTTTTGTACAGACTTACAAGAGGTGCTCGAAATTCTGACCATTTGCTAGATTACATGCCTCACAACGACGTTGCATGGACAACCGAACTTTCTGGAATATGCCTGGCGTTTCCCGGATGTTTGCGGCGGCAACCGATATGCATGCTACAAGGTCCATATCACTGGCAACAGGGGTCTCGTACACCATGGTTTTCATGGCACCCCATACAAAGAAGTCTATTGGAGATAAATCCGGTGACCGTGGTGGCCAACAAACCGGTCCACCGCGACCAATCCATTGAGCTCCAAATTTTCTGGTCAGGTAACAACGCACATCATTTGCGAAATGTGCTGGAGCGCCGTCATGCTGGAACCACATTCGCCGGAGAATAACAGCAGGAACCTCGTTCATAAGACCCGGTAACACAGTCTGAAGAAATATGAGGTAGTTTGCGCAATCTAAACGGGATGGTAGTAAATACGGTCCCAGCAAACAGTCGCCGACGATCCCAGTCCACACATTGACGGCAAAGCGTTGTTGCGCAGCTCGAACTCTCGTACCGTGTGGATTCTGATTAGCCCACACATGCGAATTGTGTGTGTTGAAGACACCTTCACGAGTGAAGGACGCTTCATCTGTGAAAAGAACATACGTTGGGAAATTGGGATCAACGGCTGTTCTCTGCATGAACCACTGACAAAAAGTAACACGCTTGGGATAGTCCTCTGCTTCCAGTAACTGCACTGTGTGCAAATGAAAAGGATGTAAACGTTCCTCGTGTAGTATCCGCCACACTGACGATTGTGAAACTCCAAACTGGCGAGCAATACCTCGTGTGCTAGAACTTGGCTGTTCTTCGATAGACTGTAGGACAGCTTCCTCGACTGAAACTGTCCGTGTTGATCGGCGCCTGCCTCGATCAACATTAATACCAGCAAAGCGCTCTGCATACATTTGCCTAGCTCTAAGACAGCTTTCTCCTGCGGCACCGTAAGTTAGATGCATATCTGCAAGTTCTTGAAACGTGTACCGGTTCATGTTACTTCTGCGAAGTCACCTTGTCGAATGACGACTGGCTGCACACGGCAGACAGCTATGCGCGTTCATGGGAAATGCGGACACACCCCGCCCTCTACACCGTCATGCGTTCGTTTGTGCCCATGCTTTCCTATGTGAAATAGTGTTCTTTTCCTATTCCCTACCTCCCCACCAAATATTGATGATGAATTCAGAATCACCCTGTATATGTATTTTTCCACGGAGAAGGTGCATAATATGCTCATTGAAGCCACTCGCCACCAGGTGGCACTGCAGAGTAGCAACTTCTGCCCCGTTCAACCGATTGTCATGAAAATCAGTATAATGATGTATTTTTTTGTTGGCGTAGCAACGGGCGTCGGGTACAGCTAGTTGCAAATAAAACATTCTGATGTTCTAATATATAGATATGTCTTGAATATTAGTTTCAAAATTTGTGAAATGATCTATGTAATGCAAAAACCTGTAGAACGCAAAATCTCTGGTCCCAAGGTGTGCGTTATAATTAGTGATGTTCCGAGGGAAAATACAGATCTGTATCCATTACTTTTTTGACGGATCTTAAACAGATCATTTCTATTCTAAAATTTTTTAAATATTTGAATAAAAGCCTCTGAAATTCCGTTTAAATTAGGTTTTTATTCCCTATTTAAATTATAAGGTAACATTTCAGAAGCCAATTTGTACCCCCCCCCCCCTCCGTTGCCAAAAGGAAGGGGAAATAAGTTTTAAAAGTGTGTATTAGTGTGTCTTTTTGTGGCATCGTAGCTCCTAAACAGATGAACCGATTTTGATAGTTCATTTTTCGTTCAAAAGGTGACTTGACCGAAAGTGTTCTAAGCTTGGCCTCGTTTTTGTAGAACTTTAATTACCAGAGATATTAATTAAAAACTGATTTAACGTTTTTCACAATAATGGTAGTAAAAATTTACCCGTACGTTAAAAATGTTGTCCCTAATTGAAAGAAAGAAGATTTCTGCGTTTGATATTTATTTGAAACTTCCAACTAATATACTGTAGGAGCTATAATCTTATTAAGTAAATTTTAGATGCAATTCTAAGCCTTTATACGCGTGACTGGTAGCGATTTCTTAGTCGGAAGATCAGGAGAAAAAACTCGATGATTTAAAATTTTTACCTGCTGTCAGTTCATATTTGTTAACAAATGTGTGTTCTGACCCCTCGAAATTCATCTTAATACGAGGTCGGCTTTCTGGGACATGTTTTGTTTTTTTAATTTTAGTTTTTGTTATTGATTTGGGGTTATTGTTCATTTTTGTTTTTCTCGGCATCCTTCAAAAAAAGCGAGACTAAATTCTCTATTTACTGCTTGTAAAGGTGCTCCCGGCTCTATATTTCGTCGGTCGGAGAAGTTCGGTGGAATGGGTCAGCGCTGCATTTATGCTGAAATTAAACGGGAAAAATTATTTCTAGCCTGTCCAGTAGCAGCTTTACACTCTTGCTACTGTATCCTACATCTACCGAGTAAGCTAAAAATAATTTTTCACATTCCATCTAAGCATTAATGCAGCGCTGACCCATTCCTTCCAACTCTCCCTCAATTTTAATGGAGATTTCTTTAAAGAGTAAATCATAGTCTTGATTATATTTTTGCCGCAGTTGACATTTTTTGAAGAAACTGCCATTATTCTGACGGGAATACCTTCCGTAACAAATTTTACGCTTGGATAGTTGAATTGGGTAAAAAAAAAATTTGAGATCCGTATCCGCGGATCTACTTTTTTAATGATCCAGCACAACACTATAACGGTCTTCTACTGTACAGGAAACTAACAGTAGATGCTCGGTTTCTGGCATGGATCAAAAAATTAGAGCTGTCTTCAGTGTCCCATCCAACTGGTTAAATCACAAATAGTGGTAGGTTAGGGAGTGAAAAGAAAGAAGTTTAGTGAAGGGTCAAAAATCCAGACAACTTGGGAGAAGCTATTGTGCGAACTTCAGGGTTTTGCGAATTTCAGGTCATAAACTAATTTTAAGTGCTATCTTAAAATTGATGAAATAAAACAACAATAAAACAATCTTTATAAATCACTTCATAAGACAATTTAATAGTTTATGATCATTAAAAAAAAAAAAAATATGCTAACTAATTATTTCAGCTGTTACTTAAACTTTTAAATCCAGAAGTAATAAACCACCACCATAAGACCAATAAACAGTTCAAAAATACTTGATATTTATTTTCTATAGTTAAGTCATTTGTTTTCAAGTGACATGCCCAAAATCATCCACATTTGGATTTAACATGTGGAATCATTTGTATGTTTGTGTTTCTTTGATGTCACGTGTCATGCGAAATATAAGCGTTTTGCTGTAACTCTGCAGCAATCTTTCGGCTTCTGCTTTTGGTTTACGATATTTCTTATTATTTCTTCAGTAGTACACAATATAAAGCATATTAAGCAAAAATACAAACTTTTTTTTTGAATAAATATGATTTTATTTGATTACATAGCTCGGCATGCATAAGAGTAAAATGACGTATAATTCGCGAATTATATGTAAAAAACAATTTTTGGGCACATAGTTGCGATTTGGATTTTTATGGAACGAACTAGAATAAGAATGGAATCTAAATTCGTGGCACGAAAAAAAAAAGGAACATTAAAAAAGAGAAAATACGGGAAAAAAAACTGATATGGATTTGGGAAGTTGGCAGATTTGTGGCGCTCCACTGTATTTAATTCAGTGCTGAACTTTTGATTGAGCAAAAACTTGAAACTGCCGCTCTTATCCTTCTTCATTCAAGTTTTTATATTGAATAGCAAAAAAAAAAAAAAATACAGAAGTGGGGTGAAGTTGCTGACTAGGACAAGGGCTTGTTCTTCCCTAAATCCAGCATCAACTTAATTGGCAGAAATGTTGTGAAATTATGCAAGCCCTACTTTTGCATGGTTAAGTGAAAGAATGGATTTGCTCTTTGCATTGCACAAACTGTCTGAATCCTTTACTGGAATTTGATTGTTTTGATATTAAGTATTTACCAAAGTTTTGTTAGGAAGTAAATATATTTCTTTTTACATTTTTATTACTTCCTTTTACAAAAAAGGAAGTATTGTATTCGCAAAAAAATTTCACCCAAAAATCGGCCTTAATTTCCATTTTGCTCACCCCCAAATGAATGTTGAGTTTGTTTTTCCAACCCGACCACACGTGGATATGTGCCTAGGAACGTACAGGCACCCAAAATACGCATTTTTAAGATTCCCGAGTTAATTAGAAAGATTTTTCTCGTGACGTCTGTATGTACGTATGTATGTGCAGAGATACATACACAAATTAACAATGATTTCCCCTCAAAACGGGGCAAAAGACCCCCTCTGGAGCATACGAATGCAACCAAAAAGGAAGGTGCACAACTACACCCCACTTGGAGTCTACGTACCAAATTTCAACTTTCCAGGACATTCCGTTCTTGAGTTATGCGGACTCAAGCACATGTCCTTACATTACATTACATACACAAATTGTATGTATCTTGCATAACTCAAGAACGGAATGTCCTAGAAAGTTGAAATTTGGTACGTAGACTCCAAGTGGGGTGTAGTTGGGCACCTTCCTTTTTGGTTGCATTCGTATGCTCCAGAGGGGGTCTTTTGCCCCTTTTTGAGGGGAAATCATTGTTAATTTTGATGTAAACCCAAGTGGTGTTATAGTTTGGCGGACACTTGGCGATACATCGCGTTTTTTGGTCGCCAACTTGGCGACAAATTTGGTGATTTAAAAAAAAAAAATTAAATCTGGTTTCAATTTTTCTACTGTTGGTGATATTTAGAGAGTAAACTATTGAATCATATTAAAACTGCCAATAATGAGAAAATGACATTAAATTGGAGTAAAAGGAAGTCATGTGATGCACACATCAGCTCGTTTAAATCATAGTTTGGAAAGAAAAACTTTGTTTTCTTTGTTCAAACTTTTGAACATGAATCTCTTTTCTTAGGTTTTTCTACTGATCTACATTGCATATTGCATGATCCAGTGGATGTGGCGTCGCAAAATTGATCCAGACAACTCTTCGATTCCATATCTGACCGCTCTCGGTGATCTTCTGGGAACTTCCTTGCTTGCGCTGGCATTCCTTTTCCTCTTCTACATAGGAGACCACGATCCGGACGTAGGGGATTGATCCACTTCACTGCAATAAAGTATACACAAAGCGTCCACTTGAAGTATTCATCTGTAATATTAACATTAATATTTAACTAACATTGCAATCGATGAGAACGTTTTGTCATTATGTTTTTAAATCGAAAATGGTGGTGTTTATATGGAAAAATGTCGATTCATTATATTGTTTCGAAATTCATCAATATATATATATGTAGAGTGGTTTGTAAAAAAAAAATTTGTATATAAAGGAAAATTTTGTAATTTCGCTTAAGTATTTAACTGCTGAAAGCATACATTAGGTGCAAATTTGGAAACCCTTGTTGAATCTCCATGGGTATTAGACTTCTGGTCAGTAATTTTTATCCCATCTTAAGGGGAAGGGGGACTATTGCAATAGTTCGAGTTTAAAAAAAATATCTTTGAATATATTGTATCTTCGGCAAACTAAATTTTTTTCTTCAAAAAAGTTAATATCAACTGTGTGGCTAGTCTGGAAACTGAGTAGTTTAGTTTTTTTGACAAGAGTGATCTATCCAGTTTCACTCAGGATGAAAAATGTAAAAAAAAAAGTTTCTAAATTTTGATCATGAATAAGAAAAAATTCAACATATCATTGAAGCTGTGTTCAAAAGTTGCTTCTTTCAGCAATACCTTCAGCAATGAATCATTTTAATTTAGTAAAATGCATTTTTTGCTTAGTTATATGGGATGTTTCGAGAATTCTGAAAGAAATCGAGTCATTGATTATAACCTCTAGGGTTTGGTTCATTAAAATCATTAATCAAACGATTGAGTGAAATTTCTTTAACATCACTCAATGGTAATGTAATCTCCAAAAATAGGTTAAGCTCTGAAGTTCCCTGCATTTTAAAAAAGTTTTTGTTTTAATGAAAGACAATCAAACCTCTCCAGTTTAAGTTCTCAAGTGCTGCAAAATTTACTAGTAAAATTGTATTCTTAAATTGAAGTAGTGTCCCTGAATTTACGTATTGAAATTTTGCTGATGCATTAAACTTAGATATAGAACCCCAAAAAGATCAGGTCCATGTTGAAGATGAATCCATGGTGAGAATACCAGGTTGTGCTTGTTCAGATTTTACATTGCAACCAATTTAGGGTTCTTTGATTTTACACTGGTTGCAGATTTTTTGAAAAAACAGTGAAATTTAGACAGTTGCAATCTGTGTCTTTTTAATTTAAAAAAATGATTTTTTTTTTTGAATGGTGGCCTTATTTATAAGTAATGAGGAGGTGGTCTTCACAAGAAATGTCAACCTCCCCCCTCAAATTATCAATAGCTATCTTTACATGCTTGTTCAAACAGTTAAGTGTGGTAAAATTCTGGTGAAAACCATTAAATATAATGGTTTGCTTTTTAATGGGACTCATCACCTTTCGGCACCAATCAAATGATCGTCATAAAAATATTGTAAAACCAGTATTGGCTTTATTCCACGTGCCCTTTCTGGAATAACTGATTTATTTGAATAACTGAAGTCTTTTATTTACTTTTAATGGAAGGTTTGATTGTGTTCTCAAGTATTTCATTTGCATTTATTTATTTATTTTTTAAGTTTACACTAGATGAAATGCATTTTCATTCATCTGTTAAAAAGTATTTCAATTTGATTTATATTCTAGCATCTAAGAAAATAGAGTTTGATGTATAGGCCTTTTCAACTGCAGTTATTCCACATTTTAAAACTCTGCGCCTTATTGCGGCCCCGTAATTGAGTGTAAAATGCAAACGCATCTTGCTGCAGAAAGTTGCATTAGTTAATCATGCATCTGTTCTGAATCTTATTGTGCACTACATAGTTAAAATTAGTTCAGTTTAGGAATTTTTAATCTGGTTCAGTTGCAAGAAATGAAAACTGAAGCCAAGGAAGCCCCCCCCCCCTAAAGAGTAAGGGTGCACCCCCTAAATATTATAAAGACCCCCCAAAAAGTGAAATACACTCCTCAAAACACCCACCTAAAAATTTCAATGGTGCAGTCTGTGCCATGACCCCCCCCCCCAGGAGGGCACCCCTGCCAAAGCCTTTTCTAGGTGCATTCATGTGAATAAATATACAAGGAATTGCTACATTAAAAATGATAAATATCCATGATTCCGTGTAGCGAAAGTTTTTATTCAGTTATCGAACAGCATAAATAAAATCTGTCATTGAAAGAAAAAAATCATTTTTGTTTATTGAAAATGTGCTTTGAAATAGCTGCCATATTTTCTACTGAGCATTAGTAACACATAGACATTCTTATATTCTGCTGCAGTAACTTAATAGAACATTTAGTTTCTTTTGTATGGCAGTCTGTATAATTTTATTTTCAAACTGGGTATTGATAAGTTGCTATATCGTACGAGTAGCTTTATTGGTGAGAGAAAACAAGAGGTATTAACTTTCATGAAATGTGAAAAATAAATCTGGAATAATTGCAGAGCTAGAAATATTTGTTATTGATGTTGCAATGAAAATTTTTATCCATAGTTAGTTGCACTATATGGTTTTGAAGAAACCTGAATTATTTTTTAAATTAGTTCATTAATATGGAAATTTGTTTGTCAGTTGATTTATTGAGTTTTAACTACAGTTCATATTAGAACTTAAATAATAAACTGCTTGAAAAATATTTCTCAACTTGACCATTGAATTGGCTGTAAAAATGGACCAAATATCGTTCTTTCAGAAATATTGCATTTATAGATTTTCTTTTTTTATTTGATTTCAAAGCTTTTTTTTTCCTTTTAAACTTTATATTATTATTTCCAGATTTTAAAAAAAAAATAATTTTGTTGAGTGCAATTGCACTGATTTGAATTTAATCTCAAACTGTTCACCAAGGTAGTTACTGAATTTTAACAATTTCTAATAGCTAGCTGCATGGTTTTAAAATAGTTACTTTAGGTGTAATCAATTAATGTTAATATATATCTATATCAATTGTTGTTTGTTAGTCTTTGAACAATCATGGGATGAGGGGTTTTAAGTGTTTTTTGATTCATTCACATATTAAATAGAATCAATGTGATTCATTTTTAGGAGTATTCTGACGAAATTTTTATTGTAGTTATATCATATTTTTGTTGATGAAAATGAGTTTTTATTTCTGCATTTGTAAAATGATACATTTCTACTCAAATTTCAAACCATATACACTCTCTTGCATTATCTGATACCACTGGAGAGACTGCTCATAACTTCAATTTTCTGAAATAGAACTTATGTCTAAGACCTAATAATTTTCAATTTATCCCACAATAAATCTTGCATGTTTTTTTTAATGAAAAAAGTCATTTTTATCTTATACTTGTTTTAGATGAAACGTGTGCATATGAGGGGTTAAATTTTATCTTTAGTTTGTTGCATCTTTTTAAATTATGTAACAGAAATGAGATTTTTACTTAACATTTGTTATGTTTTCATTATTGAATATAGTGCTAAAATAACAATGTTTTAGTTTAAATTATCTTTTAAATCATATAACAAAAATTTGAGTTATAACCTTAATAATTTTAACTTTTCTCATCTTTGAATATAATGTTAAATTATTAAAATGAAAGTTTATTCTAGTTAGTTTAATCAAAATAAAATAATACAGAACTTTTGTCTTCGTTTTTTAAAAGATATTTTTATCAGCAAAAAGATTTTGTCCTATGGCTATTTAATTTGCCAAAGTTAATGAGTTAAGTAATGTTCTCTTAGATTTGCATGTCGTTTGCTTGCTACTTACCCTCTTTCGAATAAGTGTGTGCCGTCGTGTCAGAAAATGCAAGATGGTTAATTTTCAAATCCACTATGTGGAATTGAAATCGATTGCCAGTATTATATTATAGTTTTCTCACTATATTGGTACAGAGTTTGAGAATGGTTGCGTTCGCCGACCTCGACTGGTGACTAACCGCAGTGTTCTGAGAGCTACCGGTTAACTGGTTGCTACTGATGTCGTTCTCCATCTCCCGATTTACTGTTTTTTAAGATTTTCTCCGGTTTATGCAGTTTTTTCAGTCAATGTCGAAATGTTTCACTTTCTTCTCAATAGATGGCGCCCTTTTCAAGTCTACCAATGTCAGGGAATAGAATTTTTCCAATTAATATCTCATTTAGTTGATATTTATTACTTTGGACTTTACACATTGCATGTCCAACGAAGAACATGCTTTGCCGAAAATTGCAGCTGATTTCAATCCTTTTGCATCTTCAAAATATTTCAATTATTTTGAAAGTTTGAAGTTATTTTAGCATGTGCTACCCTGTACCTTCTTATTCTATATTTTATTTTCATCATATATTGATTTTTTTTTTTCGAGTTTTTGTAATAAAATTTTTGTAGCTACTTTTTTGGTAGAGACTGGGGAATGTACGAAACTTTAAGCAAATTCACTCCTTATTACTTGGTTTTTCCTTTGCAGTAATCTTTCTTGCTGCTACAAATTTGCTTACATCTGCAAAAAATCGCCATTTCACTTTGAATTTAGTATTCATGTTATTTAAAAGCATAATTCAACAATTCTGTTGTGAAGGTATGTCGCTGGTGACTCACCTATATACCTCCAGTGGAATCTCCTGTTTCTTTTTTCTTCGAAGGTTGGCAAGCATGCATTAGTATTTTTCACCTGCATGTTATTCGTCTGCGCAAGTAATCGGCGATCAACTGAAAGCATTCTATGAAGCATTGGTTGGTGAACAACCGGTTAGCAACCGCTGACGTCATTCACCGTCATGTGATCAACCGACCGGTCGAGGTCGTCGAACGTAAGCAATGTAAAATACTTCCTTATTAACCTTTCTTGCCCATCTAAAGAGAAACCTTGTATTTGCCCGATCCACCTAAAGATCTCACCAACTCCCTATGCCATCAATCTTGTTCTGTAGCGAAAAGACCCGTCTCAAAACATTATGCATTTCTAACTGTGATTTTGGACGTACAATTACAATTTGTGGCCTTCTGACACATGCACAGTACATATGCATGTATCTAGTTATGCTAGTTATATAAGGTAATAAAAAATCAAAACAATTTTTCCATTTCTAAAATTTTTTGAAGTTTTTAATTTTTGAAAATTTTGCAGACAAGATTTTGTGGAGTTGGAAGAATTGCTCTGTAAATATGAACATTGGCCAGTTCAGTTCTTGTACTTAAATTTCGAGCTTCGGTAACTAAAAGTTTTCGTAACAATTACACTAGAAGTGATATTCCGTTGTTGATAATCTATTGGGAGGTACGTAAGCTTAACATTCTGTACTTAAAAGTAGTTGTAAATATTGAATTTAAAAATTGACTGTATTGTGAATAATTTTAAATCGTAAATAATTAATTTTAGTCCATCCATTTTGTGATTCTGATGATAATTATGATCAGAAAATGAATCTCATTTTGAACTAAAATTTGTTGAATTCGATGCCATTTGGCAATAAATGTATAGGAGATCTTGATGAATTGAAACAAGTGTACATATTAGAGTGGTGATGATCGATGTCAAGTTGGTAATATCAGAAGTATGAAGTATTATGTGTGATTAAACGTCTTATTAATTTACTTTAACAGTAAATTTATATGAAAAGATTCAAAATAGTTCATTTTTTTTGCCCAAAAAAATTAAAATTGGGCAATGTTTAAAATGCATTTATAATGTACTTATTTTTTACTGGAAATGGCTATCGGTGAAAACTTTATAATTTTTTTTTTCACAACCTGTCGGCTGGTGTCTACAGAATAATTTTGACCAATTTGTGCTAGATTATTGCATACTTGAAAAATCTCAAATTGAATGATTCTGTGATAAGTTTTAATTTTACATGCTAGTCTACAATAAGTGTTTGAGTTGAATTGTGTCAGAATTAAGGTGTGATAGCTGCACAATCAATTGTAGTTCGATTCTCATTGTATTTATTGGGTAATGAAAAAGTACCATGTAGACTTAATTCCAAAAGTCGATGTGTTGTGATATTAAAGAGATAGTTCACACCAAATGTATTGTTTTACTGTTTCTTTCTTTTAGTTTTGAACGAAAAAGTAGTTTTGTACATGGACAATTCCACAGGTAACCGACTGATTGTAAGAACAATCTTTTCCCGTGGAATGTTATATTTTTTAAGCTGAGTTCAATTGTGTAGTTAAATTATAATTACATTTTGGACGATTTGAAAAAAAAAATGTTAAAAGCATGGTAACTGACTGATATACTTGTTTTTAAATGTAAGTCAGTTATGTTAATAAATATTTTAAAATCATCCAAAATGTATTTCGGGAATTATTTTGTGCCCTTAAATTCAGCTTAAAAAACACAACATTGCAGGGCAAAAGATCGTTTGCACAACATATATTTTGCGTTGAATATTACAAAATATGTATTTTGCTTCAAAAATGTCAAGTCGGTTACCTGTGGAATTGCCCATGCTAGATTTAAATGATAGTGGCCAAAAACGTCTTTCGTACAAGCTCTACTCAAAAATTATCTCAAATTTCATTAAGGAAACTATTTATTGAACTAGGATAGAAAAAATGAACTAAATGTTAAAAAAAAAACTTTTAAAAAATAATTTTAGTGTTGTGTGTCAATAAAGAACAGAGGATGTTAACAAAGTAAAAATCAGATAAAAATTACTTTTTATTTACACATTTTTACAGGACTGCAAAACAAAGCTGACATAATGTTCAAATTTCTGCATAACTAAAATCAAATGCAATAAGAGATCTCACATATAGTCATGATTTTTTTTCTTTGTAATGTAAACCAACATATATACATTTAGCATAACAATTTCAAGTCTTTGGTTCTAGCATGAACTTGTTGTATAACTAACGATTAAATAAATGAGTATTCATTTTTAGACTAATACATTTTTGACACAATTTGATTTCTTAATTTTAGAACCCTAAATCTCGTCCATTTCTTCGATCTAAAATGTGTAATCGATACAGTTCCGTGAGGAAAAGTTAAAGGCAAGATAAAAAGCACTTTATACATTCGACCATGATTAATAGTGGTGAAACTGCAGCGGACTTATATTGAGCATCTTTAATTTAAAGTGACAGTAAAAATAGAAATTTTAAATCAGTTGTATATCATTGATGAATTACGCATTTATACATGTCTATGTTGGTTTCTTGGGTGAAAGAAAAGTTTGAGGCATTGAATACTTTAGGGGATTTGTTAATGTTAGTGGTTTAACAAAATGAATGAAGACATTCGAAGATATAAACATTTGGAAAACTCTTGTGCATAAAAGGTCATGGCATTGATAGTGTTTTATAGAAGACTAGCGGTACCCGCACGGCTCTGCCCGTAGTAGAAAATTAAAAGGTCATTTGGTTCACCTGTATATTTACAATTAATGAACGATGAATTTCTCGCCAATTTGCACACCCTTGTTACGGTTCCACGTGATGATAATTTGGTAAGTTACTCATCCACGTTGTGATAATTTCTTAAAATTGCAATTGAATAACAAAATTGAATTTTTGGAAAATCCCTTCGAGGTGCACACCTCCATGATACAAACTAATTCTGTGCCAAATTTCATGAAAATCGGCCGAATTGCCTAAGCGCATCACAGAAATCCAGACAGACTTTTAGCTTTGTTATTAGTAGAGATGGCTTTAACAATAGCAATGCACATAAAGGCCATATTGATGACAGAGTAAAAATACTTTTGATAATTGAAACATGCTTACCTTAAAAATAAAATGACTATTGGTGAATCTTACATTACTAGAAAATCGCCTGTCATGGTATTACAGGTGAAAATTGTTTCTACATTTGAACGAAGCCATTGCCTGTTTGGTGATACTTTGATCGCTGAAGTTTAAAACCCTAACTCCAGTAGGTAGCGTTCATAGTTAACCACTTTTTAGTTTCTTCATTCCCCTGAAATGAGTCTTACCAGTAAAATAGTTAAGTTGCCAGATCAAGTTCGCCCTTGTCACCATAAAGCCTTTCCCTGCATGTTAAATATTACCAACACAGATTATGAATTATCACGCCTTGGTGTGAGTTTCATTGTTGAAACTTGCCGTTTACCCGATCATTGGCTATTATGCATATGAGGATTAATACAAAAGAATTAACTAAGCATTAGGACATTTAAATGGTTGAAAGGATCAATTGACTATTTGTCAAAATATTTTTCCTTCCACCATAGATACTAATAGGAAATTCCTGCAAAGTGAAGTAGGTATGTTTTTGTTATTCAGTTGATTTGAGGAATACTTTTCAATACACACCACACATAGGACTAGTTAAAGAGGTGAACCAACATAATTTAAAACTGATATTCAAAAAATGGGACCGTTATGTTTTAGAAAAAAAAGTCTGCAAAAGAAATTCCTCAGAACTGTCATTTTAGAATAGAAATGCTCAATCAATCCAAACTTATTGCTCTGAACTGATATTATAATCTAAGTTTTAAAAAATAAAACCTAATCTATATGACGCAACACATGATATGAAACACATAGCAAGGCATTGTTCCTTCCCCCAAGATCTTTCCCTTCACTGTTCTCACAAAGAGTGATGATTTTATAAAGGCCACATACAAAACGTTATAAAAATGTATGAAAACACGACATTTCTAAAAAAATGATTACAAAACAATGCAAAAAGAGATCATCGCAAGCAAGAGGTTACAAAAACTGAAAATGCTTCATGTTCAGAGGATAAAACAAATTATCCCACATAAGCATTGTGTTTTGCAGAAGACACGCTGCAAAATAGCACATAGAAGAGTATTGTTAGCACGGTGGTATTTCGTATATATATTAGACTGTTTTGATGCAGCAGAGGTTAACAAAAGCATTGTCTCATTTTGAAGCAAGTTTTAGTGGAGCACTGTTTTGATTTTGAATAATAATGCTAACGTTAATTTACTTGTAAATTCCGGCTTATATCTTTCACACATGGATAATATATCAGCAGGGGTTCCCCACCCCTAAGATGAAAACTAAATACCCCCCAAAAAGCAAGAGCCCCCTAAAAATGAAAAAAATACCCCTCAACCCCTCCCCCCCAGGTGGACACCCCCTCATATCGGATGTTAAAGGAGGTTATTAGTTTGTCATGCTTTACAGCTGTATGTGTTTTTGCTTTTTAAAATATTACAAAGTATTTTACAAACTAAATATAGTCTATCTGAAACAGTCATTAAATATTGCATGATGCCACAGATAATGGTAATTCTTTATTTTTCATTAATTTTCAATATATTTAGCAATTGATGTAAAAGTTATTTGTGGCAGGCAGAAAAATTTCTGTGCACACCACTACTTAATCATAAAAAGGATATCAAATTGAATCTTGAATAGTTATTACATGTTCCCTTAACAAATTATAGTCAAGAATTTCAGGATTTGTTGATTAAAAGCAATGAACTCTGGATTAGCCAAATTTCATCCCTGACATTTGTTTCAAAACCGGTGAGCCCTGACTGAAAAAATTAATAATAGTTTAAGATTAAACTTGTTAAGACTAGCAGATATTTTGTGTACTTGGAAAACTGCTGGTAATGTGAAAAACAGTGCTCCATTACAACGTTGTTATATTCGAAATAACCAAATTATAGTAATAGACAAGCCTTTAAAACTTTAACAAAGCGCGTACGAAGAATGCAGATTTGCTTTCCATACAAAATTAAGGTTTGCTTATATTACATTTTTTCTTCAAATAGTAACAAAAATTTATGATTAAAAAAACTGTAGAAAAATACTTTAAACTGAATTTAAAGTTTTGTACTTACATGAAACCATGTTTCAAAGTATATGATACAAAATAGTACAATAAAAGAACAGTTACGGAAGCGAGTATTCCAAACTTTTCATAGGTTATATGAATTTTTATGATATGTTAATGAGAATTAGTTTTTATAAAACATTTAATTATGCATTAAATGTTACTTGATATTCTCTATGGTAAAAAATTGTATTGATGCCTAATGCACATTTCAAACTGAAAGAAGAGAATTTAGTTTTTTTTTTATCAAACTTACAAAGTAAAATCTTAACCATATAAAAAGCAAATTACCCATACTTAGAGCTATTTCAACTCAATCAAGTTTTTAAAAGTTTTAGTTGGCTATGTCAATTTTTTTTACTATATGCTCATAAGTTTCTTTTTGATTAAAAACGTGGTCGATTGGTATGTTTATGATCAACATATACTTTAATAAATTTCGGAACAATATATAAGATAATAGATTTTAACTGATTTACATTATATTTTAATTTTATATCATATCATGTATTTGAACACTAAACAAAAAGTATCATTCATTAAGTGAAACAATAAATAATGAATTGCTTTAACTAACACATTAAAGCAAACATTTTTTCCCGTTTTGATTTATTCGATCGTATCTCGAGCAAAAAATCGAATGTAAATTCTTTCATAAATTAACAACAGTAACAAAAACACAAAATGTATTTCCGACACAGGTCTTTGGACCTAATCTCGATTCAATGTTAAAAGTCTAAAAACAGAATGGTTGCAAAGATAATTCTGTCAGATGAAGAATATGGCGATTTATCACACAGATGTAATATACACTTTAACAGACTGTTAAACACAAATCCAGTTGACAGCCAATTAGAAGAAGCACTTCGAGATCCATTTTTTATAGTGATTACAAATTTTTCTCGAGTTGAATCTCTAACTCTATAGAAGGTGTGGAGTTTAAATTATCCTAACCTTGTATGGAATGTTAAATAATTATCATAAGCTATGTACAAAGTACATAAGTAATCCTTAGTTTAATGATTAAATTCATACAGCAGCTTATGCCTTATGATGCCGAGTTACCCGCATACTCAAATCTGGGAATAAACTCTCTCTTAAGAATTATTATCCAGGTTATAAATCCTGTGCATAATTAATAAATTTTCAAGGGTCTGTCCAGAATTTTTAATAGGACCCTATTGTGAATTTAAAAAAAAAAAATTAAAAATCAAATTTTGTTGAAATTACAAAATGTAAACCAAAAAATAAATATGGATTAGAGTTTTAATTTGCGCTCTTCTTTATCAATGAAAAGTTTTTGAAGATTGATAAGGTCAATTAAAATTTTGTAAAGGATCAATTTAAACTTGTTGGAATTTTATAAAGGGTCCTTTAAGGGACTCAAATTTCCTCAGGCCAGATCCTTGATACTAAAAAGAAACTAACTGGATTTTGCTAAAATGGATTTTTGTGGAATTAGTGAGAAATTTGTTCTGGATATCGTCATTTAAGCCCTTTTATTTAAAAAGAATCGGCACAGTATCGATAGGACACGAAATGTTTTGAATCTCGAAGGCTACCTTCTTTCTTGCAGGACAGCAACTGGCGTTCAGTTTTTCATTGTAAAATTCAATCCATTGTTAACTTGCCCATCAATGTGACAGATAAGGATGCACCTCGTGACTTAGAAAGGGTTGAGATCTTTTGCAGTTCAGAGCGTCGATTCCAGGCCCGAACCCAGGATATCGTCAGAATGGAGTCCGCTTCCATGGCTGTCCAGGCTCGTGGAATCGCTGTCATTACTGTGCGGACTGGAATAGCTGGCGGCTTCCTGCAGTCTCATTAACATGTTCAACTGTGGATGAAAAACATTATGTTAACTTTGAATGCAAGACGTGTTGGTGTGATTTTCACTCAAGAGGACAAAAGATCCTATATACGGCGAGATTGGAGAACACTGTGCTGCTCTAAACAGCTTATCCACCATGTTTAGTCTAAGTATTCTCAGCTTGAAATGCTGCGCTGTGTGAATTTCTAGCTTTCCCATGGAATATAGGACATGAAATCTTTTAAGAACAGACTGTTTTCTTTTTCTCTTCGTATTTTTATTAAATGTGTTATGTACAGAATATCAAACGCCATTAGCGAAGATATCTGACATATTCTAATACTGTCTAACACTAAGCAGAGTGAATATTACACATTACAAGGAAAGATACTTCTGCTATAAATAGCTTTTATTTAAAAGTCTAAAATAGTTGGTAAGTTAAAGAAATTACAATGTACGTTGCAAAACAGGATGGATGAACATTTAACTTCATACCTGTAAGGTGAATATTCTATATAATACACCCATTCGGACATGAGGAAAAGAAAGCACCATGTTACAAAATAGCCACACACCAAATACCACACAAACCCTCTGTGATCTTACTTCTTATATCCCACAGAAAAAACACAGTTGATGTCTACTCATGGCGCCATCTACCGGACAGTGAGACAAACAATGAGAAAATTGATACGTATATATTTATGATGACAATAGAGGGTTATTTAATTGGCAAGACCAATTATGTCTGAATATATTATACAACAAAATGGAGTGAGCGCAAAGTCTGGCAATCGTTTCGTATCGTCATGGCCTTAGAGAGGGAATTAAAATGGAGGGAGCAGGTCTAATCTTTGCCTTAGCAAAAGCTGACCAAAAAGGACCCCCCAAGTCACGTGACTCGACAACAAATTGTTGGCTCGTTTTGCGTGAAACAAGCGAAAGAAACCAGATTTCTTGCAACGCTTTGCTTAAAATCTGTCACGTGACTTGAAGTCTGGGTTTCATGAATGAAAGTCTTTGCTCCCTCCATTTTATGTCTTAATTCTCATAGCGCTTACAAAGAATTTTTTTTCCATAAAGATAGAAAACAAACATATTCGTGATCTGCTCATTTCATTTCATAATATCATAACTTGCTTCTAATTTTTTCGATACTATGTACAGTGATATTTGAGGCAGAAGATACATTGCGGTCTACGGGGAGTCGGCATCTTTGGACATAAGATGGTCACCATTCATAAGTTGTCCAATCTCTCTGTATTTAGGATCTCTAAAGAGGACTCATAGTCCAAGTAACCTTATTGCCTGACCTTGCGTCAGATCTGGTTCTGATCTTTTGTTGAGTTTTTTATGATATAATCCAAGTTTTTGACCTCAAGCGCCAAACGCAACCTAGTCGAAAGTACCATGAAATTTATAACCGAAATGTAATTTTTTCTGATTTTAACCCTAAATGACTAGTTTTTCAAAAATGTCTATTCTGAACGTTTTTAATGTAGATTAAATTTGTTACAATATGAATCTATAACTGTCTCTTTAGACCCAATTGTTTCCAAGATAAAGCCATACAAAAAATTGCGAGTTTTGAAGAAATTTTTTTTTTTTTTAAGGCTTTATCTCTAACTATTTTGTCTAAAGAGACAGTGTTAGAATCTTATTGTAACAAATCAAGTTCAAGTTAAAAACGTTCAGAAAAGGCATTTTTGAAAAACTAGTCGTTTAGAGGGTTAAAATTAGAAAAGAAACTACAGGGGTAAAGTCTAAAATTTCACGGTTTCTTCGATTTGTGAAAAGGTTGCATTTGGCGCTAAAAGTCAAACATTTATTGGAATAATATTTGATATAAACAACTTGGCAAAAAAATCAGAACTACGGGATTTGACGCTAAGTCTGATGTATATGGTTACTAGACTACCAGCCTGACCAAGAACGACACAATCAGCAAATTTATTTCAGACAGAAATCCAAGAGCTTACTGGGTAGGGTAAAGGGCAGTATCTGCAAACTTTTTTTTACATCTACAGTGGAACCTCTCTATAAGGGACACTCAGGGGACCGGACAATTTGTCCCTTAAATAGAGGTGTCCCTTCTTCGGAGGTAGATAGATTTATGCATGCAATGCAAAGTCAGTATAGTTTCATAATAAACGCAAATTAATAACATTTAAGATTAATTATTGAAAACGTTTCATCTATGTATACTTAATAAAATTTAGAACTATTCAAACAGGAAAAACAATTTTCATTAATTATAATATTGAACTAATGTATTACATTGATTTGTTGAATGTCATTTAATTTACAATGCAGCAACAGTGTAATCACATTTCAAGTTTTCCATACAAAACTTGCCATGGGTGCCTAATATCTTCGGAGTGAGCCTATAAGAAAAATTTATGAATGAGGAAGTAAAGCATGAATGTTAGGTCTCAGCAAGGATTTTAGGATACTTATTTGTCTTTTTTGCATGTTAATGTCAAGACAAACTTTTTTTTTTTTGTTAATTTTTGAGCAAAAAAGGATCTTAAATCCCAATATACTGGATGATTCTAATGAAATTATGCATAATTATTTTTCGAATTCTTCTCTGTGACTGTCCCTTAATGAGAGGCAAATACATGGAGGTCCCTATTGAAAGGGACTGGGACCTGAAAAATTGTCCCTTAAATAGAGGTGTCCCTTATTCAGAGGTGTCCCTTAAAGGAGATACTACTGTATTATACTTTAGCTTTATTATACAAGTTCAATTATTTGGTTTCCACCAAAAATAAAGCGTAAAACTCCAAAATGTCCATACTGTTAGTGGGGAATCCAAAACATGTTTCTTCAAGTATCTCAAAAACTCATTTCTTCAGACATTGGTCTTTCCATGTCAGTTTAGCTCCCTAACATTGGTGTGAGAGACGAAATAAGATTTTGCTCACCAGAGGGTCCGCCTCGTTGTTGGGATTGTTTCCGTGGTGATTCTTGGAGCCCGCAGATGGGCCGGGGTGACCTTCGTAGCCCACGTCTTCCGGCCTCAGCCTCAACAGTTGAGGCTCTCCACCGGGCCAAGGGTAGGACTCATACGGCCACTCTGCGGGATCTTCCCAGGGAGCACGTCGACCATACAGCTGGAAGAGAAAACAATATACATTATGGCTTAGAAGATTAGGAAAATTATACCAAAAGAAATGGAAAACTATAGAGCCATTCCATTTCAGATCAGGCAGGGTCTGTCACATGACCATCACATTTTTATTTTACATGCATGCCATGGGCGATAAGGTCACTTTCAAAAAATCATAAAACATTTTATGGGAAAAAATACCCGATGCGGTGTCTATCCACTAGTTAAGCATTATATGGGGTACAAATGAGCCAATTTTTAGATTTTTAAAAAATGGGTTTTTTGAGTAAAATCACTTCAAAAATCGCTAATTTTTGAAAATTTTCAAAATTTTAAATTTTATTTACGAGGCTGTATGCACTCAAGGATTCTAATAAAATATGTTATGAAACTATCATATAAGGGCTTTAGACTGCCATCTCCGTTTAGTAAAAAAAACTTTTTTTTCCTGGAGAAAAAAAATCATAAAATTGGTAAAAATGCAGTTTTTTGGCGGCAAAAATGAATTTTTTTCATTATCAAAAACCCTAACTAAACTTTCAAAAACGATGTCTAGAGGATATATGGGTCCTTATTTATTTTTAGAAAAAAGAATTATTCGAATAGGTTAAATACTTTTGAAATAGTGTCCATTTCAAATGGAGTGTTTTGCCGGTTTTTTCCAAAATGGCGGATTTTGTGCAGAATTTTAATAGGCTGTAACTGAAGAAAAAATTTTTTTCTTGCAAAATCCTTTTGGGATAGTTCATATGTACCTTAGTTGTAACTACTGTATTTTTTTCAAAAAAATCGGTGATGGTCATATGACACTTTTCATACCTGCCTGCCTGATTTGAAATGGAATGACTCTATACGAGAGATGAAAGTTTTCTGATTCCATTCTATTAGAAGAGCAATTTTGTACCTCAGAGGCAGACAGGGTTGGCTTTCTGCCGGCAGAAACTGGCAAAAACTTATTAGTCTCTTTAATAACTAAAGTAATTATTAAATGATATTTGTTTAAGTTAACTAAAATATAAAACTTCATTTCATCATTTAAAAAAATAAAATCCTATGCTAGTGCCCTTGATTTAGTTCAGAAAAGGAACTTTTCAATTGCAGATGCTCGAAAAATTTGCATTAATATAACAAAGGACGACAAATAATGCGGGTTCTAAGGAAATAGGAGTGACATACAGAATTAAACAGGCATCACTGATTGTAATTTGCTTGCTTATATGCTTCATCTAAACTGCTTGTGATTGAAATTATTGTGTGCTTCAAGAAAGTGCCAGAATTTTACTTGCCAATATTAACATAGATTTTGTCGCTATGTCACAGCTTTATAAAATAAATTGGCCCTACTTCTCAAAACTTATTTTTCCAGTCAAATTTTTAACATTACCCCAGTTACTACATGGTGGACCAGGTTAGAAAAATTTACAATAGATGAAAGTTTCACAAACATTGCTTGTTCCTTGATGCACTGCCTACTAGCTCTTCTGTAGCAAGAATATTCTAAAATTTCTTGTTTGTGCTTATTAAATTGAGAAACTGCTTAGAGTTTAGAAAACACCTTTTCTAAGAGGCAACTGCAGGGTTAAAACAATGTCACATTTTAGTTTTAACTGTGAAGATATTGTAATTAAAGTGTACTTTGGGGTTAAGAACTAATTATGTTTTTCCGTGCATTTTCTATTGTATGTCAGTTTTTTTTTTTTTTTTTTGTCATTTTGTGAGTTTTTGCCAGTTTCTGCCGCAAATGTGGCAGAAAGTGGTTTTTGCCCTGCCGGTTTTAACCGGTTTCTACCAGTGGTTTTAACTGCCTCGGCAGAAACTTGCCAACCCTGGAGGCAGACTAGCAAAAAATTTAGATTTTCCTTTTTTAGTGTACTAGTGGTATCCGCATAGCTTTGCCCGTAGTATAGGAAATTAAAAGGTCATTTGGTTTGTCTGTATATATTTACAAATAATGGATGATGAATTTCTCGCCAATTTGATATGTTCATTTGCTCGCCTATGGTGGCATGTGGTAGTTTGCTCGTTTACATTATGATAATTTGCTTGGTAAAATGTTCTTAAAATTGGAATAGAAAAAGAACAAAATTCCTTCTACCTGCCATAACTCAGTTACAGAAAGTGATTGTACAAGATAATGAAGTGATTCTATGCTCCACTTGGACTCCTCTATTATCCTCCTTCATTTGGCAAACTAGGTCAAATTCATCCTGTAGAAATTCTCCACCGATAATTTCTACCGTTCAATCCTGTATAACTTGCTCATTTAGGGCTAACTGCTGAGATTAATGCAAAACTGGATCACATATCTTACTTATATTTCATTCTTAAAATATAAATCAGGGGTGCCCACCTTTCATGGCGCAGTCTGCGTCATTGAAATTTTTAGGGGGGGGGGGAGGGTCTCTGCAATATTGAAGGGGTGCCCTTAAGGCGGTGGGTACCCGTATAAATTACAGCTTTAATTGAATGTTATCTTTCATAGGTAACATCGCTACAATAGCTTTGTTTATATATTTGAGTTGTTCGCTATATATTCTGTGCAAGATGGTGGAAGAAATAAAATAATAGGCACTAGAATGTCTTTGTAAATTAAACATTTTTTAGACCAAAAAACTCAAGGTGCATGTTTTCAGACTGCCTGTGTGCCAAACTACATGATGTTCAGTTTATTGAGTTTTGTTTGTAGACAAACGCACATACATAAATGTGAACAAACTTCCTTTTGTAACAAGCATAAGATTAAGACATTTAACAATATTTACCTGCAGTCCTTCTCGCACAGCTTCAAGTACATAAGGGATGACGCTGTAATTCCAAAGATCAGTGAACCAGACCTGAGAACTCGATAAGTCAACCGGACATGACAAGAACAATCTTGGACCTGAAATGAATAACATTTTTTTCAAATGAGAGAAAATTTTTGTGCATACTGTTTACACGGGTTAATAAACACATACAGATCATGCAATAATAAAAAATAACATTAACTCTCCCGCCAGCACAAATACACTGTTAAGAGTTGTAATCTGTGGTAAACCATAAGTAATCATTGTATTTTCGATCATGTTCATTTGCTTCTACATACACACATATATAATCCCCCCTTCAATAGATAAACATCTGTCAAATACAAACGGATTGGCAAAAAAAAAAGTGCAAATTCATTTTCAGTAATATTCAAAATGTTGCGATCAAGTGTCCATAGCACCTGACGGTGAATCCATAAAGCATTTTTGGAAGAATTTTTCTTACTTGTTATTTCAAATGTTTACCAAATTGTTCTAAGATTCTTTCTACACAATTGCTACATGCAGAGCTGCCAACTTTTGAAAATCTAAATTAGTATAGCTTGACCACAAAAAGGCGGACGACCTTGAAGCAAAAACATCATTTGTAATAGGTTGTTTGTTATTATTTTGGAATAGATAGGATTAGCAAGACCATGCTTTTTATTATTCAGTGCTTTCTGTCAGATTCCATCCATTACAAATGATGTTTCGCTTCAAGGTCATCCGCCTTCTTTTTGTGGTCAAGCTTTAGCCAAATTTGACACTGGGGAGGGGTAAACGCACATTTATTACAAATCCAACAGACGCAACAAATAGTAACAGGAAATAACCAATGTTTTGTTGCACAAATATGCAGATTACTAAAGACATATTTTGGGGTTTCAAAGAACCCCCTTTTTGAATTCAAAATAGTGAGTGGATGTAACAATATCTTGTAAAAAGCATTTAACGAATGTCTTTACATCCAAAAGCTCACTATTTGAATTGAAAAAGGGGTTCCTTGGAAGTCCCAGTAACCCCTGGAAGCTAAAAGTACCTAAAGTACCCACCCACTCACTTTTCAGAGTTAAAAAATAATGATTGATTGAAAAATGATTTTTTTTTTCAGAGAGGATTGATTCATTTCACAAAAATAAAAGCTAAAAATTCCAAGTAAATGAACTCTAAAGTCTACAGTGGCCATCCATCCCGATTTTTGATGCCATGTTCCACCATCTTAGAAGTTATTTAATCAGTAATATTAAAAGCCAGTAATATAGCTCCAATATTACAAAAAAAAAATGTAATCAGCTTCAGGGACCATGCCCCTAACCCCTACACTTCTTTTAACCACACACTTTTTTGGTGCATCAGCCACCTAGGTTTTAACATATGTAAATTTCAAAGTGTTCTGTCATTCTGATAACATTAAGCGAATAATTACATCAACCACGATCACATTAAGCAGCGCTTAATGTAATCGCGGTAATCTGTACTTAAAATACTTCAGACATAAAGGTACAGATGTGATATACCCCCCCCCCCCCCCATTTGGCGACATCCGATTTTTTGCACAAAATTGAAATATTTTTCTCGCCAATGAGGCGATAAATTTTTAAGCATGGCATCCCTGGTGAAACTAACCTGTGGTTGGCAACGCAAAGGCAAACTTGTTCGAACTTGTTTACTTGGGTTCTTTACTTGGTTTTACGCAGGAGAGATACGTGTTGTTTTGTGCAATATACCTTACAGGAATGCTTATTTTGTGTTAGTTTAGATTCAGTAGTTGTGTTTTGAAGTAAAAACATTAGAAAATGCCAGTTTCTTCAAACTTGAAGGTTAATTAAAAGTTAACTCCAACGTGGTGTGTATCTGTAACGTGCCATTGTCATATGATGTATTGTTTTAGACTGAGTGTGAATATTTATACCATATAAAAAGGTAAGTTCTTTATTTTAGAATTCAAAAAAAACCTCTCACTTCCAAAATTCTTTGTTTTTACAAATCCTCGAGGGGTTCTTGTAGTTTTTAACTTTATTTTTACTGTATGTAAATTAATTTTACAGAAATAGTACGGTTATTTTGTTCTAAAAGTTAATTCTTATCGATGCCACGAATTATTTAGACATTCTATTAACGTGCCTCCTTTAGGTACTGAATTTTATGTTAACAATTGAAAGTTCTTTCGGTTGTACTCTTAAAAATGCTGAATTTTATTAATAAATCTGCACAATAATGGTGCATATTTCACACTTAAAACTGTGTCATTATTGTACACTGAACGGAAGGAGCCACCCTTGGGTGTACATACACATGAATATGCATAATATATATAAATATACATAACTGTGACCATACTCCGACTGTAATGTATATTAACAGTCGGAGGGATAACTGGCGAGCCCTCGGTCTCATAGTACTTTCGTAATGAGACCGAGGCAGGGGTCTCATTACGAAAGTACTATGAGACCGAGGGCTCCTATCCCGGAGAAATGATGAAAAAAAAATTAATGCATTCATTTCGACTTGTAATTAATAAAATAATTTATTTCATTGTATTTTAATATGTTTACAAAAAACCCCGGCCCTGTACATTTTTGAAGCATATATTCGTGATATTTTTTGTTGTGCTTTTATGTTGTTTTTATATATATTGTGTTCTGAAGTGCTTTGATCATGTTTTCTTATCTGATTTTTTCCTGTTGGCGCTAAAAAAGCATCGCTGAGAACGATGTATGACATATGTCGTCATACATCGTTTTCTTGGCGACGCTTTCTTGGCGCCAACAGAAAAAAGTCGCCAAGGGTGGGGTATATCACATCAGTTCCGACATAAATACACAATAACAATATTTTCTTTCTTGCAATCTAACGAAAAGTTCAGAAACATAGCATATGCATAGAACAGATAACTGATGAAGACTTACCTATTGTTACGTCTGAGGAACTGTGCGTCTCCAGGTATTTGTTGAGATGCTGCCACACTTTGGGCATCCAGTCGATGACTTTGGCGATTTCCACATTGCGGACACCGGAGCTCACTTCTTCTTCCACCAGTTTTCGCTTCAGGTACCTGCCCAGGAAGCCCTTCACTGGCTCCATGTGGTTGGCGCACAGCACCCATCTGTAAGAAGAAGGAAAATAAATTACCATCAAGCTGGCAGTTTAATCTTATCAATGTACAAGTGAATAATGGTACGAGAAAGTTGTTGGAGAATAATCATTATCCCTCCCAGGAGTTTAAAAGTTTGTCTTCTCAATAATGCGGTTGTTTCCAAAATTTTAAAAGTATTTTTTTCTGAAAGAGCATGCTTAAAAACATAGGATCTGACCTTTTTTAAAATAACTTGACAAAGTTTAATAAAATTACTTTAATCTGCACATTTTCATTGTTTACGCTTCTGCCAAAGATAACAAATGATGAAATGCCATTCACAGTGCACAATATTTAATTCGCTTGTTTACTCACATGTGTTGGCAACGATAGGCTTGATAGCAAGCGTAGAGCGCAACATTTAATTCGCTTCTTGATTATCATAACGTGGAAATGCGGTGCACAGATGCACCAAAGTTCATTATTTGTGACGTCATAAAGATCACGCCTTATTTTTTAAAATAGGACATTTTATTCTCTTTTTTTAAATAGGACATTTCATTCTCCCAACGCTTAATGAAAATTAAGCGTTGGGAGAATGAAAGTTTTTTCTCGCTCCATGTTATCTTTTTGGCTTATTCTATTAATTTCAGTAACTAAAAGTAGTACTTTTGACGGAAGGAAACAACCCCATTGCTGAAGATTGCTTCAACAATAGTTTTGAAAGGAATATCACACAGGACAAGATTCATTTGTTCAAAATCAAAGATGTTGATGGACAGAATACTCACAGAAGTTTAAACAAGAGCCTATTCAAATAAAAAGCAAGCTCATCTTAAAAATTACAACCTTGATATGGTTGTAGGCCTTTAGAGTAATTTGATGGAGGCAGTTGCTAGATGAACTTGGCGGGGCCCCTGAATCTGTATCTGTCAAAACTTTTGTCTTTGTGTATTGTTATTTTTTATACTTTTAGTTTTAAACACAGGTTTAATTTCAAAGTAACAAGTTTTTTCACTTCAAGACTTAGACTATGTGTAGTCTCTATTTACTTATTTGACATTGATTTTCCAAACTATCTAATTAAGTTTTTAAAAGGCTAATTAAATATTGTTTTTTTTTAGACATTCATTTATAAAAGAACGCAAGGATAGAGATACTAACTATAACAAGTATAGTTTTTAGACAAAAATGGACTGAAAATTAAGAAAAACAAGTTCAAATAATAACCAACCTAATGTAAAATGATACAACACTATCATACTAATTAGTGAGTAACTATTTGAGTAAATACTAAAATTTTTTAATGATTTTAACATTACATTATTTTTATTACTGCTTGCCTGTCCACATGGGTACATACAAGAAAAACAACTCACCTGAAGTTATGATGTAATTGGAGATTAGTAGTTGAGCATGTAGCTTGGTTCATTGTGCCAATGATATAGGGGCTAAGAAAAATATGGAGAAAGATTTCATTATGAATAAAAATTTCAAAATTAAAATTCAATTATTTCAATCATAATCTTTACATGCTTAAAAGGAGATAATTATAAAATGTAGTAATATTTAACTAAACTCTAATCAATAATATCAATATTATTGATTGCAACAAAATAAAATCCACTACATCAGCTGTAATATCTTTTAAACAAGAAATATATTTAAAGAAAAAAAAACTATTACATTTTTTACAATTAAAGTAAGAATGTTCATTACTAATCTGTCAAATTCTAAAATTTTTGGGACAAACTGCAACTGAAATATGAATTTTTATTAAATTCATAACGTTATCAAACCTTAATCTAAAATCTTTCTTGAAGCAAAGTTTTTTTTTAGAACTATTTCCTTTCTTAATGTTGATTTACCTACTGAAGTAATAGAACAAATTTTATAACAATACATTGGACCTCCAGAGAGGCTTGTAAAAAAAAAAAAAAGAAAATAGAAAAGATAACTCTTCATTCATTTCTTTATTTTTCTTTTTGCATATAATTTAGGCATTTTATATCCATTAACTGGTAATATATCTATTTCATTTTATTTATTTACTTTTTCACAATTCAGTCACAAATGGGTTAAAAACTAATAGAACTAGTTTATTTTAAACTAGATTAAAATTGAAATAGTGAATTTTAAACTGGAGTAATAAAAAAGAAAGACTGGATTTGTCAAAGAAAACAATGCAAATAAATTTTCTCACCACTTTTGATATTTGGCACTAAGAAATCCGTTAAAAACTTCTCCAAGAGAGCCCACATGGTGTAGGTTATCCAAAATTATCACAGTTGGTAGGTCAGAGGCATTTCTAGAAAGTTGCAAAAATAAAGATATATTTAGCATTATGAAATAAACATACTTAATGATTATTATAGCACATTTCAGATTGTGAAAGCTGTTTACAACTGTGCATGAATAATTTTGCTTTCGAAATCCGAGAACAATTTTACAGATTTGTAAAATAGAAACCTACGACTTAAACAATAGCATTATGAAAGAAATATACTTAATGATTATTGTAGCACATTTCAGATTGTAAAAAAACTGTTTCTAACTGTGCATTAATAATTTTGCTTTTGAAATCAGAGAACAATTTTACAGATTTATAAAATAAAAACCTACGACTTAAACATAGCTTTAAGCAATTAATAAAAGTTTTGTGGTGCAACAGTAAAAAAAAGGCTATATGTTGGTTAAACATTTTAATAAATGTCAAACATTTAACTCAAAATTTGCATCAATAGTTAACATTGAAAAGTGCACTGATGAATTACGATTTAAGTTAACTTCAAGGAAACTTTTATTTTTCAGTATGGCATAGTAACTTCCAGATTAAGAGACTTAAGAACTTCTTGTACATAGATCAAAACTATAAAACTCTCTCCTTGGGCTGAGAAAGTCTCTCAAACTTTTATTTTTAGGAAAGGGAGAATTCACAATTTACCGAACGAAGCTCTGAATTTTAACGAATGGTAAAGTGCAAGCATTCTCGGATACCTACACCTGATAAGATGAGACATTAATCACGTTAACAAAAACAATGAAAAAGATTCAATGGCATCCTTTTTTCCATTGATTGTTGGCCTACGACCTTGACAACGTTTTCCTGTTTTGGGTTAATTTAGTGAAAAAGTAAGTTGTTATTGCTGCAGATTCGAGTTGATATATTTTTTCAAAACTACCACAAAAGCCACCTAACTTAAGAGGTAAAGTAACTGCAGCCTATGAGCATGTAGATATGCATAATACAATACACAACAGATAAATTGCAAAAGAAGTGGTAGCAGTCCCATTAATTTTTTGGGAGTTCAATGTGACCTCCTGTCAGGGCATCTCTGCCCTTAATGGGGATAATTAATGAATTTATCAGCATGGATAAGCTGATACATTTTGCTGTTGGTGTTATTTTTCTAAGCGTAAAATCATTGATTGCTTAAAATACTTCTAAGTTGTTAGTTTACCTATGAGATATAAATATTTTAACGATCAGAATATGTTCAAAACAAGTAAGCATAACTTCAGAAAGTAAGGACAGATTCACTTAATTGCAGGAATCAAATTAAATTTTCTCATGAGTAGTAGTATGCAAAACAAAATTGATGTGCATGTGTAGAAAAAATAATGGAGTAGCGAAATTAAAAAAATAAGCATAATATAACCAACGTACCCAGTTTCACATTGCTCAGCAACATTCGAAAGATATTGCCTCAATTCTTTGGCTGACTTATGGTCTACACTGAAGGTGGCGACTGATCCAGCAGCAAGGTCTTTGCCATTCCTAGACGTAGAAAGAAAAGCAAAAATCAGACGCTGGTAAAAAATATAATGAATGCATGAAAATATCTTGAGAAAATAAATCAAAATCTTTAAATTTAATTTTGCACATGATATTCTTTCCCTTCCCATAAATATGACAATCACTTTTAATAGTATTATTGTCGTTGTAATTTGGTGTGAAGTTTGACTTCCACAGTACACACATGCCATAAGGAGGCAACCATTCACAGCACAACAAGGCATTTACACAAAGAAAGAACTAAGACAGGAGAGAGAAAGTACATCCATGCCCGAGCCGGGATTTGAACCCGTAACCTCCCTATCGGACTACTTGACAAGGAGGTTGGTGATAGAATTATTGTTCTGTAATATTAATTACTTCTTTTGGTTTTGAATGAGAATCATAATTTTACATTCAAAACAAGTTATTAAATGTTTATTTGTAATATTTCTCAACACAAATATCAAACATTTTAAAATTCCACACTCATTTATGAACTTACATGAACAATAATTTGACAGTTTATTTAACACTAGTTTTACTTCTAATCACATCCCTTGGAGCCCCGCTCCCTCCTCTCTTTACATGGATTAATATCTTCCTGAATAAAGCCATATGTAACAACATCCCTTGGACTATTTCAGAAATAGACTGTACAAGAATGTACAATTTACCTTCAAAGCTGCCTACTTTTATTTAACTTTTGGAAGTCACTCCTTTTTGAAAGAAAGCAAGTTATTCAGCTAAAAGAAGCAGTTATATTGAAAACAGGTTTCTTCCGGATTTAAATTGAAACAATGAGAGAGTCTAATTTGAGTACTAAAAATTTCATTTACTAAAGTGTGCCTAAATCAATAATTTTCCTATATAAATTAAACAGTCTTACATATTATAGATTACAAAATTAGTAAATGAATCAATGAAAACGATTTTTATGGCAAAGACAATTGATAGTAAAATATTGAAAAAACATAAGTAATTATACCTTATTCATGCTTAATATTAATTAATTTAAATTTTATGCTTAATTAGTTTAACAAAAAATCTATGAGTTAAAAGACCAAATTGCTCTTTACACTTGAAGGATATATTTAATCTGAATATGTTTCATAGACAAAAGCCTTACTTCAAAACTAAATATTCAGCCAGTTTTTGAGCAACATATGTTTTCCCAGTTCCACTAGGTCCACACAAAATGATTCTCCTGTGCTCAGTGAGTAAGGATATGTATCTCTGTACTATAGATTTGGGTATCAGGCTTTCAAATGCAAGGGCATCTACAGAATGCTGCCTAGTACCTGGAAGAACAAGAAACATTTACACAAAATCTAATAAATAAATAAGTAAAATCACTTGAATTTTTCTATCTTAAGTTCAAATTATGTTTTTTGCAGTCAATAGGACCCTACTTATTGGTTTTTTTTGTTTCTACAAATGGAATGGAAATGAAATGACCAAGAAATTTGCATTTTATGACTGGTGATTTTCTAGAATAGATAATACAAGCATATTCCTTAAAAAAAAAAGAAATGGATGATTATGGATGCAGTAATAAGAAAGATTTTATGGCCAATATCCACCACTGCACTTATCATAGAGTTCACAGTGTATAACGTTTTGAACTTTTTATATTTTATCAATCTTAAATCATGGGGATTAGTAATTTGTAAATTTTGCATTTAGATGAAGTTTTGCTGTTTAGGTTCAGCTAAACAGACGTTTTCTTCCTTAAAAAGTTCCGATTTGTAACCATGACAATGAAAATTTTTCTCTCTAAATAAATATGAAAAACAACCGTTGTCCATGATAATCTGAAAAATCACAACAACATCAACTTCGGTCAAGTGAGGTTAATAAGTAATTAGTGATTAATCCAAAAAATCCTATCTTCCAGCTACTTCTTGTCAAAAGGACTTCAAAATTCTCAACTTTTCAATAGAATCTTAATTCTGTTGATTTTAGACTAGATTAAGACTTTACGGGTCCAGGGCAAAAAAAAAAAAAAAAAAAAAATCTGAAAACTTGGAACAGACCATTCAGAAGAGGCTATTGAGAAAACCACAGCATTTGAGGCGCGAAATGTTTCAAAGATAACTTTGTAACCTGTTTGACTTCAGATGCACCAAATAAATTTTGAGATATCATGCTATGTGTTTTGTGACTAGCAGGTGTCTTGCATTAATTTTAGCAATGTTTCAGATGCAATGATTATGCTCTAAAACTTAATAATTTCCTTACTCACAAAAACAAAAAACCTTTGTTTCTGTGAGTAAGAACACAAAGATCATATCATAGAGAACTCACCTTTTAAGACAACTTTTATGTGCATGTTGTCTCCAACGATGTATCCACAAGGCAACAGTTCAGGAACATCAGCGTCTACAAATAAACAAAGCATCAATTATTAACAATGATTACTTGTTTATGTATTAATAAAATATATAACTGAGTAAACAACCAATAGACAATGGCTGTTTATGGACAAACCATCATTACATGATTTACTAGAAAAAATAAATCTTTGCAACAAAAATCCAAATAAATTTTTTAAGGCAGCAAATGAGTTTTAGATGACAAAATACAAGGAGAAACTCTAAGAGAATGAAAAATAACCTCAGATCGCTCAAAGCAAATTAAAACTCAGTTGCAGAAACCATTTTACATAATTGCTCATTCAAAAAAGTTCAACTGTTGAATAAAACTGCTCAAGCACACTTCAGTTTTCAAACGAACATAGTGACATAACGCAAAAACATAATGATAATGACTCAGTTGCCAGTTTTATTTTTATTATTTTTTTCAATATTGCAACTGCATATTAAAACGTAAATATTATCGTAAAAAAGCAGTGGAAAACTTTGTACTGTGGAAGCAGTAAAATGACACAACGTGTAAAAAGGTACAAATAAAAGCATTTAAAAGAGAGTTAAAAAACTCAGCAAACAGCTGTTTTGGCACTATCAAATGCAAGCCCCTTCATCAGTGCATAAAAAGATTTTTTTCGTTTGGTTTGCATTGGTGAACCATTCATTCTTCTTTTTATGCAATGATGAAGGGGCTTGCATTGATAGTCCCGAAACAGCTGTTTGCTGAGTTTTGTAGCTCTTTTAAATGCTTTTATTTGTACTTTTTCACACGTTGTGTCATTTTACTAATAAATATTATCACTTGTGTAAACTAAACATTCCAAAGCCTGTTAGAATTATTTTTTTAACAAACTAAAACAATTGTTGAACTTCTTGGTTTAATTTGATAAATAAACAATTTGAGAAATACAAACAGCTCACCTTTTGCTCTAATTATTTCCCCAACATGATAGCTAACCACACTTTCAGCATTCAGTCCCAAGTTTGAAATGGGGTCAACACGCAAGACATATTCCTGTAAACAGGAAACAGATATATTAAAGAAAAGCTCTACTGTCATTATTCAACTTATCAACAATTTTATTTAAATTAAAGAGCTTTAAGTGTCTAATTTCTCAAAATAAAACAAATATACTATTCTTCAAAATGTATCAATGTTTTGGAAAGTTTTATTACTTTATATTTTTTGCATCTAAATTTCTAGTTAAATGACAACATATGCAAAATAGTTTGACAGATTAAAGTTTTTGCAACTAAGACTTGCAGTCAAGTTATTACTCTGCATTTCTAAATTATGCATAAATTTATGATTACTTCTTCATATTTTTTAAATTTATTCTTGGGTTAAACACTGTTACCAGTTAATGGACTGAATAAGTCTATACATTTTTTACAGCAGTTTATTACAAGAATTTACTCTTTTGCTCCTGTGAAACAAATTTTCGGAAAAAGAGAGGACAATAAATTAGCTTTGAACAAAATAGTACTTTAATTATAAGTGTGTGACTTCATTTCAAAATTATAGATGTGTTGAAGGATCAAAATTTGGCAAATTGTTTTTGAGTCATATATCTTTGGATGGTTTTAAGTTCAAAAGATATAGACAAAAGGTTACCTTTTGGCTTCAACGGCATGGCAGAAATTGTATTTTCTTTTGAAAGATAGTTGATTTTTTTAATCCTTGAAGTTCTTGACAGAACTTGAATTTTTTCATGCCAAAAAGTAAGGTTAATTACCAATGAATTTTGACATAAAAATTAAAGGTGTGTGATTATTTTTGAATCTGGTAGTCAATAAAAAGAGTCATGTGAGTGGTATGACCTATTATAAAGACATTGGTTTACACCTATTATAAAGGCATTAGTTTACTCTTTAAACCAGGCTGAGGTCATAGTAATATCAATAAGCAAATCTTTTTTTTTTTTTTTTTGAATGCTCAAAAAAAGGTTAAAATAAAGTTTAACCCTAATTAATTGCTTTCACTGAAACTTTCATTCACATTGATTTTTTTTTTTAAACTTTTAAATGTGTTTATTGCAATTATACAAACTGTAGTTATTTTCGTCTTACAACATTTCAAATGGTGCTATGCGAGTTATTTCTTAAAAATTTATGATTTTTTTTTAAACAAAAGTGTCAGAGTGCATTTGCAGAAAAGTTTATGGAAATCATTTTGAAACTTACATATGAAAAATTAAAGCTGTTTGTAAAAGAATAAATAAAAATTCAAAAATATGAAGGAAAGATTACAAATGATTTCTTAAATCTCTTCTTTAAGCAAAATTTTATAATTGGCTAAAAAATAATAATAAATAATTACATAAAATTACACTGTTATCTAAGATTCGTTTTTCTACCACGGTTAAATTCACAGCTTAAAATGAGTTTAAGCTAAAACGTTAAAACATCAGAACCAGGTTCAGATGTACAAATCTGCCTCCCCCCCCAAACGTCCCCCTTACCATCCACTAAATTGCTTACACTAGATTGGACTGTGAGCCCCTCGGTGCTGTGCCCCCCCCCCCTCTCGCCTGCACTGCAGGGACTGCTGATAAGTAGATCTGGCCTGATTCCAGAATGTCTATTATCTTCATTAGATGACATAATGGTATGATGATTGGAATAGTATAACTTACATGAAAACGTTTACATAAGTATAATGTCAGTGCTCAGGCACTATGTTTCAAGAATTAATAGTGTATGAAAGGAAAGTCATACACCAAAATTTTATAAGCGGGGGGGGGGGGATATGGCACTCAGAAATCAGATTTTTAAAAAAAAAGTAAGATTGTTACAATTATTAATGAAAATATTTAAAAAATAGATAGAAGTAACCAAATTGCTGATTGATAAACACTTACTTTGAATGTTCTTTTAACAAGATTATCCAAAAGGTCCCACTTTGTTTTTGAACTGACTGAAATACTACCAATGAGGACTTCTGACGGTGCCTGTATGAGTTAAATCCAGGTCAATTCATTTTGAAGAGTTCAACAAAATTGAAAAAATGTTCAAAACAATCGGGATTCATACCTGCTTCTGGAATAAGGAGCTGTCTCCGTGACAACCCAAATATACAGAGACATTCACCAATTTTCCATCTTGATCACTTCTCGGCTCATTCAAGTACATTTCCGCTAAAAAAATCAAAATAATAATAGTGAATAAATGTGCTTTGGAAAAAAGTCTATAGACACGAGATCCACTCAGGGGTGCCCACAGGAGGGGGGGGGGGGGGATTATGGTGCAACTTGAGCTATCAAGATTTTTGGAGATTTTTTAATTTTTTAAAAATTTATTTATTTAAATTTATTTATTGATTTATTTTTAATTTAAATTATTTATTTTATTTTAAGTTATTTTATTCTGTTTATATTTTATTTCATTTGCTCATTTAGTTTGTGTGTGTGTATGTGGTATGTCATTAGCGTAACACAGAACTTTTCTTCTAAAATAATAATAATAATACTCAAAAAAAAAAAAAATAATAAATAAATAAGAAATATTTTTTAAAAATAAATAAATAAAAAATAGAGCTTAAAAAAAGGGAAAGAAGGTTGAGATAAATTTTGGGAGGGAATTTGCGCCATTGAACAGGGGGATGGGCACCCCTGGGCCTACTTTATGATTGTGATTTTAATAAATACAAACTTGATAACCAACAACAGGTTCTGTGTCAAGCCCCTAGGCTGGTGATATTCAGTTTATCAATCCCCAATGAAAATTTCTTAAAATTATCAACCCCATTGCAAGTTACAGCTAGTGTTGGTTAACTTATTCCAAGTGCGTACAATCCAGCTGAAGTATTAATTAAATTTAAGATAAGCTCGTGTTTGGAAAGCTTAAAACAATAACGCTCATTTCTGACATCTGTGCAAAAATTTATCCTACCAATAGCTTCTGCTTTAGTAAATTGAAATAACTGGATTATGTCCCTTAAAAAAACATTTCAGTTACAGTTGTCAAAAATATTTTGAACAATAAAATAGTTAAGATAAATCGTGGCATATTTTGAAGTTTTTAAAAAATATATAATTGTCACAGAACCCCCCCCCCTCGAATTTTCGATGGCACAAGTTTAAACTGATCAAAGGGGCTATCCAAAAGTGCTTCCATCATTTCAGTCATAACCCAGCGCATACATCTACAATCCATTCACGGGGAAAGATTGGCTAGATGTTAACCCGTTCGTACCCAGCGTCACGCGGACGCTACGGAACAATTCCTCTCTTATCAGCCCAGCGACACGTATCCGCTACGCGCTCTGATCGACGCTGACGTCCCAGCGTCACATATACGCTTTCTCGAAATGGAACGATTGAATTGAATATTTAAACGATAATAGATGGCGCTAAATGGCTATAACTTTGATCATATTCGAGTCACATGGTATTTGACCTTCATGTACACGCTTTAGTTTCTTATTTGGACCTCTCAATGGGATAGATTTTTTTTTATGTAAACAACAGTGAATCACTGCTCTGCGCATACCATTTATGAGGTCTCAATTGCTCTTGTTTATATCTTTGCTTCTCTTTTTTTGTTACGAGTAATTGAAAGAGATATACATCTAGCTGAATAAATTATGGGGGAGGGGAGGAAGGTTAAAATATTTTTGCGTAAGTGTTCCAGACTTTTGGGATTCTCCGTTCGATGAGAGTACAGGAATGATTTCAAGCGGCACTGAAGTTTATGATTATTTTTGAATCCTTTCTGATATTGTTCTTCTTTATTTATTCTTTTTTATTTGGAGACTGGAACATTGCAATAAAAATGGTTAGCGAAGTGAGTGAAAGGGAATGTTTTCGAGAGAATTATGAAGCAATTTTGAGACTTGTTGCGTGGGAATTTAACTAGTTTAAATTCGTTGACCTAAGTTGTTTTAATTAAATTTACATAAGGAACATATTTTTTTGCTACATTTCTTTTTCTTTGATTGCACACTCAAGATGTCTAACTCTAACTTTGTTTTTGTGCACATATTATTTAACTTTGTGCACATAGTTAAAGTTTTAGTATTCTACTTATTTCACTCCCTTCTAATAATGTAATAGTCTTTATATTAATAATTAGTAATCAGTAGTACATTGTTACAGCAAATTTAAAATTTCAAGTCATTATTTTGATAGGCTGATTTTATATGAATATTTTTGTTCAGTTAGGCTTAACTGCTGTAAATGCTCAGGCCGATGGCGGCGTTCCATTTCGGAACGTTCGGTCCCGTAGCTGCGCTTCGTTTTCCATGCGCTGGTCCTCAAGGGGTTAAACCATCATATGCACCATTTGGCAACGTCAATCACGTGTTTGGCTTGGGCAAGAACAAACTGATGCCAATGGTGAATGCAAATAATATTGGCTAACTTTTTTTTTATTCCAGAAATAACCCCCAAAACTGGCATTGTGGCCAACTTTTGTTTTAAAAAACATTTTTGGTCTTTTATGTGAACGAGTATAATTTCAATTAAATCATGAAGTTAGAGGGGGAAAAGAACAAATCTTACCGATGCTCGGAGGCCCAGACTGTTCGGAAGCGCTGAGCCTCTTCTCCAGGCTCTCGGAACTATTTCGCAGCGGCAAGGAACTGTGAGATGAAGTGAGGGATTTAGTTGAGACAAGCCTCTGCAGCCTCTCATTGTCCTGCTTGAGGCTAAGCATCTCACTCTAAAAGAAATTAAAAAGAAAAACATTACATTTTTCGTTGCTGTGATTACAAAGTAATCAACATTTTCCTTAGAATAGTTCAACCTATCCATGTTAATGTATTTTTAAGGAAAAAAAAATACATTTTCTGTAGTGGATAACCTTATTTGGTTCTATAACAAAATTCACTTTTATTGAGCAAAACCAGTGTTGTGTGTGTGTGTGTGAAAGGAGGAGGGGGTGCTCTCCCCCCTGAAAAAACTTGCTTATCATTGTAAAAATGGTGCAAATGAAATATAAATTAGTTTTAGACAACCTTTTTTGAAAAAAAAAGTGTCTGATTTTTAAATTAAAGGTGACATAACCAAACAAAGACAATCACAAAATTCTGGAAAACATGTCTTCCAAAAGTTTCTACTAGAGTTGTAACAACACAAGGCAGGGCCAAATTTGGAAGTGTGGAGGCCCCGGGGCAACGAAGGAGTGGAGGTCCCTAATCAGGGTTCGAAAAGATCATCATGTTTTCGAAAATATCCGATACTTTGATATATATCTGAATATTTTGATATATATGTATATATCCGATATTTTCGACTCATGTAAGTTAGGATATTTTGTAAAAAATTTATTGTTGGGGCCCCTTTGTTGTGGAGGCCCCGGGGCAGTAGCCCCGCCTGCCCTCCCCTAAATCCGGCCCTGACACAAGTTTAGTAGTACATATCAGCAAAATGGTAGCCGAGTTGAGGCTTGTAACTGGCCCTGACTGTCTTCCAAAACACTTGCACCATTTTCATGTTATTTTAAGACCTTTTTGCAGTCTTTGTGATCTAAGACGGATCATGGATGCTGGCCATCTTATCATATGCCCTGTTATATCTAAATGCTCTCTATCGAACCCTTACTGGGAGGTCAGGTCCCTTTTAGATTCATTGACTGTCTATAGAGATGCTTTCCCTATTCTTTGCATATTTGTTCCTTTTCTTGTTCCAGTTGCTCTTCTCGTGCTATTAGAAATTAAAAAATATATATATATATTTTTGCCTTTCAACAACAGTTGGACATCTTACTGTCGTTTCTAGGCTAAGATGTCTTCCTGCTGCTCTGAGGCGACTATGTCACACACAATTTATAGAGTAACTGAATTTTCTTGGAACTAAAGAGATGTTTAACAAGTATAATTAGGTTTTGTCTCATGTTTTAATAAGAATAAATAAATTTAAAAACCTTAAAAACCCCCGACTGAGTCGCTAATGTAGGATCTAGAGGGAAAACTGAAAATCCTTTTAAAAGCCTTATACTATTAAAAATTAATTAAATATTTTATTTGTTAACAAATAGAAACTGGCAACAGATAAAAATTTTAAATCATTGCTTTTAATTTCCTTGCCGGCCAACAATAGATTCGGTTACCAATCTCATGAATAAAGGCTTAGTGGTATTTAAAATCTGCCTTAAAAAACGTTTAACTCAAAATCTATATAACATGGAAGTTCCAAACACATTCTATCAGACGCAGAAAAAAAGTATTTGTTTTGGTACTAAATTTTTTAATTTTTAAATATGTTTTCACTGCAAAAATCATGAAAAACTTTTTAGAGGTATTTAACTAATATTTTCGTTAACATCCGAAGACGCAACCTAGCTAAGAACACTCTCGATCAACTCTCCTTCTGAACATTTTTTTTCCCCCCGAAATGGGTCCATCCGTTTAAGAGCTAGAGTGCCACAAACAGATACACAGACAAGTCAAACTTATAACCCCTTCCTTTGTGTGTCGGAGGTTAAAAATGATTCTACCTGTTACTTGTGTAATAGTTACATTTCAAAAGTAGTGCATTTAACTGTTTATTGAAATTTGACTGCCTGCAACAAAGTTTAAAATGCATACTATGCACTTTCAGTAATTGAAGCTCAGTAAAATAAACAAGTGCAAGTTTTCCTTTCTTTCCATCAATGAAAAACACTAATCTATCTTCATAATATAGTTGAGAACTTCATTTCACTGCTTCATCTGTGACTAACAGTGAGAGAAGCAAAACGAAAAGAAGCAAAATGCTCACCCTCATTTTATTTACAGTTTCTTTCAGGTTTTCTAACTGATGGGCAGAGCTCAGAGCATCCAACCGGATGTCAGTCAGCATCATGTCTTTCTCTCGCAACTGCTTCTTCAAATCTTTCACTTCTTCGGGGGAGTCCTCCTCTTCTTTTTCATAAAGACTAGATCAAAACAAGAGTGTTCAATTGAACGGCAGTATAAATATAAAAACTTTGTACAAGTGTTAAATAAGCACCAGCTCTGTTTTATACATATAAATTAAACAATTAAATACAAATCAAATTTAATTGTTGACTTAAAACCTCCAGGCAATATTTAAATCTTATTGCAATTTTTAGTAGTATTTAGCTAAACTTGCAGGAATATACAATGTAAAATAAATAAATTAATTAATTAAAAATATCAATGTATTCTGATATTAAAAAATTTGCATACAATACAAACTAATATACTGACAAAATACAATATAATTCATAAGTAAAGAAAAACAACAAATCAGCAATGAAAATTGCAAGTATAGCACAGATTTACAGTAGGACTACACCCTTTCTTTACGACAAGAGATGAGAAAAATGTAAAAACTTATGTCAGAGAATCCATGCTGCATTTGTTTTTGACTGTAGTAGTCAACTTGTTAAGACGCAATAAGACATTGAATCTTGGATAGATAAAAAAATCATCCAGAAAGAAAATCAGGATTACAAAAACCAATCTCTTATGCCAAGGTTATGCACAATTTAAAATTTTCACTCAACACTTTAAATTTTAATTAAAAGGTTGAAAATACTCTAAAGTCTGATTAGACTTGATTACATAAATTGTACAATTATCAAGCTTTTCAATAAGTTTAAACGAAATACAAAACATTTTTATGAACTACTTACTAATTTTATCACACTCAAGTGATCCAAGAAAAAACAAATTAAAACTGTATAGGAAAGCATATACAGTAAAACCTGTGAAGTTGACCACCCTTGTAGGTTGGCCACCTGTCTAAGTTGACGGCTTTTTTAGGCACAGAATTAGATCCTATCATATAAATCAACCTCTTTAAGTTGACCATTAAAGTAGAGCACCGCAGGAGATCAACTTACACAGGCTTCACTGTATCGATAAAATTTTTGTCAACTTTATATGTTAACAATTAAACAAAAAAAAATTCTCATACTCCTTGTACATTCAGTTACAATCAAGGTTGGCAAAAAACCGGTTTTTTTTTAAAAAGCCCATGGACCCAGGGTTTTTTTTAAATAAAACCCAACTAAAGCTGGGTTTTTTAAAAGAAATGTGAGTTTTTTTGTCTTTTTTTAGGGAAAATGTAGGGTGCTTGTAGCATATTGTAGCGTAAGTATATGAACAAAGCACAAGAATTGTCTTGGGGTAAAAAAAGCTGGAAAACAAGTTAAAATTTAGCGTTTTCTGAAGAAGAGTATGAAAGACGACGAAACCCAAGAATGGTGAAGTTTCAGATTTTTTAGTTTCCATGATTACCAACAGTTAAGGCAAAATTACTTCTTCGAGCGATAAAATCTATTGTTCGTTTTTAATTACTACTTTTTTTTTTTTTTTGCATTTTACTTTATTGTATTTCATTTTTTTATGCAAAACTACTGTAGAACCTCAAGTAGTTTAAATCCCTATTTACTGAATTCCAGCTTAATCAAGACATTTCTTTGAATTTTATGTTGCCTGTTTTTCTATTTCTGTGTACAGATTAAGAAATATTAAACTTTTTTGTAAGATAATTAAAATACTGTACATCCTATTCTGTTTTCTGTCCGACCATTTGTAAAACCTGTTAATTTCTAAAAAAAATATAACTTGTTAATTCGAAATTTGTGACCTGTCGGGTTGCAGAAAATAATTCACATGAAAGCCTTTTAGCTAGAGTAGTTTCCTCTGTAAAATCTACAAATATTGAAAAAACCAGACGTGACAGGACTTAGTCAAGATAATTTGAGTTATTTATTGACCAGTTAAAGATAAAAGTTAAATATATATTTTTTAAATCTTTGAAGTATTTTTAATGCCGTTAAGAGTTAAGAAATACTATTAAAGTTCAAAATTCATTTTTTATGTCCATTGTCTGTGGTGAAGAACAAATAAAATAGAAGTTTAAATTGTAAAAGTATTTAAATTAATTAATTTTTTAAAAAACTTCTCAAAAAATTTAAAAAAACCCAAAAGTGGGCTAAATAATGGGTTTTTTCAAAAAAATCCATTGGGTCCAACCCAATTGGGTCCAATCCGGCCAACCCTGGTTACAATTCAGGTTATTGTTTGAATCAAAGAATACTCAATTAAAATATTTAAAGCAATATTTTTTAATCAACATTCACTTTTAAGCAATCATTAATGGTAAGTTTTAAAAAAAAAAGCAAACACAGTTTTAAAGAAAATAACAGAAATAATTTTATACTCACGCAGAAGACGAATGTGACTGTTTGAGTGTTTGGCAATTGCCACCATTCATGTGTGAGCCTAGGAGAGGAGAATTGGGGGTTGAGGAATCAGATTGCAAATGCCTGACATCTTCCACATCCGAAACAGAACCATTTTTGTTTTTCTTACTCCGGGAGAAGGCCTTGCTGAAGGAACTACGTAACTGCAAAATAAACACATACATGTATAAATTATGTAGCAACATCAATTTACAGATATAATGAGCAAAGTTCTTGTAATTCTCCTTTTAGAATGTTTCCAGTAAATACTGGAAATATTACATGCAAAATTGATGAGAATAATAATGTGCTATAAATTTTTAAATGGAAAGAAAAGTAATTTTTTTTTTATAAAATTAACATTCCAAATTTGATACATATACTATTTTTGTCACATTTCAGCCAACTGAATAACTTTAGCAACCATTCAAAAATTTGTATGGAAAAAACGAAGTTTATTTAATGCAGCCCTTTAATTTTCATATAGATTCTTATTTTCGTATGAATTGAATGTTTCTGCATGCAATAGCTTGGTTCTCACATCCACAGAGTGCAGTTTTGTCCTTGTTATGAACTCATCCGTCTGGAATAGACAATAACCAAGCTAGAGGCAGATGTCATCTCATTGAAGCAGAGTGCCAACAAACTGGTAGCTAAAGTAAAGTTATCTCACCAGCAAGAGTCTGCAGCTATGGTGCAGTTCAACTCCTCGGCAAAGTTGGAGATTAAGAAGTAAGTTACCATCCTTAAGACAGGACTAAGGCTGAACTACATGCAATTTAAGGACAGCCCAGATGTCACATAAAGAGATAGCAGTTATTCACTTCTTCAGACTGATGAGTTCATAACAAGAACAAAACTACAGTTTCTGGATGTGATAACTACACTGACCGCCCTCAGTTGCATGCAGTTCTGCTTTAGCCCTGGCTTAATGATGGTAACTTAATGCTGAACAGAGGCGTGCACAAAGGGGGGGGGGGTAGAGAGAAGGGACACCCGTTGAAATGGCCCAAGCCAGAAGAAGATTTGAGATTTTTAAAATGAAGAGTGAAATACAGTAAAACCAATCCTAACGGACACCCCTTTTATGCGGACAATTATTAATTCCCCAGTTCCAATGCAAATAACATTATTAAACCCCTGTCCTGCGGACACCTCTCTATTACGAACAAAAAAAGTTGTCCCGTTAGTGTCCGCATTAGAGGGATTGTACTGTATATGTAGGGACGTAAGGGGTAAACAATATGGAGGGGGCCCTTAAAAGTCATTTGGGACACAGAGCCGTGTCCAAGGGGAGGGTTTTAGGGGTTAAACCCCTCCTATTGAAAAAAAAAATCAATGAATCATTAAACGATTTTCCAAAACGTATTTTAAGTTTTAATTAATTTTAGAGTTAAACTCTGATACAGTATTCACCCTCTTTAAAATTTCCCCAACTTTAACAATTAACATTTTCCTCAATTGTAGGATTCCCCAGCACCTTCGCTTCTAAGTGCTTGAAAAAATGGAACGGTTGGAGAGTCCGGCAACGCTGTAAGCATGCAGGGGAAAATTATTTAAAAGAATATTAGACAATGACGTAGCCCCCTCCCTCAAAAAAAAAAAAACTTGGGGGCAGGGAAAATGGTTACTTTGCTTTCTGTTTTTTTATGGTACGCCTTTAGTGTTGGATGAATTAGTCGTTTCACACAATAGAAAAATGTTTCTATGCGAAACAGCAATTTTTTTTTAATAAAATTTTTATTTTCATTCAATTCCTGTTCAATATTAATTAATCTTAAAAAAAAAGAAAAAAAAGAAGGAAAATGAGGTGGCATAAAAGAAATATGTGTGCTTTTACAAAATGTTCAACTGTACAAATAAGATTTTATTTAAAAAAAAATGCAAAACGTATAAAAAAAGCCTAGTTATCGAACTAAAATGAACTATTCAACACGCGTAGTTAGTTTTCCTTTGACAACGTAAGTTACAAAGGGAAAAGGTTTCAACCCCTCCCTTCATGAAATCCTGGACACGGGCCTGTTGGGACAGTTATTTGACATTGACAGATAATCAGTTTAAAGGGGAAAATGTAACTGAATTAACCACTTTCATTAGTCATGTGAAACAAAAAATGCAATTAACTATATAAAAAAAAACAAAAACAGACATTGCGTTATATAAAGTGCTAACTTGAAGTGCATTGAAAACTAATCACTTTATTAATCTACATACAAATAAAGCTATAACAGCAAAAGAGAGAGACAAAGAGATCTAGAATTAATTTTACAGAAAGTCAAGAAAACCCTCATGATAAATACTCCTCCCCCCCCCCCCGCACCAATTGTTCAAAAGATTTTAAAAACTGGATGAAACTTACCCATCCTTTCTTTTTCTTCTTCTTATCAGATAGGGCATCTCCAGATTGGCCACTATTCCCGCTATGAGCACTCGAGCAGGAATTGACACTGGACATGGAATCTGTCGAAAACTGCCTCGAGATTCTATGTTCTTGGAGAGCTGAAATATCAATCAGGAATGTTTTTAGTCGCTAAATAGAACATTAGAATAAATAAATAAAATAAACTGGAGCACTTGATGAATTTTAGAACATTTTTGTGTTTATGTTCATTAATTGAAGTATTATTAAAAATTTAAACTGAACTAAATTAATACACATAAAAACAAAATCAAATATCATCCACAAAAATGCAGCATGCTCACTTACAAAATTTAGAGATTGAACTTAAAATGAAAAAAATTAATTGTGTTAGGTAGTAAGATTAGAGCGCTTGAGATTTGTTATGCTTTATTATAATACATCTTTTCCCAATGTTTGATGAGAAAAATTTGAGAATTAGCTTTAGCAGTTAAAAGTTTTAAAAACTAATCAGAAATACATAAAAATTTTAAAGCATGAATACATAAATCAGATTTTGTTGCTGAAGTTTACATGGGGTTGAACCAAATTCATTTTCAAATATGTTCAAAAAGAGAGAGAGAGAGAGAGATAATTTATAACCATTCTGATTTTTTAAATTAAACTGCAAAATCTTTTTAGAAGTTATTTTTTGCAGGCTGGATAAATTTTCAGCACAAACCTTCTTACAAAGAAGAAAAATAATTTAATAGGTAAGTTTTAAAATTTCAGTAATTCTAGGAGGAAAAAAACTATTATTACTTTTTAGAAATTAGAAACATTTAAAAAACTTATAAAACTCATCACGGAAACAAATAAACAAAATTTGTATTAACTTAGTGATTTCCTGATGTAACACAAATTCTAATTCTAAAACCTTAAAGAAACATTAAAATTAATTAATTAATTGTTTTCTTCAAATAATATAGCATTAAACTGCTGAGTGTTAAGTACCATATGCCTCCCATAAGTTGGTCATTGCTTAAATTGATGGTTTGAAAAAAACTTGGTAACAGCTCATAAGAAATTATGCTGAACAACTTCAATCTTGAATAATGAATAAAATATGACAACGTATATAAAGTACAAATTCAGAATGAAAAAAGGTTAAAAAACCAGCAAACAGCTGTTTCGGCACTCTAAAATACAAGTGCCATCATCAGTGCAATTAAAAAATTTAATTGCACTGATGATGGCACTTGTATTTTAGAGTGCCGAAACAGCTGTTTGCTGGTTTTTTAACCTTTTTTCATTCTGAATTTGTACTTTATATACGTTGTCATATTTTATTCACTATGCAGTACAAAGTTTTTGACTACTTTTTATGAACTTCAATCTTTTTATCAGAAAAATTTCGAGATGGTTACCTACTCTCAAATAGAAAAAATTCAAAAGAGTTAGAACTCAGAGCGAGTAAATTAATTCAAAACGTGCAAAAATGAGAAAGAGCTTTCACATATTATAAGTGCAATCAGTCTCAAAACTAAACAGTGAGTGTCAGACATGCAAACAGGCCATGCGGAGGGCACATCCATGGTTAGTTGCACGTCTCACCCGTGTCCTTAGTAGTGTTAAAAGTATGCCTTCGCACTAAGTTAGTAGCACCCGTACTTCTCTGCACAGCTTGCATCGACTGCAGCGCCATCTTCGTGAGGCCAGCCTCCGCACTCTGCTGCTTCAGGGCGTCAATGGTCTTCCTCAGTTCTGTAAGTTCAGAGTCCTGAAAGAAGGGAGCTCAATTAGGTGCTTTGAATGGTAGTTATGCATGGTTATATACAGTGGTGTACAGAGCATCCCTGCAATCCCCACAGCAGGGGGGAGGACCTCTGCAGGGGTGCCTATCCTCTTTAAGTTCAATGAAGCAAATCCCCCCACCCCCACCCCCCAAAAAATTCTGAAGCCTCTCTCCCTTATTCATTTTTAAGCTCTCTTTTTTAGTTAATTTATTTTTTTTTTCAAATATTATTTATTTATTTTCAATTATTATTATTATTAATATGCTATTCTGACTTTGAATGACATACACACATACAAACTAAATAAATAAATAAATGAGATATAAGAAAACAGAATAAAGAATAAATAAATAATTCAAATTAAAAATAAATCAATAAAAAATGTAAATAAATCAATAAAAAAATTAAATAGTCCCCCCCAAATGTTGATGGTGCAACTGGCACCATAATCATCCCCCCCCCCCTGTGGGCATACCTGAAGGAAGGCAAGAGGTATGGCGGCACATGCTTAGGAAAAAAAAACACTATGTTAAAATTAAAAAACAATTCTAAGGGGGAAGGGAACACTTATAAATCTTGCAGGGTGTTAGGAGAGGCATACTTAAGTCTATGTACACTACTGGTCATAAACAGGGATTTTGCTAGGATTTTTTTATGCCGCTAAGTACTCCATTTTGGATTAAATATGGACCCACACAACCTTTTCTATTGCAAAACAAATCTTTGACTAATATTTTGATTCTCCAAGGATCTATAACAAAGTTATTAGCAGTCCTTTGCATCCCCCCTACCCCAGAGCATGTCACTAATATATTCCTTTATTTTTCAAAATTATCACCTACTATGCAATTACATACAATATTCTGCCTGGACAAGAGGCCATAGTCGGAAACCAGGGCCCCTTCCGGCTCAGAATCTGAGTAGTATAAATTTGACAAGTTTTTTTTGAGGGGGGGGGGGGGGACCAGTGACCAAAGTTAAAACTTTGACTCTCGCTGCCCTGTATATATATTTTTTATCTACATATTTCTAACTTAATGGTAATTTATTTATCACCCCCTCTCCCAGCAGCGAAATTCATAAAATTAATGATAGTTTCAAAAGATAAAATTTGAACATGAGTTTTTTTTTTTTTTGTAGATGACAAAAATACAGAAATTGCTTTCAAAGCGAAATTTCTTAAAATTAAATAAAAAAAATAACACATAAATGCTCTAAAGAAAACTGCTCATATGTACTGGTTGCCGATTTTTCTTTAATTTAGTAAGAATCATAGTTTTAAGAAAAGAAAGAACAATTTTCAAACAATAAACAAATATTAAATGAATAAAAAAGCTTTCCACACAATTTAAAATTCCTTTGAAGAAAAAAAATCAAGATATTAGATTAATACAATTTTTAGGTATAACTATTTATTTATAGGGTTTAACCCCTTATCAAGAAAATTGAACATTTAACAATTAATTTGAAATACATCTGTGGCAAACAAGTTCTTAAATAATAATTAGCTCAGGTACAGAAAGTCCTCACCAAAAATCACATTGCTCATTAAACACAAATGGGTAGTAAAAATCCATGTTCAATAATGTTTGAAAACAAAAGAGGGAAAAAAAAAAGCTGAGGTCTTCTAATTACCTTTTGTTCAGCACTGGCAGTGAGATGTTGCAGTCTGCTCGTCATATTAGACAAGGATTGTTCAAAGGCAGCGACCATGTGGGCCTGGAATAAACATGAATAACATTATAAATTATTCAAACTATCTAAAAGGAAAAAAGAAATTTTTCTTGAATTTGTCAGAACTTTCATTGAAATGAATGAATATTTTATATGCAGCAAATACTATCAACATATTTCTGCTTTAGCAACTTAAATTGTATGCAAATTCAAAAACACTGAAAAAAGATTTCCGAACCTTCTGTTTCGTTTTTTAGTCCAGAAACATTGTAAATGCAAATGAAAAATTCTAGAAAAAGGGACTTCACCCTTGGAGGTTGGCACCTTTATCGAAAATGTCCCTTTTTGGCTAATATTTAGATTGAAATCAATTAAACTTTTATTCTTCATGTTTAAATTGAAATACAGATTGATCCTTGATCCCAACTCATAAAAACTCATCTAAAGGTTGATTTAGTTTAAGATTAATTTGTTTGAGGCTGCTGCTTCGTTCAGCAATGGATAAAATTTAGATGGAATATTTGCCAGTAAATTGTTAATCGGCTCTAACGGTTTATTTCCATGGTTTATTTCACCGCCTAACTTTTAAAAGAAACAAATTACTTTACAGTATATTCGACGCTTAACGCGAAAATGAAAGGAGATACATAGGCGCTCGGTTCCTCCTCCCTAATATCCTAAAATTAAAAAAAAACTGTCCATAAATGGGTTCTATGCACGTGACGTCACTTTAGGTATATGACGCAGCAGAAACACTGTAGCTACCGGAAATGGTTCTGTGTCCAATAAACAGGTATTTTTGCAGCTAAAAAACTTTTCTTTTTGTTCAAAAAAAGTAGTGTTCTAAAAAATCCTTTTTTTAGAAATGTTCCAAATGAAAGACAAAACTCTAATTCGCAACTCCAATAAACTATAAAGGACGCTGCAGCCACTGTCTAAATGAAAAAGGTAAAACAAACAAAACTTATAACTTGCTTTGAAGCTTAGTCAATGATTGTATTTCTTTTTCTCTTGTTTGTAAAAAGCTTTTTTTTTTCTATTCCTCTGAAATTACATTACACCACAAACTGTCTGAAGCCTGTAATTTAATCAAAAGAAAACACGTGGAACGGAATGATTTACCTTTTTTGGTAGTGTTGTTAATCGCCGCAAGGTAGTGTATTCAAACTCTGGAGTTGCGAATGTACATGAATACTGAACCAAAATACCCACAGACGAAAAGTTGAAGGCAATGTTACCAAACCGTAAATAGGAGCCCATCTATTCGGTTCATCGGAAAATCATTGAAAACTCTCATTTTCTTTTCATTTACTGCTTTTCGCAGTTCACAACGAATACGAATTATGTTACATCTTATGGAAAAAAGATTTTTAAATGCAATGTCCCAATTCCCCAATAAGCACCGACTATATGAAGAATCATGAAAACAAAATATTTTTTCCTCTACATTGTAAGAAGAATTTGAAAGTTCACCATCACGCTAAATTCAAGAAGTAGGGGGGGGGGGGCGATATTATTTCGATTTTCCCGAAAAAAAAATTTCTTAGCATCAACAATCACTCCAATTCACGAACTAAGTAACTAGGCAAGAATATTGGCTTTAAAGTCAACAAATCATCCTAATTTTCCGCATCCGGTTGTTTCAAATTTTGCTGTGATCAATTAATTTTCAAACGCCCAGAAGGCACAATACCGCCTACGCCCTCATGTAAAAGAACAATACCTTCCACCTAAATGCAACAACCTTGACCCAACTGTCCACCCACCGAATGAAGCAATTGATTCCCTTAAACCACTTTACTTTCAAATTAAGTAGCAGCAAAGGAAGAGTATAGCAGAACAGAGCAAAGTGAGCCATTTGTCTCAATCTACAGAAGTAACATCAAACTCCAAGCACACACTCAGACAAAAGAGAGAAGAAATTCTCGATTCAGAAGTGGAGTAATAAGTGGGAATCTTAAGTAAGTGGAATATCTGCGCTGACTACTTCAAATGAAATACTCTCTGCGTATGTTTGTTTCTTTGTAATGCAAGGCCACGACGAAGAACTTAAGTCTTAAGGATAAGTGCTAGGCTATAATAAATAGTGCGAAGAACACACATTCGAATAAATGGAAAAAAAAAGTTTTGAAAACGTAGAAGTAAATAAAGATGAGACATAAAAATAAATTAAGGGGAAAAAATCGGATTACCCGCCTATTGAGCGGGAAAATAAACTAATCAAAACGGTTTCAAACCAAATTTCTTATTCTGTTACTAAATCCCTCAAAGGTTTCATTTACATTTTAAGTAATTAAAAAAATTAATATGAACATCTATTCTAATACCAAAACAGGCACATGTATCCATCCATGGCCCTTTCCCTAATCAAATTTACACAGTCATTAGAATATAAAGGTTTAATTAAAAGTAACATTATAAAAAGGAAAACATTTTCACAAATTGATACGAAAAATTAAGTTCATTAAAATGTCGACATAGCAGAGGAAAGTGCTTGAACCTCATTTCTTCCTTAAACGTTACCAAAGATGGTTTAAAATCGCGTTTTTTAGACTTGAAGTTTGTATGAAAAATATTTTTTGAACTTCAATTTCGAAATATTGCCGGAAGAGCCCCTCAAGGGGTGGGGGGCGATCGTCCTTTGTACCCACCCATGCATAGAACATTGCATTCCTGTACATTTCAGAAAGGTCATTTCCCATTATTCTCACTTTCATCAAAATGGAGAAAGCTTGATCGGCGTGCAGCCTTTTATGATGAAGACACTGTATTTAAAAATAGAATTTGTACTTTTCTAGAAATATTTTCAACGACGCTACTATGCTTTCTGCACATTCGAGTGGAAATTTTCCTTCAAATATTTACACGACACGGCAATAAATCGAAAAAGGACTTCAGAGTGCAACCTAAGAGGCCGGAACCAAATACAACTTGATTTTCCAAAAGGGCCTTATACCGGAACCAATAGTTGAAACATGTATTTTTATGCTATCATTCATGCAAATAAAATCCATTATTCAATCAAAGTGTCCAGCTCTCTTATTCTTTCCCATACCATCTTATCATTTCCTACTGAATACTTAATCAAGGACATTGACATTCCCTTTGAAAACCAAACAGGAAATAATGCGTTTGGATCCGTCATTTGTCATTTATTCACAAAGAAATGTCATCTCAGAATCGGACTTGAGGGGACTGAAAAAAAGTGGAAAGACATCCATTTGAGTTGAGTATACTTAATCCAGATTAAGTTGCATATATGTTCCAACTATTTCTAGGTTCAACAAATTAGAAAGTTCAGAAGAGGTACAAGTAATATTTCTCTGAAAAACTGCCTAACGAGATTGTGGGCAATCATTAAGATTTCCGACAGTATTGTTTTATTACTGTAACAACAGAATCGGAAATGTGGAGCACGTATGCAACGATTAGTTCAACAATGCGAAAAGATTTATTATGCAATTTTTTATGGTCAACTGAACAACAAAACAGCCATTAAAAAGTTTTCTTCTCAGAGTCTTTTTAAAATTGTACTTGAAACGAACTTCTCTTAATTAGTACAAATTTTGCAATTTTTTCTTTTTCGCGACCTATATTAGATACAAAGGTACCTTTCTAATTACTACATCGACATTAATGAATGCCGTATCACAGGAAAAATAAATTTACTTCATTCAAAATACAAGCACCAATAGTTATATTTCGTGCTACCTAAGCCCTGAATCGTAAAATAAGTAACTACACGTCCGCCATCTTGGGGCTAAATGATCTTTCTTCCTATGCCTGCTACGGTGAAGTAGCGGTTTTGCTTCTTGACAGTGGTTTCTTATTAATTCCATGATATTCTACAATCAAGTAACGCCACAATCAAAAGCAAAACACACTCCTTGATTATAAACGGACATAAGAAGAACGCGGTATTTTGTTCCAAGATGGCGGACGTGTCTCAACTTTAGCTACGATCTAGGGCTTTAGTGCTATCTTAATATTATTACACACAAAATTTTAATATATAAATATTGTTGAAAACATTGTCATTATCATGTTCCGATCAATAAAGTATGCGACTAAGACCCGAGCATTACTAGTTGAAATAAAATATTATGTTTCAACTTTCCTTTCTGGTGAAATAACTTCAAATTTTGGCGCGATAATAATCGTTTGAAATTAAAGTTTGCTGTTTACAAACAAAATGTGAAAATAATCTTAGTTATTCTAACTCAGTGATGTCCAACCTACGACGCTCGGGCCACATAGCTCAACGAAGTTGATCCGTGTGGCCCGTTGTTTTGTTTAAGTGCTACGAATAGGAAAGCACGATTTATGACAATCTAACAAAATTAGAGCCTAATAGTAAGAAACTAATTTCTAAAAAAAAGATGAAGTAAATAAAGGAAGCATCAAGTAATAATAGCAAAAAAATCTGGTTTTTAATTTTCTTTCCTTTTTCCATACTTCCCCATATTATTCAGAATTTTATTAAATATTTTAGAATTTTATACGTGTTACGAAGTGTGGCACTCGGGTGGAAAAAGGATGGGTACCAGTGTTCTAGAATATTAACAGCCGTTAATGTGATGCAAAACAAAAGACAATGTTTAAGAAATATGCAATATTGGTAATACTCAATAAAAATCAGTCAGCGAAAAGTTTGTTTCTAATTGACGAAGTACTGTATTATTGGTTATAAGCAAAATTTCATCGATGGTTTTGAAAAAAGAAAAAAAAAAAAAGTAATAATGACAGTAGGCGAAAATGTCATTAATAATTTACTGGAAATAGAAGAAAATATTTTTTTATACTGTAACAGAATTGTGATAATTTACAGGATTATTCCCTAGCAACGCGGTTGTTTGGTAGAAGACAATTTTTCTGACTTAAGGGAAGTGAAGATAAACAAATGCACGCTACTTATCTCTTGAAATCCTCCTGAAAAGCAATTAGCTCCCACATTAGATGTAACATGAACTAGTTCGCCCGCATTTGGCTACTCTAAATACATGTGTTAGCAGATAAAGTACTTCATGAATCTTTGCCATAAAAAAAAACCGAGATCCTACAGCCAGCAAGTGGGTAAATAAATTGCAAGGATTTAAATAAGAAGTACCATTGAATTCTTATTTTACTCATTCTTCAAAAGAAAAATATGTAACGCAACTCTAAAGACTTGTCAGTACATCAAGAGCGGATGCAGTGTCTGGTTTTAGAACGGGTCATTATCGGAAAGGAGGGGTCAAAATACTTTTTGGGCTCAGATAGAAGGTTTGGGACAAATTTTTCGAAATATAAGTCGCCAAAATGCAGTTTCAGGCAGTATTTGATCGCTTTCTGGACCCGCACCTGCGGAACATAAAAGGTTAAAGTACATTAGAAAAAGTGAACCGTATGCCAGCCACTGTTGCAATAAATGGGAACGCCATAATGATAATTTCGATTTGTTGGCGAAGAGTTCAGTAGATAGAATATCTTGACTTTTTCATTTAAAATATATCGCCAAGTGGTCCTTCAATTTATGACATAACTTCGTTACTACAAACATTGAAACCAAATCGACTGGTCACAAAAAAAGTGTCAAAAGTAATTTTGAAATGCCGGAATACAACCAAAAGGTAAGATGCACGTCTACCCCCCCCCCCCCCACACACACACATAGACTCAGTATGTACGAAATTTCAACTCTCTACGTCATACCGTTTTTGAGTTGTGCGAGATACGTACAAGCAAACATACATACATGCATACAAATATATAGACGGACGGCACGAGAAAACTAGTGATAAATAAGTCGGAGGATCGTCAAAAAAATATATTTCGCGGTTATCCATGTCCCAACGGTATAAGTTCATATAGGCATGTGCGGACGGGCTGAAAGAACTATTCAATATTCAATTGGGGGTAAGTAAAATAGAAATTTTTGCCGAAATTTGAGTAATTTTTTTTCGCGAATTTTATGTAATCCTTTTTACTTCTCGTACTTAGTACTACAAGGAAGTAAAAAGGAGCTTTGGGTTAAGTTGGCGAGTCTGAGTGAGTATGAAATAAATTGTTCTTGTAGCAAGTATTTTTGATTTAGAAACACCAAAGGATTACTATATTAGCGCTCACATAAGTTATACGTAGATACACGTACCAGGAAAATACCGCTAAATTAAAAGAACTTCTGTAGCTGCGTACAAATAAAATATTTTGTGTGAGCCATTTCAGCAAGATTTCTTGCTTCTAAATAAATTCTCTGGATCGAAATAAAATTGTTTTCTCACTTCAGTACGCGTGGGTAGAAAATCGCTATCATATCTTAAATCTCGGAACTTAATCAGAGAACTTGCAGCTGGGCTATTTTAAGGACCTCTTGGAGTTCTAAAACTTTGCAAAAACATTCCAAAAGCGAGGGAAAATTCATTAAGGATGCTTCTGGATAAAGGATATCTTCTTTAGGGAGTATAAATAAACACATTCCTCATCGCAGACATTTTAGAAATAGAGGAACCCCAGTTTCCGGCGTGTATAAAATGCTCTGCCATTGACAGAATCAAAGCTTCCCGTGAAATTCATTCCCTTTATTAGGAGCAGTTAATGATGCCTCCTTTCTAAAAACAAACATTCGTGCTTCTAGGTTGGTTCGTTTTTGGAAGCCGCGCGTTGCTGTAAAGTAGAGTTGAGTTGTCAGACATTTTTGGGCTCCGTGTGTTGTTATCAGGGCTGTGGAGTCGGAGTCGAAGAGTCGGAGTCGGACTGATTTTGGAATAAAGGAGTCGGAGTCGGAGTCGTTGGAAAACATGCCGACTCCGACTCCGGGCTTCTTTTTTTCTTTCCTTTTCACTGACTCTCCTTGCATTTTTTAAAAATTGATTACCAATTGGTTCGATTACATGTATAAAAAGATACTAATGAGAAAATAACTGCCATTATGGCAATCAGCTAGCTTGAATGCTTACCGAACTTTCTGTAGCCGTCCCCTAGTTTGCTTGCTTTTTAACTTAACTAATAGCAACTGTCAGCAAACGGTTTTGTTGAATAACATTTTCAAGTAATCACTTTCAAATAAAAATAGAAATATAGTGTTTTGTTCTATCTCAGTTTAAAATAGTAAAAGAAACGTAACAAATTAGTAAGTCGACGCCTGTAGCTAAGGTTGAAACGTTTAAGTGTGATCGGCAAATTCAAAGAAGTTCTGGCTCGAAAGCACGAATCCAAAAGATTCGATAAAATAAACTAATGTTTTTTTCTTTATTAAGACTATTTCTGTAAGCTTGGTTCTCACTAAAAAGTATGTAACAAAATAAGTGTAAATGATTTCTTGATTACAACACTCAAGAATTGCAGTTAATCTTAAAATCTTCATATTTAGGTTAATTCTAAAGCAGCCAATAAAATTTAAATTAAAAATTTAGCGAAGAAGAAATATAGGTATAGTAAAAGCTATTCGTACAAATTTGTATACCGCCGCGTTTTGTGTAAAATTAGCTCCTGACGCATATGTGCCCTATTTTCGTTGAAATTTTATTGATGAAATATAATTTAAAATATATTTGTGAAAATTTTCAGAATTAAAGTATTTATATTTTTTATAAACTCTGAAATTAACTTTCAGTGTCATCTACTAGATGGATGTCACCAGGGGCAAACCACTCCCTCTCAAGAACTTGGATTTAGAAAAAAAGTTTTTTTCTCTCAAGTTACAGCTTTCAAAAATTGAAAGCACACGATTTGATCAATATATATTTGTTAAACATTAAAGGGGGGCAAATTACAGATAATCATTTTCAAAATTTTTAAAAGGGATTTTTAAGTCATCTCACTTTTTAACTCGTAACTATTGGAAAGTTTGATTTTTAAATTGAATTTCTAACGTTGTATGACGTCTTGGGTTTACAATAAAAAACAAAATGCTAAATTTTCATAAAAAGGAATTAATATTTCAATCTCTGTTAAGAGGTTTTCCCCCTTCCCTTGAATGGAGAGGGGGAGTTTAAAAAATACAATTAAAAAAATTAAAAAAAAATCCGGAGTCGGAGTTGGAGTCGGAGTCGGGCGTTTCAAAATCCAGGAGTCGGAGTCGGGGTCGGAGTCGGCCATTTTCCTTCCGACTCCGCAGCCCTGGTTGTTATAGCAACTCAACTAGTGAATGAACAGCGCGTATTTTTTTAAAAAAAATAAGGTTTCGGAAAATGTTTTTTAAAGATGAAAATGGCAACAGTAACTTCCTTCTACTCAATTCTAGAAAGGAAACATAAAGTAAAGAAATATACATAGAGAGGCTCCGTCTATGGTAAAAATTAGATGAAATTGAAGCCGGAATTATGAGATACAGCGGTGCATTGATAAGCGGGGTTATGATAACATGATCACTTCGCGAGAATAGTTTTCACCAATCTTGCAAAGAGACCGAATCAAGGAGCTGGGGATTGGTTTGAATTTTAATTCATGTTTTAATGCAATTTCAAAAACGTGCTTCATAAACTTGCAACAATATCTAAGTTTAAATTAACAACCAATTGAGATTCAGTAAGGGAATGTTTTGAATCAAGATGTATCTCAAGATACTTAGCAAGAAGCTAAGGATCTTGGGATACAGCGGTGCAACTTCCGGCTTCAATTTCTTAGTATAGCGGGGCCTCTCTATGTAATTTCTTTACTCTATGAAAGGAAACGGAAACGACCAGAAAATTTCGTGTTTGTCTGCTGGTTTTAGACGTGTTTACTCACTTGGTTGCTGCACCACTTTTCATTCCCTCCCCCCCCCCCCCCCAAAAAAAAAAACCTGAAGCAGAACCAAAATAGTTCTTTTACGTTATTTGATTTTCCAGACGGTTTTTTTTTTTTTTTTTACTGTTGTAACATTAAAAATTCCTTATTACAAACTGATCAAAACCACGTTAAAATTACAAAAGAAAAAAAAAAGACCCAAAAGAGAAACCTTGACATTTCTTCGGGGCTATTCGCTCCAATTTATCAAAAATCAATTGATAGGTTAAAAAAAAAAAAAAAGCTTTTCCTACAATTTGTGGCAGATGCTTTCTAAGAAACGAAAGAGCCACAAACCAAAGTGTGGTTGTTTCTGTAAAGAATTTACCACTTTCAGCACCAAGTTGTATTTCCCTTGCTAGTGATTTTTTTCCCCCGAGTAAATCGCGATGTCAGGTTTGCCTCATATCATCGACTAAGTACTACAATTAGTAGACGCTAAAAGGTAGAAAATTCAATGTTTCAGTTTGTTGAAAGGTTTTGTTCCACAGAAGACATAAATGCTTCTAATTACGTAAAATTAGAACTTCTTGTTTAGAGTAATAACATTTAAATAAGGTCTTGACGTTCTTCAAAATTGTTAAAAAAGAAGAAAAAAACTGATTTATTGAGACTTTCTCGAAGCAGTATGGAAAAAACTGAATTGTATAATCATCTTGGTATTGCATTGACTCCACGTATTGCATTGACACACACTTATATCGTATATACTCATTTATATCAGTTACATTATCGGATCCTAAATCAATATCATCGCCTCAGAGCAACAGTAAAACATCTAATCCCAAGAATAATACTAAGATATCCCACTGTTGCTCTTAGGCGACGATATTGATTTAGGATCTGATAATGGTAACTGATATAAATGAGAATATACGTGTGGAGAAAACCATTTTCTTCGAAGCTCTGTTTAAATACTACCCTATTGAGAATGGGAGGAAGTAGCTTTTGTTGACAATTGTTATAAAAAATGTTTTTAAAAGCACCACAGAAAAAAACAAAAATAGCCGTCCCTAGTTCTTTGTCAATGTCATCGTTTGAAACAAACCGCATAAAACTATTCAAAAATTTTCTCGTGTTATTCTTGACATTGGTAGCAGATTTTAGCGTCGAAAAACAAGATAGATGGTATCGAAGCCCCTTAAGCACTAGTGCTAAAAGCAACGAAGTACTAAAACGTCAACTTTTTTCTTTTATTATTTTCGTTTTCTTTTTATTTTATTTATTTATTTAGTTTTCTCATCACATTTATGTAAATATTTTTTTTTTGAACAGAACTATTTTCTTCTGCATATATTAAAACTGAATGCTACCAATGTGGCTTGTTTGTAAATTTTCACATACGTTATCCCATAATTTGTTAAATTTAACACTGTTGAATCTGTACAAAGGGATGGCGTATTAAATATTTAAAAAAAAAGTGTAAATCGAAATCTACATTTTCATCTTTACTAATAATAAAGCTGAAAGCCTCTCTGTCTGGATCTCTGCATAGCGCCTTGACCGTTCGACCGATTTTCATGAAATTTGGCACAAAATTAGTTTGTAGCATGGGGGTGTGCACCTCAAAGTGATTTTTCGAACGATTTTGGTTCTTTTTCTATTCCTATTTTAAGAACATTTTACCGAGCAAAATTATCATAACGTGAACGAGTAAACTACCAAATTATCATAACGTGGAACCGTAACATGGGTGAGCAAATTGGCGAGAAACTCACCATCCATTACTTGTAAATGTACAGGCGAACCAAAAGACCTTTCAATTTTCTACTACGGGCAAAGCCGTGCGGGTACCGATAGTTAGTAAATAAAATTAGCTGTTCGCTGTAGAAGAAATTTGGGATCAAATATGGCGGCAGATGAAGTCTTCCGTCGAAAGTTATGGCACATTTCACTTTTATCCCCTTAGCGGACGAGGATTTATACTGTACTCAAAATATGGGAAAAGAAACGAAGCGAAGTAAGGTGAGCGCCATTTTATGGTCGCCGTCGGTGACATCATTTTACGAGAGCTCGTGTGGCGGAATAATTGGGCCCAGTTGGAAAGAACGCTTTTAGAATGACTTGGGGAAAGAGAAAAATATTTACTACGTCTACCAAACTAGATACGAGTTCGTTGATTGACAAAAATTTGTTATGCTGAAATTTGCACTTAAACGAGCTGATGTGTGCATCACATGGCTTCCTTTTACTCCAATTTAATGTCATTTTCTCATTATTGGCAATTTTAATGTGATTCAATTGTTTACTCTCTAAATATCAACAACAGTGGCCAAATTGAAACAAAATTAAACACACACACACACACACATCGCCAAATTTGTCGCCAAGTCGGTGACAAAACTTGGCGACCAAAAGACTGGCGATATATGTCCAAGTGTCCGACAACTTATAACCCACTTGAGTTTAAATTGGAATTAACAATGCTTTCCCCCTAAAGAGGGGCAAAAGACCCCCTTAGGAACATCCGAATGCAACCAAAAGGGAAGGTGCACAACTAGGCCCCACTAGGAGTCTTCGTACCAAATCTCAACTTTCTAGAACATACCGCTTTTGAGTTATGCGAGATACATACACACATACGCACATACATGCTTACATACAGACGTCACGAGAAAATTCGTTGTAATTATCTCGGGGGTCGTCAAAATGGATGTTTCGGGTGTCTGCAAGTTCCTAGGCATATATCCACGTGTGGTCGTGTCGAAAAAAAAACTCAACATTAATTCGGGGGTGGGCAAAATGGAAATTAAGGCTGATTTTTGAGTGAAAATTTTTTCGCGAATACAATACTTCTTTTTTTGTAAAAGGAAGTAAAAAGATTGGGAAAACTTAGGCTTATTCTACATTTAAAAAAAATGAAATTTTGAAGTAACCAGGAAATAAAATGTTCGTTTGCTTTAAAACCGATATTAGTAAAATATTATAAGAAAAACGAGAAACATTTGCCATGAAAATTGAAAGAGAGGGGGGGGGGGGAAACAACTCTTGAAATGTAAATAAACAAGCTGAAAGTTTCTTGTCGATATCTGTGAGTTATTTCACAAAAATAACTATCATAAACAATACATAACCTGCTACATTTTACAGCTCAAATCATACAAAAAGATTTATCAAAAATTTCTCATAAGGGCACGGCAAAATAGAGATTGCAAACTATTCCCCAGATTTCTTGGTTTAAAGCCATATTGTATTTAATGTTTTTTTTTTAAGGGGCTGTCTACGAATGATGACACGCTTTGATGGGAAGGGGGGGCGTGGAATTGTGACAAGGGGGAGGAATAGAGTAACAAGAAGCGAGATACCACGCATTTTATTATTACAGGAATATGTTTAAGAAAAATAGCGTAACGTATGACAAAAGGGGGCGGGGGTAAGGTGAAATGTAACTTTATGATAAAGGGGGAGAGTGTGTCAAAACTGTTGGAAAAAAAAATTGAGGCGGCATCATTTTTGGATAGCGCTTAAAGAGCTGTTATGACTAAAAGATCACGCTCCCACCAGGAAAAAAATTCTAGTTTCGGTAACAGTTCTGAATTTTTGAAAGCGCACAAAAGCAGCGGCATAAAAATGACTAATTCCACCTTTTTACTCTGGAAGGCACGTTTCGAACTGTATTCTCTAGAAATGTTTTTATCACGTAAAAAATATTCCTCAAGATTTTTGAAGCGTCTCAACAGAAGCAATTTCGAATGCGAAGGAGCAGATATTAGGGAAGAAATTTTCTATAGACTTTTTGTTTGACTAACATTAAAATTGCAAAAATATAGATTATTAAGCTTTTTATATAAAACGACAAAGACTAATGCAATAGACTAATCACAAGCGCAGTATCAACAAAAATAACTAAAACAGGAGTGGTTTTGACCAAAACTCTCAGTATTATAATTTATAATGCAATTAGAAAGTCGCTCGTTAAGGATTGACAGGTGAAAATTGCTTCTACATTTGAACGAAGCCATTGCCAGTTTTGTGATATTTTGATGGTTGAAATTATAAACCCTAACTCCAGTGGATTAACTCTAAACTCCTGTAGATAGCGTTCATTGCTAACTATTTTTTTCGTTGCTTCATTCCCCTGAATTGACACAGTCTTACCAGTAAAACAGTTAAGTGACCGGATCGAGTTCAGCCTTGTCAAAATAAAGCATTTCCCTGCATGTGAAATATTACCAAAACATATTATCAAATGATCATGCCGTGGCGCGAGTTTCATTGTTGCTGACGTCAGGAGTTACTCGATCATTCGCTATTATATATATGAGGATGTAAGATAATTAACACAGACGAGAAATTAAACACAAAATCATTCTTTTGAGCAACAATCACGCATACTTATTTTGAAATAGATTTTGCCGCACAACAAATTCTTCCCAATTCCGTAACGACGAAGTGATTTTTATTATGTTGTTAATTTTACAACAACCGTAGTGAAGCACATATTTTTTTCCATAGAAAAAAAAGAAATGATGCACAACAGTTAGAACCATCAAAGCTCTATTTCTCTATTTCAGCAAATTGTTCATTATACAGTAGGGTACCACTCAGCCAAAGCCAATTAAGCGCAGTTGGAATTTTTTAACATAACAATGAAATGCAACCCTTGTTTCTAACAATTAAGTACAATTTTTTCTCCTCAAACGAGCAATTATTTCGTTCACATTCCACTAAGGGCGACCTGAAAGAATTGATAACATTTGCAAATCCGAACTACAGAGATAAAAGAGAATTCCTGAGTATTCTGTAATAAAGCCATTCAGAAAATAATATGGTTCAAAGTACTCATTAAAAGATTTGAGATATAATTCGAATGTAGAGAAAGAAATTTTCATTTCTTCTTTTTCGTTCTTCTTTGGGGATACACACAGTTCGACAAAGTGGATCCATTAGGGACTGATTAATCGTATAAATCAAGAACAAGTTCGTTACGCATATTCTACTACATTTATTTATTCATTCATACTTGTTTTTGAACATGTGGTTTTTGGATAACCAACAATTTTACTTAACAGGGGTGCCCACAAGGGGGGATTTTGGCGCAAGTTGCGCCATCAAAATGGGGGGGGGGGGATTTTTAAAATTGCTTTTTATTTATTTATTGATTTATTTTTAATTTAAATTAGTATTTATTTCATTTTTATTATTTTTTATTTCATTTATTTAGATTGTGTGTGTGTCATTGGCGTAGCACATAAATTTTCCAATAAAATAATAATAATGATAAAAAATAATTAAATACATAAATAAATGAAAAATATTCAAAAGAATAAATAAATAAAAAATATTAAAAAAAATAATGATAAAAATTATTTTTAAAAAATAAATAAAATAAAATAAAAAAAGAGCTAAAAACAAAAAGGGGGGAGAGAGTTGAGGAAAATTTGGGGGGGAGGGGGTATTTGCGCCATTGAACTTGGGGGGGGGGATGGGCACCCTTGTTACTTAATGAGATCACCATCAGTGGCGTAGCCAGGCATTTCGGACGGGTACAATATCCATATGTATCTACAGAGTGTCCGAATAGTTCTTGACACATTTTAAAATTCATAGTCAGGTTTAAGAAGGGAATTAAGACCAAAAATATCAAAATTACTTTTTGAACTCTAAATTATCTCCAAGCATTTTACATGTGAACGGTCAAAAAAATAAACAAAAAACAGTCCTTAAAGGCAGATAGAGCAAAATTTGGTAGTCATTGATGGCAAACTCTATCACTTTATACAAATTAGTTCGATTTTTAAACATTTGATTTTTGGACTTAATCAAGGATGGATCCAGAAATTTTTCAAGGGAGGGGCGATTGATTTTTATTACTTACTTTTACTATGTAGTACTGTGATTTAAAAATATTGATAACAAGGGTTTTGGACTTTAATTCCGAATAGTTCTGGGATAGGGTCATAAACCTTAACCTCCGTTCTCCCAACTTGTCTAAATTTGAGGTTTTTGAACTTCATTTTCGAAAAACTACCGATGGAGATACATGAAATACACCGCCAGCTCAGTCATTTCTAGCAAGAAACTGCAGTCTTTCTTTTCTCGGCTGGAAATGACTGAGCTGGCGGTGTATTTCATGCATTTCTGCTTTAGCCCAGGCTAATGGGCGGTAATTTCCTGATTATACCGATGGATCCCTTGTATCCGTCCCTGGACTTAATTCCTTCTTAAACCTCACAATTCAATTATATTCTTTCTTAATCGCAGACTTGAAATTGATCTGTGAAATTTACAAAATAAACTTTATAATTGCTACGGATTATTTTTCATTGTTTTTGGAAACAATGAGAAAAAAAAAAAAACAACTACGCCACTTCCGTCACACAAAAAGCTTGCGCGTCAGAATTTCAAAGCCTTCGAACAAAAATTTTCCATTAAAAAATAATTACTAATAAAACTTCTTCTAAACAAAAACAAAACATTAAGCACGTCAACATTTGCAAGCTAACACTATTCACGAAATTTGGCTTTTTGTCACTAAAATATGCTCTAAGCTGTCACTCAATTCAGCTTCTGAGCTCATTTGGAATTCGAAGTACGATACAGCAAAAACTAACGACACGTGCGAAACGTACGACGTCAATCCAAAACCAGAGCTGTAACGAAGGGGAAAAAAAACTTCGCAGGATCAATGTTTCAAATTTCCATTCTACTACTTTTTTTCCCCCCTCTCTCGACTTAACAGTGGAGAAATGCTTTGCGAGGAGCACAAAAATAAGTTTTAAAAAATACAAAAAGGATCTTTGTTCCTCTTCTTAGGAAGTGTGGGAGGGGAGGAGTTGGTTTTTGATCAGCTAGCTTTTCAGAGAGTTTTCTGCTTTTTCTTTCGAACGGCCAACGCGCTGGCGTAAAGCCAGAACGAAGGAATAAAAAAAATGTTCTGGTTTACTGAAGGGAGCATTGCACCAGAAGTAACCCAATATTTTTTTTTTGGCTTGTCGTTTTTTTCTTTTCTCCTACAACTGAAGTTTCTAACCTGTGACAGGGGCGCCCCGATGGGAGGTCACGGGAGGGCACAGTGACCTTAAAAAAATGTCCTTATTTGAGAAATTTTGTCTGACGATTCAGCAAAATTATCATCATTCAGCCACATTTGGAGTTCTATTCGGCAGAGTTTGGAGTTCCATTCGGCAAATTCAGAATTTTAGCCCTTTCAAAAATTTCCGTTTGGGGTGTCGCGACCTCGGAAAGGGCGAAAGCAAAACATATTATGAAAATCAAAAGCTTTTACTGCAAACAGAAATAAAAATGAGGAATAGTGGATGAAAAAAAAAATAAATAAAAGCACTAGTGGTACCCACACGGCTTTGCCCGTAATAGAAAAATTAAAAGGTCTTTTGGTTCGCCTGTATATTTACAAATAATGTATGGTGAATTTTCTCGCTAATTGGCTTGTACCCATGTTACGGTTCCACGTTATGATAATTTCGTATCTTGCCATACCATGGGCTTGTGCCCATGTTAAGGTTCCACGTTATGATAAGTTCGTAATTTACTCTTCCATCTTATGATAGTTTTGTTCTTAAAATTGGAATAGAAAAAGAACCACATCGAATTTTCGAAAAATCGCTTCGAGGTGCACACCCCCATGCTACAAACTAACTTTGTGCCAAATTTCATGAAAATCGGCCGAACGGTCTAGGCGCTATGCGCGTCACAGAGATCCAGACATCCTCCGGACAGACTTTCAGCTTTATTATTAGTAAAGATAAAGAAGATAAAGAAATGCAAACATTTAAGTTACTTTCCTGTGAACATTTGTACCACTCTATTAGAGGAGCCAGAATTATCTTCGAGTAGTGGTCAAGAGGGGGGGGGGGATCATTCCAATTTCTGAACATAAACAAAATATACCACACTAGTACTGGCAATATGGCTTTAAATCAAGGTTGCTAGGTGGGGGGATTGACTCCCCTACCTACCCAGGCGATGCCCTTAATTCACTCCAAAACTCCAATGCTTATTCATCTGGCTCGCGACAGTAAAACTTCGATTTAACAATAACCGAGTTAACAGTAACCGATTTATCGATTTCCTCAATTTAGCGATACATTTCACTGGTCCCGGCTTGACTGCATTGAATGTCTATGCTTCTCGATTTAACGGTATCCTTGATTTAACGATAACCTTTTCATGTTCCTTGACAATCGTTAAATCGGGGTTAGACTGTAGTTATAATTTTCACTTAACGATTATTTTTTTGGTTTATTCTTTTGATATTGTGAAACTTAGTAAATACAATGTTTTTATGTATAAAATCAGGGTTGCTAAACTTGGAGAAAAAATTTGAAGAGCATCTGTGCTGATTTTGCGCAGCAGTTCGGAATTTCGTATAAAAATCAATAAAAATAACTATAATCAAGTATCTAAAATTGTTTTGGAGCTTTTACAAGCTCTAGTAATTATTTTTTAATTAATAAAATAGCTTTAAACGCTATTTCAATATTTGACTTTAAGCATCTCTAATTTAATCTGAAAGGTGCCTTAATGTTTTGCCGATTTTGTATACCCAGGACTGATTACTGAACAGATCAACTAGGCCATGGTTTAGGGTCTCCACTTTTTAGGGACCCCCAAATGGCTAAAACTAAAACCTGACTACAGGGAGGCCCCGAAGAAGCATTTGGCCTAGGGCACCCCGATATATTAATCGGGTCCTGTGCATACCAAGAAACTATTTTTTACTTTCGTACTTTGTGTAGGTTAATACAAAATAAATAAAAAAAAACTATAAAGAAAACGTTTATACTTAAACAGTATGCTTGAAGAGTTCAGGCCGACTAAATTTTCTCACACGTCGGCATACATTTTATAACAATTAACCTTTAACTATATCCATCAAAGAAAATGTTCTGCCCGGAGGGTTTACTCCCAAAACTTCTAAGCTGAGCATCGAAAAAGGAATAACTATGCAAAAAAGTATTTTTCTCGGATAGAAGCCATAGCCCGGTCAATTTAGACATAAAAATAGTGATCAAATAACAAAAATTCCGGGAAAGCTAAATTTTTGTAGAGACCTTGGGTTTAGCATTACAAATAAAGTGCCAAAAGTCCCCGACGATCCCATGTGCGCTAAAAAAGTTATTAGGGGTCAAAGGTCAAAATTTTAGGTTTTTTGGATTTTTCTCAAAAACGGTAAGTTTTATCGAAAAGTACTTCAGACCAAAGTTGTAGATCTCAAAATTCTGTATAAAAATATCCTTATGATTTTTATCTCCAAGACCAAACCATTTCCCAGACATTGCGTACTCTCAAAAGACAGCCAGTCACTTACAGAATCCCCTCTACTCGCATGGCCTTGAATAACATCTGGCTATTCTAATCCGTGTGGTATCGTTCACGTACCCGGAGGTGCCCAACCCACAAAGGGCATGGGCGCACCCCTCAATATCGTGCCCCCCCCCCCTCCTTCAAAAACAAGAGTCTTCTCCAAAAACTGAGAAAAATACCCCTCTAAACAACCTCTCCCCTTTTAAATGTTTTTTGAGCTCTCAAACTGTAACCACATTTCATACAATAAAACATAGTTTGACTGGCGAGTCGCATTATTATCTTGACTCCTGACAATCTTTGGCCTTAGTGATACATAATAGTTAAGATTTCTAGATTCTAAAATCTATCTCTCTTGGTTAGACAACAAACTGTGGTTGACGCTTCTTCATCTAATTTTGCGCGTCGTTTCACTGCTTTAGTATAACGTGAGGCATTGGAAATCATTTAATTCAATGGTTACGCAATCAAGCACCATTTCTTTTAAAGTTTTATCTGATATTCCTTTTTTAAGAAGATGATCCGAGTTTTCTCACTTCTGCTTATCAACGAACTCAAGTTGAAATCTGGAATTGTAAATTTTCGCTGTACAATCGAATTCTTCAAACTTGTTGTCGTATTATGTTCGGATCATCAGCTCTTGTTCTGCAAACTGGTTACTTGGAGAATCTAAAAAATATAACACTAGGTATTGCGGATGACCATCAGAGAACTTGTTTCGAGACGGATTACGACGACCAGTTCGAAGATGGACAAAGAACATTTATAATTCCAGATTTCAATTTTGAAGCTGAGAGAATACTATGAGCTCATTCATAAGCAGAACTGGTAAAACTCGGCAGCTCCCTCTTTCAAAAAGGGGACTTTCGATAAAATTTTGAAAGAAATTGCTTGATGGCGTACCTACTGAGTAGTATGGCTTTCAAAACCTCACATGTCATACTAAAGCAGCGAGACGATAGGTAAAATAAGAGAAAGAAGTGTCAGGTATAGTTTGTCTAATCAAAAGGGATGGATTTATTCGATTCAAAGTAGAATCTAGAAATATTAAGCCACAATACCATCAAGCTACAATTTCAATCAAGACTGAAAATTATGAGAAGCAAAATAGTTCAATTCGCACGCCAAACTTATGTTTTATTGTAATCAATGTGGTTACAGTTTGAGGGCTCAAAACCCATTAAAGTTTCTTTAGCAACGTCTTTTGTTTTAAAGGGTGACTTATGCGGGCTGTTGCAAGCCACATTTATATTTTAAAATTTTTATACTTAACCTTTGTTCTCTATCATAGGTAAATTTGACATTTTGAGCCAAAGTTATGGGCTAAGTGGAGAATTAACATTTTTTTTACTAGATAAAAAATGCTTTTATTGCTCTTTTTTTCCGTATCTATGTAAGAATTAATTAATATGAAAGCAAACTTTTACAAATCATATCTTCTAATGTTTTTTCTCTAGATACGGAGCAACACTGTGTTAATCAATTCTGACACTATATTGATCAAATTCAAGATGTGTGGGACTTTAAAATACAGTTTATTATTAAAATGATCTTATGCAATGTGTAATCTGCACAAAAAGCCTGCTCTTAAGAGCGATAACATCAAATTTATCAAATTTTGATACTTGATGAAATTATAGTAACTTTTTCCAGTTTTTATGCATTTATGATCAACTTCAAGGCGGAGCGACACCTCAAGATATTTTTTGCGGTCGAAATCCTTTGGCATAACCAAATATCTCTACAAAAGGCAACTTTTCCGGGTTATTACTTAGCGTTTATCAGACTTTGATTTTTTTTCAATCCACCTTAATGAACATATCCAGTACTTCAAAAATAAGTCCACCCGTACTAGAGTGGTATTAAGTGAATGTGAATCCAGCTTTTGTTGTAAAAAACACTGCTTATTTTGTGCCGAGGAAACGAATGAAGAGACTGAGAAGAACAAAACGCAGAATTATCGCAGAAAAGTTCTTAAATTTTCTACACTTGCATTCAAAGAATCCCTTTAAAAATTAGCTAAAGATCGTTCTTAGGTGTACCAAGAGCTGCCCTTGCACGTTTTAATGTTGAGTATGATTTAGTCGCTGCTTTATGAATATTTCTGTGATAATTCTGCGCTTTCTTCTTCTCAGCCTCCTCATCCGCTTCACAGCCACAAAATAAGCAGTGTTTTTGAAAACAAAAGCTGGATTCAAATTCACTTAATCGCGTTACAGTACGAGGAGGACTTACTTTTGAAGTATTTGGCCTTGGAATTAAATCCTCACGTTGCTGCAGAGATTGAACTTTTCCGGGTGTATGATTTTCTGCAATCCACGCGAATTGTAACGGACTTTTGACTTCTTAAATAATCAGCATTCTTATAACTTCTCCCGACACTTGCATCGATTAAAGTTGGCATTCCACGACTGCCCAGCACAACAGTTTCACCTTCAGTCAAAAGTTTGTTGCAAATAAAGCAAAATTGTGACATTTTTCTTAAATATTGATCAGCCCAAACAAAAGTAGACGCTTGTAATAAATACGTTTATTCACTCGAATTGCACGTTCAACTCTAAAAGAAGCATGTACGTCAGCCCATCTAGAAGGGGTCATGGAACAGACTGCGCCATCGAAATTTTTAGGGGTATTGTTTTGAGGGGTATTTTTTCAGTCTTTGGAGGGGGGCTCTTGCTTTTGAGGGGGGGCTCCACGATATTGAGGGGTGCGCCCATGCCCTTAGTGTGTTGGGCACCCCTGGGTATGTGAACGACGCTACACGGACTAGAATAGCCAGATGTTATTCAAGGCCATGCGAGTAGAGGGGATTCTGTAAGTGACTGGCTGTCTTTTGAGAGTAAGCAATATCTTGGAAATGGTTTGGTCTTGGAGATAAAAATCATAAGGACCATTTTTGTAGAGAATTTTGAGATCTACAACTTTGGTCTGAGGTACTTTTCGATAAAACTTACCGTTTTTGAGAAAAATCCAAAAAACCTAAAATTTTGACCTTTGACCCCGAATAACTTTTTTAGCGCACATGGGATCGACGGGGACTTTTGGCACTTTATTTGTAATGCTAAACCCAAGATCTCTACAAAAATTTAGCTTTCCCGGAATTTTTGTTATTTCCATTGTCTAAATTGACCGGACTACCAAAAGAAAGGCACATTGTTCATAATCAGACACTAGGACATAAAATGTTTTGTCCGGCTTCTTTCTCTAAAAGTTTCAAATGCAGCTCCACAAAGCATGAAAAAATGTTTTTGCGAAGTAGGGCTTATCTCCTAGCACGCACCTCACATTACGATCGTTATCGATGGAACACATCCGGGGCACTCGAGTGAAGAACAATTAGAAGACTGAGTGAATGAAGAATTAATAATAAGCCCAGCAGGCGGTTCTGGTTTTAATAAGCGTGGCTGCAGACCACGAAACAGAAAGCATTTTGTTCCTGTGAGTGGTTTCTTGAAATGCACTCAGATTCATCTGGGGACATCCAAGATGTAAGTAAATTGTACGCGCAGTTTGTGCCAGATAGGAAAAAAAACTGTATGCAGTTTTGTGTCACAGGAAAGAGTGCATGTACATTGTACAGTTTTGTGTCATATAAGACCGAAATTGAGTGGACAGTTTTATTGCCAGACATGAAAGAAATTGCATGCGCAGTTTTGTGCCAGACAGGAAAGATTGCACGTACAGCTTTGTGCCCGATCGGACCGAAATTGTGTGCAGTTTTGTTGCCAGACACGAAAGAAATTGCATGTCCTTTTGTGTCAGACAGGAAAGATTGCACGTAGTTTTGTGCCACTAGGGTAGTACACGATATGAAACGAAGACGCATCAATATACGATGCCAGTGTCTTTAAGTGTACCCACCCTTGATAACAAGTGTGGGTCCAGTGTTTTGTTTAGATGGGGGGGGGGGGGTCATAAGTATCATTTTTGGGCATAAATGAGGGGGGGGGTAGAAATATAAGTCATCAAGAAGCAACTTTCGGCTATCTTTGGTCACTAAAAAAGAAGAGAGTCCATGACCCTTCCTCTGGATCCACACCTGATTGATGAGCGATACAAAGTCACTAAAACATTTGACACATGGCGACATCATGATAAACATGTCCCACAGGTTGCTTGTCAAAAAAAGCGAAGGAACAAAACAGAGCAACTATGACACTTTTGTTAATAGATATATGGCTGCTCGAAAAATCTAGTAGTTGCTGTGACAAGAGTTATGATATGAAACACTTGGAGGGAAAAAATGATCACCAAGCGGTAAAGAAAGACATTGGACAATTTGTCTCCGATCCCACTTGGAGCAAAAAGCGACACCACCCCAACATAGTTCTAAAGCACGAACCCCAAATCCCTCCCTTTTTAGCTTCAGCAGAAGGCTATCACCATCCCTTTATATCCCCCCTCCAGTCGATTATCAGGCTTCTTCGCTTTGAGGGAAAAGAAACGCCAGTGAAAAGATTTTATACTTGATTTGTGAAAACATATTTCAGAGTATCTAGGTGGACAGTAACGATTCTATTTGATAAATCGAATATGTTTATTGATATGTAAATAAGGGGAATAACTAAATACAGTAAAACCTGTCTACAACGATACTGTTGGGACCTAAAAAAAGTATCTTCATAGACAGTTTGATTATTCATGCTGATATTTTGCTGGAGCCGAAAAAATATTGTTATAGACAGGTTATCATTATAGGCAGTATCGTTATACACAGGTTTCACTATAAAAGGTAAAACACTAGCAGGGGGAAGGTAATAATTTTTTCCCCTCACAAATGCTATAAGGGTAACAGCATCAAATAAAAGGCAAAATCAACAATCGGACCGGTCACAGGGTGACTAAATATAAAAAAATGGCGATTAAAAAAATAATCTATCAATCAACCACCTAATCGTCACCTCAAAAAATAAATTAATGACTTTAAATCACACAAAAGGCGTTAAGTAACAGGTAAAATCGAGTCCTCCAAAATCACGCATCCTTTATGAACTAATTTATTACAAATACAGTGGACAATCTCCATCTGAACACTCTCTAATGTGAACACCCCAATATTCTGAACACATTTTGATGGTCCCGGCGAATACATATGCATTATCCAGTCTCCCTCTATAATAAACACCTCCATAATCTGAACACTTTTGTTCGGTTCCATGAGTGTTCAGATTAGAGAGAGTCCACTATATATTAAGGGATTTAAGATTATTAACTTCAAAAAAAAAAAAAAAAAATGTTTAGAACTTTGGAGCTAAAAAAAGTGGCCACCGTTTCAAAAAAAAAAAAAAAAAAAAAGAAGCTACTAATAAAACTGATACTACCGGCCAATGGTGACTTTAGAATTTGCTCTTTTGTATCAAGAAAACGACTAATTCATTTCGCCCATTCCCAATCTCAAACAGGAATTTTTTACGACAATCATAATCAAATTCGAAACTCGTGTGCCTTTTATCGCTGTTATCATCTGAAGATTTCTTCCGAATAGCCTGCCTATAACGAATTCTGCAGTAATGTCACGTACACCATACTTTTACCGAGGAGCGGAATAAGCTTCACAATCTGTCATTAAATCTTCTTTAGATTTACTTCATAATGAAAAATCATCGCTTCAGGAATTTAATCTCAAAATAAACAAAGTAGCTAAATGATTCAATTAAGAAAACTGATATGGAGTTTCAACTTTTTTCTTGCCTCAATTTTTTTTCCTAGTGAGATAACCAGCTCCAGAAAAGAGAAAAAAATGTTAGTAAATGTTCTTATCAGGGAGGAACAAGCTGCCAAATCAAGTCGGTCATTCATCTCGCGATCGTCAAACGAAGATAACGATGACTGTGTTTACGACAATCCCCGAAAAATGAGGATCGATTGGAGGTGCCTTGTGGGGGAGGACGTCCAGGGTGGTCTGAGAAAATTACAGACTATTCCCACGATTCCCTATTTAACGACATATCTCCTGCAGACTGTGTCGCCTGATTTCCCCGGCATAAGTAAGGAAACATAGATACATTCATGTTGCCAAGTTCAAATAAAGTACTTTGTAAAATAAAAAGTTCAGTAGTCTGAACAACCATACTCAACGTTTTTTTCCTCTTCGGGCACCATACACTACAGAAAGTTATCATCATGATATTAACCGGGGGTCCTATCGGAAATCACTTGTAATTGAAGCCCCCAAAAATGTCCATTTAAGCCCTTTTAGGCAAGTTAAGGGATAAGGGCTGGGTGAAAAGAATTCAAAATTGAAGTCCTAAACTACAATTTTCGGTTACCTTTCGTGGTATTTGTAGAGGATCATGGGAAAAGGGGGCTCTCCCAACGAAAATTTTCGAAATTAAAGACATAAAAACTCAAATTTAGGCTCTCTTTTATCTCGGAGCAATAGGTGTACTTAGAGGACAGTAGTATTTAGAGATCGTCCAAGTGTCTAAAGTTGGAATCAAGAAATGACGTAAACGATTGAACAAAATTTTGGAAATAATAGTTCTGTTTCGAGGAGAGAAATATAATTTCTCACCCAACTAAGACCTACACTTCTTTTAAAGGAAAACACATGTGTTAAATGTTGTTATCTCCCCATAATCTTTTCTGCATTCTTTTTCTTCTTAAAAAAATTCCTACAATCACAAGGTTTTGGAAGGGGCCTTGGTCCATCTGTAGATCCGCTCCTTAGTGCTTGTGTGGCTAAACATTAATAGTAAAACTATAACCGGATTGTAGGCAGGGGAGCATCAAAATTAAATTTTTGGGAGGCAAATTTGCCGAATGATCATAATTTTGGCGAATCGTCAGACAAATTTTGCCGAATAAGGAAATTTTTGGCAGATCACAGTGACCTCCTATCGGGACACCCCTGGTTGTAGGTAAGCAAGTAGGGAAACAAATTTAGTCTGATCGAATTTCCGAGCTTTTAATTTTTAGTATGAGTAGGAAGATAAAGGTCACAATCTATGTTTCACAGATTTGAGCATCTGTAACGATGCAGATATGTAACAATTCAATCATCTTCAAACCGAAAATCATCTGTTTTAACAAAACGAAACAAAAAAGTCAATTTATTATTTAATTGTTAAATTGGACGACAAATCTTTCAATCATTTTCTATTTACAGGACTCTGATTTTTCGGAATAATCTATCGCTTAAGGGTTCGAAAAACCTTCACAATAAACTGTTGGAAATACGGTCAGCGGACGAAAATAGGTCAACACTAAGGGAGTGGCGTAAGTATTAGTTTCGGAATTTTTGAAGGAAAAGGAACTGGAAGGCTTGCTTTCCTAGCTACTGCATTTTATCTCACTAATTTAATTCATTGTTTTTCAAAACGTTTAAAATTGCCGAAGTGAGTATGTTTTCTTTGTCTTCCCCCATTTGTATATAGGTAATTACTAAAGTAAATAAATCTTTCAAAGACGTTTACACTCTCTTTTTCTACTTTTTCTGGGCTGCTTAGGTAGGTTACATTGAGGGATCAACATGAGGCTATTGCTGCAGGGTGCTTTTTTGAAGACTAAGGCAATGTAGGACCAGTAAATGAGCATTTCAGCACAATTTCATTTACAGAAACTCATTATATAGCTTATGACTATTGCAATAAGACATGATATTAAAGCTATTTTAGTGATATGCATAATAATTATTAGAAAAAAAACATGACGACTTTAATTGTTCTACTTCAGAATTTTTACGGGTTAAATGAAAAGTGGCGATGCAATTCATTAAACAAGTGCTTTTAATGGTGGATGAAAACAAAACGTTTTGTAGTAATCTTTTCGGGATTGTACACAAGGGTGTTGCTATTGCCCGGGTCGACGCAGTGGCGGATCTAGCCGATCATTTTGGAAGGGGCCATTTGAAATTTTGGAGCACTCTCCAGAAGTTTTATTAAAATGAAGTTTTAAAAACTGAGTTTATGCTATCTTTATAAACGTTAGGTGAGGGAGTGGATTAAGGAATCTCTCTCGAAAATGTTTCCAAATTTTTGAAAATTAGGGTTCTAAAAACGCATTTAGGCTATTTTTATGATGTAAGAAGAAAGGTAAGGGTGATGACCCTAAAATACTTTTGAAAAATGAAGCTTAGGAACCGAAATATTCTGTCGTTATATGTTGAGAAATTAGGAGAGATGTAGGTGCTCTTCTAACTCTTCTGCTGTCGAGCCTAATAATGCCTCTTTAGCCAATGTTTGCTGATATTTAAGGGAGGATAAGGGTGCTTGGAATCTCCCCTTCCTGGAAATATTTTGCCATTGAGACTAAAAATCCAGTTTTAAGTTATATTTGGACGTATCAGAGAAAGGGATGGAAGATTCATGACCTTCCAAAAACCTCATTTTAAAGCTAGCATCAAGCTATTAACGAGGGAACGGGGTAAGGCTCATATCAGGACATGGTTTGTAATCGAAGACCCCCAAAAAGACCATTTGAGCCGCTTTTAGGAAAATTAAGGGATACGGGTTCGATAATCTAATCTCCGTTTAAAAAATTTCCAAGTTGATGTCCTAAACTGCAATTTTTAATTACTTTTCGTAACATTTGTGGAAGAACATGGGAAAAGGGGGGGGGGAAGCTTCAAAATTAGAGCCATAAAAACGCAAATTTAGGCTCTCTTTGGTGTCGTGAGAAATAGGTGTAACTTAGATCGTTCAAGTGTCTAAAGCTGGAATCAAGAAATGATGTAAACGATGGAGCAAAATTTTGGAAATAATAGCCCTGTTTTGAAGAGCGGGATATAATTTCTCTCTCAATCAAAACCTAAATTTCTCTTGAAGCAAAACTCATCAGTTAAACTTTGTTATCTTCTCAGATTATTTTCGTTTTTTTTTTTTCCTTCTTAAAATTTTTTTTGCAATCACAATGTTTTGGGAGGGGCCATGGTCCCCATGGCCCCCCTCCAGATCCGCCCCTGGGTCGACGAGAGGCATGTCAACCGAGTCGGAAACTAGGTGCTCGTCCTTTGAAGGGGGCTATTGGTAGTAATATAAAATTTGATAAGTTTTGTGGGGGAGAGGGGACATGGTGACCAAATTGACAAGGATCCTGCCTTTGCTCTCGGAAGCCTTGACTATTGCCAATGATGAAACAATGGTAATATGGAAAATTGTTATTACTGTTACCATTATCATTTAAGAGGAACTTTTTTTTTCTTTTTTTTTGTGGTATTTCAGAAGGCTATCGATGATTGCAAAATTCTTACAAGTGGTGTAAATAGAACGCGTTAATAAAGTTTCATTAGAAAATATTCTTAGTGTATTAAAGATATGGTGTGGCTTTATGGTGAATAAGGACCACATCTGTATTTCCGCAAATTTTATACAAAATGTCCATAAAATTTCCAGATACAGTGAAACCTGTGCAAGTTGACCACTTGTGGTGCACTACCTTTGTGGTGAACTTAAACAGGTGGTCAACTTACAGAGGTTGAATTATATGACGTAGATCTAATTCTGTGCCTGAAAATAACGGTCAACTTAGACAGGTGGTCAACTTGCAAGGGTGGTCAACTTTACAGGTTTTACTGTACTATCTCCAGGATCAATGGTAGGTAGAAAAAACCGAGAGAAGACTTGGATATATCTACTAACAAACTTCCTCATTAACTATTCTACCAGCGTTCACTTTTCATTGATGGAAAATTTAATTAAAGTTTTTCCAACCATGTTTATACTAAAAGACAGGGGTTGAAATTCAGGATTTCAAGAGAAGGGCGGAATACCGACTTTCCCTGGTGATTCATCGGAAATATTTGGCTTTTCGCCGACTTTGGTGTGGTAAATGTTGATATTCAGCAGCGAATGTTGACATTTACCAGTAACATATATGAAAGAATAGACTGATTCATTTAAATTATGCTCCCAATATCTGAAAAATAGCTCGCTTTTGGCAATAAATCATGCCCTATCCCACGCTTGATTACGTTCATAGCCTCTAAATTAGTTTTGAATAAAAAAGGTTTCTTAAAAATTCGACATATTGTACATCATATCAAAATTGTAAAAAAAAAATATTAAAAAAAAAAAGGAAAAAAAGAAACAAGAAGAAGAAAAAGAAAAGGGGAAACTTTAGAAAGAAAAAAAAGACAACTTAAAAAAAAAAAAAAAAAAAAAAAAAAAAAAAAAAAAAAAAAAAAAAAAAAAAAAAAAAACACACATCATTTGCACTGGCATTTTAAATTTATTAAATGGTAGTTAAAAAAGTCATTTTTTCATAATTCAGTTTTGAAAAGGTTAAGTTAATAGATTGAATTAAATATTACGATCGGCATACATTCGTAATCAAAACTGAATACATAGAAAGGTAATTATAGAGAGCCTTATCGTCTGATTGAGTTAAATTCGATCGAATTTTATCAAACGCATCGTCAAGCGAAATTGTACTTTAAAGTATAACAACGAGAAAATTAATTTCTGGAACACATGAACCATATAAAAGGAATTCACTTGAGAGAAAAATATTCCACTGCATGTTTTTAACATCAATCCAATCGCATATTGATAAGTATTAATTCAACTGCCGTTCAGATGTCGTGGCCCTTGATGTCTGTTAAGATGATGAAATAATTTAAATCGGGCATTCAAATCGAAGAGAATGCGACTTTAAAAAACGAAGACTTACAGGGTGGGTAGAATTGCGAAATTTCTCCCCGACTGACAAACATACAAGTATGGTAATTAAAACTATTTTGAGAAATGAAGTGCGGATTGATATTAAAATATTACTTATACATTTTACATTACTACAAGAACAAATCAAACAAATTTGTGTGGTTGCACCAGCTTATTTATTAAAGACTAGTGGTACCCGCACGGCTTTGCCCGTAATAGAAAAATTAAAAGGTCTTTTGGTTCGCCTGTATATTTACGAATGTATGGTGAATTTTCTCGCCAATTGGCTTGTACCCATTTTACGGTTCAACGTTATGATAATTTCGTATCTCACCAATTGGATTGAGCCCGTGTTACGGGTTCCACGTTATGATACGTTCGTAAATTACTCGTCCATCTTATAATATTTTTGTTCTTAAAATTGTAATAGAAAAAGAACCACATCGAATTTTCGAAAAATCGCTTCGAGGTGCACACCCCATGCTACAAAACTAACTTTTGTGCCAAATTTCATGAAAATCGGCCGAACGGTCTAGGCGTTATGCGCGTCACAGAGATCCAGACATCCTACAGACATCCTCCGGACAGAGAGACTTTCAGCTTTATTATTAGTAAAGATAATCATGAATCGTTACCATAAAAACGTTCGTTCAAGGTAGTTAAAAATAACTTAATGGAATCCTTAATTAGATGTTAATAGTATCTGAAAATTAACATGATCGGAGACTTTGAAGAAAATTCTACGATTGGTTCTAACATTAAAAGAAAATAAATGGTTAAACATCGATTTAACTTTTGGACAAGACAACTTAATTGTTGGATTCTTTCTTTAAAAAATGGGTGTAATTTGAGAGGTACTCGAGAAGGTAATTTTCGCCACACAATCACACACTTTCAGGTTCCAAGGGCGCCCCGATGGGAGGTCACTGAGACCTTCCAAAAATTTTTTTATTCGGCAACATTTTGTCTGGGGCCGTGGTAGCCCGATCGGTAGAGTGTCGGATTCGGGGCCGGAGGGTCCTGGGTTCGAACCTCGATGGTCGAAGACCCACCGTCGTCATTAAAGGGGACTGGGCGACGTAAAATATGCTCGTGGTCTCAATGTCCTCCAAGTGAAACGATACCTCTGGGGGTGCTAGTACTAGGTAGCTATTAGCTCCTGCACTAGTTCTAAATTCTCATTAACTGTTCGATCCGGTGATGGTGCTGCCATCTATCGGGTATATAAAATATTGGAGGCAAGGCACTTAGTATGCAGTCCTCGACATAAATACAGTTGTAGTCAGTTGTGATTCTGAATAGGAATAGGAACATTTTGTCTGACAATACAACAAAACTGTCCTCATTCGGAAATATTTGGAGTTCTATAAGGAAAAAATTTTCACTATTCGGCTAAATTCGGAACTCCATTCGGTAAATGGAAGGTCCGAAATTGAGAATTTTTGCCCTCCCAAAAATTTAAGTTCAGGGTGATCCTGCAACCTTTTTGAACTGAAGATTTACATTCCAATACTTATCTATTCCAGTGATGAGTATTATGGATAAATTTGCATAATCGAGTTATCTGGTTGGATATCGAGTGATTCTGATGAGTCAAATCATCAGTAATCAAGAGAATCTCACGAGGGATTTCACAGAAGAAAGATGTACAATAGAATAAACCATTCGAGTGGTTTCATACTAATCTCTCTCTACACTTATTCTAAAAACGCAAATTTCATTGAAGCCGAAGCTTGCTTTTACTCTATCACAGAAAACAATCAGGAGCTGAAGTGAAGCTGAAGACTATACTGCCGTGGGCAGGTAAAAAGCAGTAACTGCAAATTTTTAATTTTTTCAGCGTTTTCGTCATTTATTGTGCGTTAACTTTATTGTACAAGATTGCTCGTTTGGTTTTCCTACCCAAAATCGTAAGTTCGTTCATGGGAGGGGAGGGGCATTCTTCAGAATGACCCCCCCCCCCCTCTTAAAATGATTTTCTGTATCCACCCCTGCTCTCAATGTTTAATTCCTCCTCAAAACATTACCACTGAAAACCTTTCCACCAAAGTTTAGAAGAGGGGAAAAGCGTGAATTTTAAAAGCAACCATCGACTAACGGAAACATTCTCGGCAACTAAGTTCCTCAGGAAACTTACACAAAGACAAAACCCATGCATGTGTGGATAAATGAGAAAATTAATCATCACTCACTTGTAAAACGGGACAGGATTTATGCTTGAGTTTTCGATCGTACCAATTAACAGTCTTCTTTCGGGGTCGGTATGTCACGCTATCGTTCGTGTTGGAAGACTCCCACAGCGGTTCCATGGTTTGACAACAAGGCAGTTTCATGCGGTACACTGGATTTCCTGTTGCACAGTGACAAACACCGATGCAGCAGCATTGGCACGACAATAAATCCGTCAGCATTTGCCATTCACTCGTTGAAGACATGGTGGAATCTTCGTTTTTGACATCCTTTTCACTGCTGGTGTCGCAGGTGGAACTGCTGGAACTAACAGTCAAGGATGTATCAGTCAAGATGCTTTCCACTTCGGAATGGGCCATGCTGTCGCTGCCGTAGTCAGAATGGTCGTCTGGTGTTTGGGGAGAGTATTCCGGTAGGGGATGGCCACCATAGAAATCGGGGTAATTACTCGAACCCCTCCTTGCAAAAGTGTCTTCTATTCGATTTATGGGCACGAAAGCCTTAGCTCGACCATCAGGTTCTGTCTTGACGTAAAGTGTGGTCCTCAGATCGTGACAAACAAGGGCTACCTGGCAGTGATGACAGATGGACTATTTGCTTGTTAGTCTTATTCTTCTTCGATTTTCCGCAAAGAACTGGGAAGGGTGAAACTGTTTCGTAAATACGCCATTTTAGGTCAGAGCTTGGAGTGGCTTTTAAAACATTAAAACAAATTTTGAATGGGGCTAAAGCCTCCTGCGAGCACTTTATAACTAATGGAATACAAATCCAAAACCAAACGAAGGTTTTCCATCAAATTATGCAATTGTAGGTATAGATATTTCAAAAATGGTCAAATTTCTTAATATTCAAACGAACCATTTTCTACACCATCTATTGTTGAAGCATTGCTCAACGCAAGTAAAAATGTAGGAGGTACCATACACATATTTATCTAAGAATAATAAACAACTCAATTAAACAACACACCACCGCTCTATCGTGATTCATTCACGTATCCACACACAATGCACAATTCAAAGCGCACACGATTTAAAAAATTATTTTGTTAAATTCCCGGCAATGCTAATGCTTGTACTAGTTTTATCAAGTTTCCGGGAATAAGTATATACTTATATACATATGAGATATCTCATATGAAATGTGCCACTTTATTTTATATTGCCGACACAGTTTTTAAATTCCGTGCATCATGAAAAAAATCAATGACTTGATTCTAATCGATAACGTACACACTCTATCCATACAGATCTTTAAACACACAAAACCAATCCAATATTCCACAAATTACTCCAAGTTTCACTTGAGTAATAGAGAAATCGAAACAGTCACAACAGCTAATAGTGCATTATTCAACACACACTCCACATTCTCTTTTTTTTTTTAAATCCACAGTCTGGAAAAGGTTCCAAGAAATATAGACATCGACTCTGATGGCCCATATTTAGCTCCGGCAAAAATGTGTAGTCCTTTGCAGTGGGGGGTAACCAAGGGAAACAGCGACCCAACTTTCCACAACACAACTGAACTTCCACAAGGCCACTGCGACGATCCTTCGGAAGAACTATTCTGCTTCGATGCGCAACGCTGAGTGAAAGGCAAGCAACCGCACTCGCTCAGATGTTCGGGAGAAACTCGGTAGGGGGCCGGGTATAAAGTTAGTTTGGTTCTATTTTGAAAGTGACCGCGTATATCTTTGGCGAACAAGGGCATCGATTTGATGAATTATTCAAAGAACAAACATTTGATATTATTATTATTATTTTTTTTTTACAATTTATTTCCTGTTATGTGTTTAGTCAGTGGCATACCTAGCACGGGTATCACCCCCCCCCCCCTACAAACACAAAATAAAATAAAATTAAATTTCATGTAAACATGAAATTTATGCAATTTTCAGAAACAACTACATTTGTGTTACAACGAAATTATAAGTGGGTTAATGTGCAAAAAAACAAATAAAATTAGGGTGTGTCCGGGGTTCATTCCCCGGAAAATTTTCAAATTTCTAGTCTTAAAAATGCATTTTAGATTCATATTTTTCAAAAACTTGCATTTCCAGTTTGGGTGTCACCCCCAGACGCGTTACATCCGTGTCGGACTGCACCCCCCGTAACGACGCCACTGATTTAGTTTCTATTTTGCAAATGACCGCGTATCACTTTGGCGAACAAGTTCATCAATTTTTATGAATTGTTTGAAGAATAAATATTCGATACTGTTATTAAAATTATTTTTTTTTTACAAACATTTTTTTCCATTATATGTCAAAATTTTTGCTTCTCAAACTTAAAATTGAAATAAACATGACAATGGATTATGTCATTTGTAGAGAAACATATCTGGTTTTAGTACTGCAGAATTATAGAATGTATAATAGCTTTGAAAAATTCAATAAATATTTTTTAAAGTTGAAAATTGGCCTACTGAAAAATTCGCACCATGTGGCATATCATTCTTGCTCCGAGCCTTTCATACCTTCTCACCGCTCTGACACAAAAATAATTCTTCATTTTTTAGGAAAATAATGATCATTTAAGGTAATATCATTTTTTATTTAAAATTTTAATCCAATGAATTACGAAGTAAATTAATTCTTGGCACAAAGAAAGTTAGTGTATACAACTGGTACGAAGTGGAGTATTAATAGTATAATAAATGACAGGCCATCTTAATAAAAAATTCTCACCTCATAAGAAAAATATGCTAACCTTAACTATGCGCTTGAAATATAATATATACATTTAGAATGAAACAATCAGCCATAAGTCACAACAAATTATATTTTTGAGCCCATTGTAGTATATTTGTATATAAATTAGTCAAAATTATTAGTACGAAAATCTTGATTTTCGTCAACACTATTGTCGCGGAAGGGCGATATGGTCTCTTCCAAAACATGGACGGAGATATCAATGAGTTCACTAGGTGGTCAAACTATAAGAGCGCAAAGATAAGGGATAGGGAATTAATCCCCCATAATCCTTGGTTCGAATTTATATTGGGAATCCTAGTATATGTATACATGAACATTTGGTCAACCCTTCTCCAGAAGAAATTTCTGGCTGCGCTCATCATTAGTATTTAACTGATTCTGTATGCAAAATAAAGATTTTTTTTAACATTATTTTTATTCTTATTTTTTTCATTCAACTTCCATTTATATTTGAACTAGCAGACCCCGTGCGTTGATGCCCCTGCTAAGAATTTAAAGGAAGTCCGTTGAATAAAAATAAAAAAAAAACCACCTGCCACTTTTGATGTAAAATGATCATTTTTCTTCAACTAAACTGCGTACACACCTTTTCAAAAAACCAATCAAAGTCTCTTTGGGATTTAAAGCTAATTCCCAAAACTATTTCCCTAAAACTACCACAGATTGATAGTAGCTTTAAAACTCAAACTGATCCTTCAACTGTGTTGTTCATCGCTTAACGCGCCAAGCAACCACGCTACCGTAACCCTGCCCGTTAGCGACGAGTGAAGCGTTTTTTTTCTGCAATTTAAAATGTTTCGCCAAACAAACGTTATAAAGAACAATCACAATGGAATAATACGACAAATCAAATTATTTACTTAGATAAATAACTATCTTCAACTATAAGAACAAAAGCAAACGTTGAAGAAATAAGGAAAACAAAACCCAAAAGAAAAATCCTACAAAATCAAACTATGTACCTGAATATTTATTAGGAATTCATAGCACTAAACAATTAATTAAACATTTAGTTTGCAACTACAAATATTTCAGGCAATCTGATTTAAAAAAAAAAAAAAGCCTAAATGGACTATTTAACACAAAAAGAATTCAACCAGTAGTTCCTGAGATTAACGCCGTTCAAACAAACAAACTCTTCAGCTTTATATTATTAGTATTGTAAAACTCAGTTGAATGACATATTATTACTATTGTTCTATATTTTATAAATGCATCAATTAGGAATAGCCGTACTCATTAAAATCTTTCTAATACTTTCGTAAAATATTTTAGCCACTAGTGAAACACATTTAACCATATTAGTAGGCCACGAGACGACTCTTTAATTAAACATTCCAACTCTCTCACAATTGCAATATCTTATAGATATGAATTCAGTCAACTGTAAGGAAAACAAAAACATCGATAAAATCTCAACAGAAGTAACAAAGTTTCACACGAAATTTTTACTGGAAAGAGCTCTAATGATTTCACGTTCCAGTGAGCACATCTGTTACTCGAACGACGCGATTCGAATTCAAATTTTCTCCCCGGCCCTCGTCCCCAGTCACGTGATTGTTACAAAAGACGATCCCCAGACTGTGGAGGGCACAGGGCACAGGTTCCTTTTTCACAACAAAAACACAGGTGCAGGCTACGCTAACCACGCTGCTAAGCGAACAGGAAAAGATCACTGGGCTGTTGGGGATGTAAGAAAAGATGCAGCTGCTTCGACAACTGAAGAGTTGCCCCTATTCGTTGATGGAATAAGGGTTCTTTTCATGGAGTTTGAGCAATGGAGTTTCGTTTCGCATGGTGTAGTTTTGGAGTACGTGAAAACTAAAAAGGCAATGTCTGCAGAGTTTAAAAACTGTTAGACCGAATGAATCACCAAAAAGCAAAGGGGTGTGAGAGCCCAAATTCAAAATTTGGAGATATCTACTACAAATGATAGGAGAAATTCTTATATGCAGGCCCGAAATTTAATTTTTGGGAGGGTGAAAATTCTAAATTTGCCGAAGGGAACTCTAAATTTTGCCAAATGATGATAATTTTGTCAAATAATGGAACTACAAATTTCGTCGAATGATGATAATTTTCCCGAATCGAACTCCAAATTTTGCCAAATTATGATAGTTTTGTAAATGAAACTACAAATTTTGATAAATGCTGATAATTTTGCCGAATGAAACTCCAAATTTTACCCAAATGATGATGGTTTTGTCAAATGGAACTACAAATTTCGCCGAATGATGATAATTTTGCCGAATCAAACTCCAAATTCTGCCAAATCAAATTCCAAATTTTGCAGGGTCACAGTGACTTCCCATGACCTCTTATTGGGGCACCCCTCCTTATATGTTTTAGGGCAAGGTAGGTGCTGCTGTCCAACAGGATTCAGAAAAAAATCATCCTACATCAAAATCATGAAAGCCTATACCAATGGTTAGAACTTGGAAACGTTTTGATGAAAATTTTAAAAAGTCCCCTTACATCCGTTTGCTTCATTGCCTCAAATGTAATTTTACAATAATAAATGAGTAAAAATTATTCTAAAAAAGGAAAAAACTAAAAAAATAACCACTAATATTTACATGAAGACCCAATAAAATTTCTTCTTAAACGTATAATGTAATTTTCTAAATATCTTTTTTTACAAACTTCTGTATAAAAAAAATTGTTATTGTCTTTTCTTCTTCAGAAAAATTTATGCGTTTTGCTAAACAGGGCTTTTGCACTTTGTAAAATTAGGGAGAGATGTCTCTAAGTTATGTTGACATAGAACTGTATCAAGAATTGAACATCTGTAAGATTTTCGGAAACTATTTTTGTTGAGTTTTTAAGAGTTACTACCCTCCTCCTTAAAACAAATTAAATATTCAGGTTAGAAATTGAATAAAAAGGTTAGGCCTTCTTTATCTTTACTAATAATAAAGCTGAAAGTCTGTATGTCTGTTACATGCATAGAGCCTAGATCGTTCCGCCGATTTTCATGAAATTTGGCACAAAATTAGTTTGTAGCTTAGGGGTGAGTACCTCGAAGTGATTTTTCGAAAATTCGATTTTGTTCTTTTTCTATTCCAATTTTAAGAACATTTAACCATGCAAATGATCATAACGTGGACGAACAAATTACCAAATTATCATAACGGAAACCGCAACATGGGCAAGCAAATTAACATAGCAAATTCGCGAGGAATTCATTATCCATTATTTGTAAATATACAGACAAACCAAATGACCTTTTAATTTTCTACTACGGGCGAAGCCATGCGGGTACCGCTAGTGCTTAATAAACAAGTTTACAGAAAGCCAACGCTTTTAAATTTGAACGCATTTTATTCAGAATTAAAAACTGATCGCTTGCTCTCCTGCTAGTTAGAAGTTAAACAATGTGTTGCGAATTCCAGGAAAAATTAAGTAACATCACGTTAACCATTTTTTTTTTTTTTTTGTTCTGAAATTCTATTCCAAAGGCACAACTTTATTAACCATGCAATATTCAAAAGAGGAAAGAAAAGAATTCACTTTAACACATCCTGCTACTCAAAGTTCGAGTATTTCTGTAATCACATCTTCCGCAAAAAAAGCTTAGGGGCACTCGCTGGAGCATTTAATTCTATAGAACATGACGTTGTTGCCACGCTGTTTCTCAAACAGCGATAATTAAAGAGGTACTTGAACTTCGCTTCTTTGCTTAGATGCTGCTACAAAACTGAAACAAAGTAAAAGCGTTTATGTATTCGCGGAATGTTTTATTTTCATGCGAAACTTTTCTCATAGCAGACTTGAACATTTTTGTTCATAACTAGTGGTACCCGCACGGTTTTGCCCGTAGTAGAAAATTAAAAGGTCATTTCGTTCGCTTGTATAGTTACAAATAATGGATGAAGAATTTCTCGCCAATATACTATGTTAATTTGCTCGTCCATGTTATGTTAATATGCTCGTCCACGTTATGTTAATTTGCTCGTCCACGTTATGTTAATTTGCTCGTCCACGTTATGGTAATTTGCTCGTCCATGTTATGGTAATTTACTCGTCCATGTTATGGTAATTTGCTCGGTAAAATGTTCTCAAAATTGGAATAGAAAAAGAACAAAATCGAATTTTTGAAAAATCGTTTCGAGGTGCTTCCCCCCTCCCTATGCTACAAACTAATTTTGTGCCAAATTTCACAGTTTCGAAAAAAAAAAAAGGTTGTGCATTTATTAATTAAATTTTTATTTTTTCATTCACGCAATCTTTATCGTGAGATCAAATAGTTTGATATTCCAATATTCCAAAGCAATGTTTGTGAAATTTTTCTACTAAACATGCGCTTTAACTCACCATTGATTAAAAAAAATAATGTTTAAATTTGTTGAAAGAGTAAAAAAGAATTCGACGTTTGGAGGTTGTACGTGAAAGTTTTCTCTGTAATTCTTCTCTTTATTTAACTCAAATATATTTTTTTAAATAAAAATGTCCATGAATTAGTTTTTGTTTGTGACAATGAGGGAACAACAGAGTTGAATTTTGTTCAACAGTGGGTCACAAATGCACGATACAACTGCTCGAAAAGCTTTGAAAAGTTAATTTTATACATTAATCTTGCACTTAAGTAAGCAATACATTTAAGTAATTAACTTTCAGTTCTTAAGAAATATTATAGGAGTTGATTTTTAAATTAATATTTGAATTTTTTGGAACTGTTTTAATTCTTATATTCATATTTTCCTCAATGATTAATTAAAAGGGCATAAGAGATTGTATAAATAAATAAATTAAGATTAAATAGTAATAATAGGATGCAGTAATAAGGATAAAGATTTTTTTGGACCATATCCACCAGTACACTTATCTTAAAGATTACTTACAGAGCATAACGTTATGTATTTTCATTACGTATCAATCTTAAATGTATTAGTAATCTTGAAATTTTGTATTTCATGAGTTTTGCTGTTTAAGTTCATCTATACAGGTTTTTTTTTCCAGATAATACGTAATTTTACAGAAAAGAACCCTTTTATTAATGTAAAATCTGCTCGAGTTAAGCCTTGAAAAAAAATATGAATAAAACTAAACTGCATACGATTTGTACATTTGTAGCTATGGCGACGAAAATTTAGCTCTTTAAACAAATATTGAAAACAACCATTGTCATGGTAATCTGAAAAATCAGAGCAACAACAACTTCTTTCAAGTGATGAAAACAAGCAATTTGTATTTGCTCAAAAAACTAATTTCATCTTTTTACTAATAATAAAGCTCAAAGTCTCTCTGTCTGGATATCTGTGACGCGCATAGCGCCTAGACCGTTCGGCCGATTTTCATGAAATTTGGCACAAAGTTAGTTTGTAGCATGGGGGTGTGCACCTCGAAGCGATGTTTCGAAAATTCGATTTTGTTCTTTTTCTATTTCAATTTTAAGAACACTTTCCGGAGCAAAATTATTATAAGATGGACGAGTAAATTAAGAAATTATAATGACGTGGAATGGGAGAACGAATGAACATAGCCAATTGGCGAGAAATTCGTCATCCATTATTTGTAAATATACAGGCGAACCGAATGACCTTTTAATTTTCAACTACGGGCAAAGCCGTGCGAGTGCCACTAGTAATGTAATATAACAACATTCTGTTTCAATTTTTATTCCAATTTTAGCGATTGCCCAATAATAATGTCCGAAAATAAACTATAGTTCAATGTTATTTTACTTTTTTCAATCATGCGGCAATTTTTTAATATATATATATTTTTTAATACAGTGAACGCAGGTTTATTGAATCAGTAGATAATTGAATCAGCCGCTTTATTGAATCAAATCGTCAAAAACAGAACAAAATCCGCTTTATTGATTTTGCCGCTTTATTGATTCTGCCGCTTTATGAATCAAAACTGTTTACAACAAATGTGAATCATATAAGCGGCGACCACTAAAGACGAGTTTGCTCAAAAGTTTCGTATGGAACAGTCTGTGAACATTCACAGAACGGCTATGCACTTACAAACCACTAACTTTCTGGCGAAACGACTTTTCCAGACAATTTTAGAGAAAAAAAAATAACAGTCTGATAACTGGAGGGAATGGAGGGGAGATGACTGAGAGGGTAGAGGAAAATAGAGTTACTATTTTTTTTTTGCTTCCTCTTTTTCTCCCTCGTATGACTGACAACTGCTTCTCGGGGAGCATATGCACTTGCAGCTCGTTCTTAGTGGTAGCAATTCAATGCCGTGAAATGCACGGGGGGTGCCCACAGGGGGGGGGGGATTATGGCGCAAGTTGCGCCAGCAACATTTTTGGAGGGATTTTTGAAATTTTGTATAATTTATTTATCTAAATTTATTTATTGATTTATTTTTAATTTAAATAATTTATTTTATTTTACCCTGTTTATATATTTTATTTCATTAATTTGTTTAGTTCGCGTGTGTGCGTGTGTCATTGGCGTAGCACAGAACTTTTCTAACGAAATAATAATAATAAAAATAATATTTAAACATAAATAAATAAAAAAGTTTAAAAAAATAAATAAAATAAAAAAGATAGCTAAAAAATTCAAAGGGGAAAAAGGATTGAGATTTGGGGGGGGGATTTGCGCCACTGAACTTGGGGGGGGGGACTCCTGAGTTAGATGGACCAATAAGAAATGGTTTAAACCATATGAACACTACATGCAATTTGTACAAAATTAATAAATCGATAGCTTGACGACAAAAAAAAAAAAAAAAAAAGTAATTATGAATGAAAATTCATATTGGGGTAGTTTCCAAAAATTTAAAAGTATTTTTTTCTGAAAGAGCATGTTTAAAAACGTAGGATCTGATCATTTTTTAAAAAATAATTTGCTTACGTTTAATATTTTGAAAAAATTACCTAAATTGGCGCGCTTTCATTGTTTATATTTCTGTCCGATGACATCACAAATGATGAAGTGCCATTCAGTGTTGCCATTCGCGGAGAAAAATATTTAATTTGCATCTTTACTCACGTGTATTGGCAACGATATGGTTGATAGCAAGCGTAGAGCGCTATGTTTAATTCGCTTCTTGATTATCATAACGTGGAAACGCTGTAGAAAGATGCGCCAAAGAGCATCATTCGTGACGTCATCAAGACCACGCCTTGTTTGAAAAATCGGACATTTAAAAAAATAATTAAAAAATAACTGTTGGGAAAATGAAAGTATTTTCTGGGCCCATGTTATTATTTTTGCTTATTCTATCAATTTCAGTAACTAAAAGTAGTACTTTTGACTGAAGGAAACAACCCCATTCGTACATAATCGTTACAAAGAAATAGATTTTTAAACCAAGGGGTGGAAGTTTATGAATCAAAAAAGATATTCATCCATCAGATGTTAAGTAACAATTTGCTTTGAAAATCTAAAATTAGCGTTTTTGTTGGAATGACAAAAGTTTCTTTTTCTATTGTATTTTCTACAAAACTTTTAAGATTTATTTTACTGCTTTCGATTTCTAATTTTATATTTTTAAGGAAAAGATGAAACAGTAAAACTCGAGTTAGAATAGCCAGTAGAAGCACTTAATGCCAAAACTGAACCAAGAATAACATCAATAACACTGCTGTTGCCAGTTTTTCAAACCCCACTTCATAAGTTTCAAATTAAAGTCATTATTTAAAAATAGAAATTTTGCGAAACTGTGCTAGGAGGAAAACGATGGAATAGAGCTAAGATTAGAATCTTTAGCTTGTTTATAGATGAAATAAAATTAGTTTAGTTTTTACGGTTGTAAAAACTTTTATGTTTTTTCTAACTTAGATATGATATTTATAGAAGGAAATATTGGAATATTTACATGTTAGAGTAGCAATTACGGCAGCATTATTGCCTGAATCAAACAAAAGGGAGAAATATGTTTTCAACAATTCAAGAATTATGTTTCCAATAATAGAAATATCGGAGCAGGGCCCCACTTAATTCTTATAGGCCGTGATTATCGCTGAAAATCATGGCAACAAAGAGGGCGCCACAGGGCACCCCTTTTCCATTACTTTGCCATTGATTGGTGGATGCAGGGGTTCCGCGTGGCGCCTCTTGCGATCAAAATGGGCGACGTCCAATCAAAAATAAACAAACTTTGAAACATTGACATTGATTGGTGGATGCATGAGCTGCATTGCAACGTTGAAATTGATAGGTGGATGCATGAGCTGCATCGGTTTAACACAGAAAAGTCCAAAATTGTCAAGCGTAAGCGGAAATTTAGTGGGGCCATGATCGGAGATATTGAAACCTAAAATCAAACCATATCGAAAACATAAGAGAAAAGAAGAATGAAATGGTTCGCAGCGACGGCACTGCATCCTAGAAGTTACTACAAAAATGCAAATAAATAGAAATAAAAACGTTACTGATGCTCAGCAACAAAATACATGTTTATGGTTTAGAAAACCTTCCATCTGATACTGGATTCCCCTCGGCATGCCTAATTTGTCCGACAAATCAGCTGCGTGGAACAATGGTGACACACTTGCACGTTCTACGGACGGTGCAAAATCAAGATGGCGCCGTATCACGAAAACATCTCCTCATCCTGCTCTTTAATAGCTCACCTGAACTCCGAAACGACGGTTGGAATCACCTTGCCTGTAGGGCATCACAACAACGGCCACGGGGATGAGGAATTAAAAAAGGGAAATAAAAAGCGGGAATGGATGCAGGTAAATGGACCCGGGGGAGGGTCCGGGATGGTGGTTTCCCTCCCTCTCGCTGGGACGATGACTCATCTATTCTGCACACAGAGGGTTGTTCCCAAGGTAGAGAAGTGCCCCGGAGGATGAGAGAGGAGAAAGAGCTGGTTTCGTTTTTCCCAGGATAAGGCTACATGAGTTCGACTGCACTAGCAGCTAAAGTTACATTTAAATGTGTCGAGCAAATGTGTACTTGATATGCGTGGTAAGACTTAGATGACCAATTATTTTTTACCTCAGAAAGGGACATTTTTCAATGCTAGGCACGTGCATATTTTTAAAAAAAAAAAACTTTTTTTTTTTCATAGTTCATAGCCATTACATTTACATAGCCAGGGTTCGTCGATACATATCATGATATATATCACGATATATATCCGATATTTATTTTGAAAATATGATTTTTTCGATTTTTACTTTTTCAACCATGGTATTTTCAATATAAAAATTATATTGATTATAGTAATATTGTTTATTTCTTATTGAAAAAAAAGAAAAAAATATGTGTTTATTTTTTTTGTGTGTATTTTTATGATGTATTAATACATCATTAATATAGCAAAGTAATATAATGTTCCTTATTTAAATTATATTCATGAAATTATTAGTAATGTAAAATTTTTAATTTATATTAAAAGTGCTGAATTCAATATTAAATGTTGGTCAGAAAAAAAGAAAATGGTTTATCGCTGTGGAGTGATTAATGTATATTTTTATTTCTGAGTCATAAAATTGCGTAAAAGTAGCTAACAGAAGAAAAATGAGTAAAACAGCTAATGCTAAAATATAACTACATTTAAATTGGTTAAAAGTTAAATAAAATATTAGATATAAATAATGATAGAAACCTTAATTAGGTCTACGTATTGTAATAACAATATAAGAAAATAAAGGGTGATTTCAGGATGCGTTTATTATTTTGAAGACGCTGATTGAAAATATTGGATATATATCAAAATATCGGATATTTTCGACCCTAGTTTATGGCAGACAAAAACAGAAATGGACACTTCAATTGATGTGATTTTTTTTTAATGTACCAATTTGCTTGACCACATTTGGTGCTGATTTTAAACAAGGGCCGATTAAGATATCGGGAAGCTCTAGGCTAAACACCTTTTTGGGGGTCCTCTGTATTCAAAACTAACAATTTTATTCATTGGCTAAAGCAATTTTAGCCATTTTGAGGCCCCTAAAAAGCAAGCCATGGTCAAGTTGGCCTGTTCAGGAATTAGGCACCGAATTTAAATGAGATTGAAAATCTTGGCAGAATTTCATACAGTTAACATTTAAAATCAAAGTTGCTTGGAAAACCACGATTTGCAACTTCGCTCTTTCACTAGCCTACAAATTAGTTAGAAGCGAAAATATTCTTTTTATGAGTGCAACCCGGGGCAAACATAAATGACATTAAATAATTATGGATGATTTAATTTATTGTTTTGAAAATGTTTAAACCGCTCCTCATTGTGACTTTTGGTTGAAGCGTCCAGTGTTCCGTTCTGTCACTTCGGAAAACGGGAGAAGATACCTGAAAACGACACTGTCTCGTTCAAAAAGTGACGTATGGTCTACCTTAGGTAAAACGCAGTGAATGAATTTTGAAGAATCCCCTCATTAACCACTTCCAATTATTATTATTATTATTATTTTTGTAATATTACGATCATCAAGTATAAAAGAATACCTTTGTACAACGAAGCAACAGCAAGAAAAACAACGCAACCAAGACAAAATGAAACATTGAACCAAAATTTATTATATAATTACGAATCAAGAAACAACGTTTAGAAATCTTTCTACGAGTATTACAAAAACCAAGTGTATTTTTAATAATCAATTTCGTATTTATATCGATTATGCGAATTTAAATCAATAGCCCTAACTGTTTATTTTTATTTATTATTGTATGCTAAATTTAAGTAAGGCATTTTTACTTAAAGTTGGTTTTTTTCTGAAAAAGGAACAGAACTGTGAAGAACGTTTTACAGGAAATAAATGATTGAAAAGTTTTTTTTATTATTATTATAACTTTTTCCATTTTGTCATCACCAGAGAAGTCCGGTGATGAACTTTCACATCTGTTAGAATCATGTAGAAAAATTTCAAATTCACTATTTAATCCGATATCAGAATTAATATATCCTTTTGAGAACAACTCGCTGTCACCCGTTCCTTTTTCATTTTTGCACAAAATTAAATTTGTAAGAAACATTCGCATCGCGCATAGCAGTGAACAAATATATACAAAACTCGCTTATAGTGCGGCTCTGGTAAGCCTAGCTATGACCTTGACAATGTTTGCGGGGAGTTAAGTGAAAAAGGGCCATGTTATTGGAATGCATTTTAAAACTACTACGAAAGTGAACCAACTCCACTCAGCGCTAATTACCCTTCACTGCTACCCGAAAAAGAAATAAATAGTGTCAAGGTCATAGCTCAACATATCAGAGCTACATTAATATAATCATTCTCAATCAAGCAATATAAAACCTTTTCTTGACCTTACTTTACAATTCAATTGAATGCTACAGACATCTGTTAAAAGTAATAAATAGTTAAAAAAAAAAGTGAAAAAATCGGGAAAACTAATGTATTGTGTAGAAAAATATGCTTGAATTGTGTTTGGGCAAATGAGGGAAGTAACAGCATTCGGACAAAACGGTTTGGCTCTATCCACCAGCAAATTTGATACCCAAACCGCCGATCGAAACCTTCTTATTGGTTTAAGTAGGGCTTTGAATGGAGGTTCGGGCTCTTGTTCCGAAATTCTTAGCTTTTAGGTTGATTCATAAAAAAGATACGTTCATTAATTTTGTTTACCGACAAAACATATTTTTTCACTAAAATTAAGTTTCTTCGCAAAGGAATCCAGAATTCACACGATGAATTTTTTTTTTAAAGTTGCAAAGGTACCAAAAATAATAACAATAATAATAATAGTAAAAATAAATAAAATTCTCCACTCTAGCCCTGGTTGTTATTTCTCTTTTTGTGTTGTATAACTTTCCTACGTATCTTGTACTATCTGTATAATTGTATTAAGTCTAGAAATAACAAAACTTTCTTCTTTCTTTATTTATGTGCAGTAGACGATTATTACACATTTTTTAAAGAAATTGTTCCGAAGAAATAATAATTGACAGATCAATTTTAGTATTTAGTATCACAATTTTTCACTTTATTATTTTAAAGATGAATAATTAACTAACTGCAATTTTGGCAGTTACAAAAATGTGAATGAATATTCTTTACCATACTTTACGTTTTTTACCGTACTTTACCGTTAACTTTAAAATTTAACGAGCTCAATCTTGTGTTTTGCAAAAAAAAAAAAAAAAAAAAAAATACCAATGGCGGCCCTGCTGAAGGGATTTGAATCGGCTAAAATAACGAAGTCAAAGTTGGCCATAAATGGTTTACCGAACACAGTATCAAAGAACAGTTTTCCCCCATTAAAGGAAACTGTAACATTGCAGAGATTGAGGGACAACACCAAACGAAAGGCACCAGAACGGAACGCAGTTACGCTTTCAGAACACAGAACACTTTCGAAACAACATTCTTTTATACCTTGTTTCTAATAATTTATTATACTGTCCTGTGATTGTTTTGTGTAGTGTGGAGTTATAGATGCAATAAATAGATTTAATATGAAAATAATATTATAAAGACGACAAAAAATTTTGGAATGGACGTGATAATGCTATTTTTCATAGTACTGAGTTGGAACGGGGGGGGGGGGGGGGGGCGAATAAAAAACAAACAAACACCGCAGGAGTGCGAGTCAAAAAAAAAAAAAAAAAAAGCTATTGTATTCTATTTTTCGTTTTCTTCATTACAACTCTATAATTTAGTTACAACAGCATAAAGATCAAGGCAACGATGCATAAAATGTCCGTTACTTCTCGGAACTACAATAGTCATTTAACATCTGAAGTGTGTAATTTGGCTAGAGCCAGGCGTATGTAGAAATACAACTGCAGAAGAATCGTAGCTTGTGTTTTGACTGAATCCATAAGAGTTGTTGAGGAAAAACAATAAAACCCACATTTCTTGAAGTAATAGATGATTTACTTCTAACATTTTTTTTTAAACCAGAAATAACAACATTTACCACGTAAAACTTTTACCACTTTCAACCACGTAAAATCCTTTTTATTGCTGGGTTGGCAAAATAAACTTCAAAAAATATATTAAGATTAGATGGTAATTTTGTCTACTGATCAAAATCACATGCCTCGCAGCAGAATTGTTTTCCCAGCAATATGTAATGTATGATAAAAAAAACCCAAAAATACTCTGCAAGACGATCGTAAAATTTAAATTAAAATACTGCAAGATAAATCGTAAAATCTAAATCAGCAACGAGAAATTCTTAAACATAAGGTGCTAAACTTTAGAATACAAGGAAAATATTCGTTGCTGAACTTAAGAATGATTTTTTCTTCAGAAGTTGTTAGACTTTTTTTTGCCCTCAACTAGAAAATAGTCTGCAGAGTTTATCAAAAATCTGTGACACGAGGATCGCATTCATTCATGTATACTAGCTTGTGTATCGCTGATTACACATATCACTCGTTTGGAAGAAGAGTGCCACAATAAGTAATTTTTAATTTTCTTTTTTTCTTCGCTTAAAGGCCTCCAAAGGACGTTATCTTCTTTGAAAAATAATAACAGATTTTTTTTTGTTCTAATATTAGCCACTGGAGAACAGAGCAAATTTACTTTTCTTAATGAAAATTGCCTGAAGAGTTTAAACCTGTAAAGTTTCATTTCTTCGTATTGTGGCACTCTTCTTCCAAAGGAGCGACATGTGATAAAAAATTGGTGTTGCCATTTGAAATTTTAAAAGTTGATTTTTTATTTAATATGATGACAACAAAATTTCACTATTGGAATTTTTAAGACTTTGCACTAACAATATTCCTCATAAATTATTTCTTCATTATTTTATGTTCCTGCAGTGCAAACGATACTAAAATAAAAAAGAATTCAAGGATATCCTCCCCTAAAAGAGTAGAGTTTGAGCTCTATAAATATTTAAGTAACAAGGGGGGGGGGGGGTGAAACACTTGTTGCACCTTTTCTTCTGTTAAGCATTATTTTTTATAAAATCGACATTTTTTAGTTACATTTCTTTCAAGAAAAAACAAGTGGTGCTGTAAAATACATAGATTTAGTAAGGTCTGTTAATGAAATACTTTTTAAAGTGTTACTATATTTCGAAAAAAAAAAATCTAATTTGAATTCTGAAACTTTGAATTCAAATTATGTTTTTCGCAATCACGAGTTGCGACAAGACCCTACTCATTAGAGTTATTGTTTCTAGAAATGGCTCCCCCCCCCAAGCATGTCCCTCCTCCTGGGTGGTTATGTGTGTATAGTTGTGTGTGTGTAGGCTTAAGTGTGTGCACGTAGGCCTGTGTATGTGTGTAAAGGCGCTCACGCGTTGGCGAGTGTGTATGAGCATGCGTGTGAAGGACATGGACGCCACCACCCAGCAGAAGTGGATTCCGGGGGACAGTGCTCAGGAACAGAGCAGCCGTGCCGCCGCCGCGCCGGTGGGCGGTGCTGCTGCTGGTCCAAGCTGAAAAATAATCACAACGTCAAGGACTGTCAAATGAGAACAATAAGCAATCGTGATTGCTCAAAAGAAATAAATCTTTGGGCAGTTTTTAACCCAAAATTAACTTTCTAACCCTGAATTCATCCAACCTTTGGTAGTTAATATCAAAATAAATCGATAATCAACAATTAATCCAGATATAAGACAAACTACACGAGCACAAAACATAAAATATCGCCAACGATCTATCCCCAAAAACTGGTGCAAAAGCTTTTTAGCTACAAGGGCAACCAATCGCTTCTTCGACACGATTTTCATGTGACCTAGCCGTTGGCGAAACGGTCTCCAACCCTATCGGCATAAAAATAAAAAAAAAGTTTTCTTCGGCAACAAAAAGTTTTTTTTCTTCTACCTCAAGATTACAAATTGCAACAGAAGTAGGAGGGTATTTGTTCTTTCGCTTAGAGAGAGACGATTTAATGATGAGTAAAGGTAAAGAATAAGATTTAAGGTAATGATTATAGATCCATCCTTTCATGGCCACAAGCCGACAGCAAAAAAATACTTTCGATTTTTCTTTTTTTTTTTTTTTCCTCAACGATTTTTACATCAAGTTGTAATTACTGCGTTTGTCCGTTGAGCATTGGACACAGCAAGTTTGAATCTTAGAGCCTCAACAACAATGGATTGGTGTTCTTGATAGATTCTAAGCGAATTTATAGAGGATTCCAAGAGCCTGGTCGATTGGAGTTTGATTGAAAACTATTATTATTATTACTTTCATAATTATTAAGTAGTTATTTTTAATCAAATGAACATGTATAATTTCGAGTAACCGCACTCGTTGACTACATATTTAAATTTTCATTATGTAGTCAACAGTGACCGGTGGAAAATTAATGAATCACACACAAAAATAAGGATATAAAGCAAAATACTAATATAAATTCCAAATCCAGATGCATAATGCAAGGTCTTCAAAAGGAAATAAGGTATTTTCAAGCTTCAATTTAAGAAAAAACATGCTACATATTCAACCAGCAGAAATGAAAAAGATCACCATGATGAAGAACAAAAAAAAAAAAAAAAAAAAAAAAAAAATCATCATTCATAATTTAAATCTTTCACTGTAATGTCTTGTATTCATTCAACTGGTCATTAAAAGAGGCTGCTCATGGTATGGTGTATTCAGATGAAATAAGGAAATATTTCACTGTGCTAGCTGCAAGTGTCATAGAAAAGGACTGCTTACTCGAGTATTCAGATGAAAGATAAGGTGCTTAAATGTGCACATTTCACTCATTAAAAGAGTCATCGAAGGGTCTGCTCACTGATGAATGCAGATGAAAAATAAAATTATTCAATGCGTAAACTGCTTTCAACGGGTTATAATAAAAGACTGCTCACTACGGCATTCAGATGAATGATAAAAAGTTTCAAGATGTGGTTACAGCTGACACTAGAGCCCTCAGTACCAAAGCTGAGAACCAGGTGTTGTATGCTGGTACGTAGAAATCACTCTACCCTCTGCCGGTAGACAATTCAATGCGCAATCAGAGAAAGGGAAGAACTGAGCATTGGTTTGTCTTCCGGTAGAGTCGTTTTTACTAAGATCCCTATAGTGGTGGTCCCCAGTTATAGGCAGGGCCCGACTAACTAAATGTGAGGCTCAAGGCCCACAATGCTTTGGAGGCACCCCTCTTTATTCTATCACCTTAAGTCGATGCAAAATAATGTTTAACAATATTTTAAAGGTATGTTTTCAATTAATAAATCATTAGCTTTCATTATTTTCACAAAAATGCATGATTTTTTAATGCTATGCATAAGTTTTTAAAAAGTCGGGGCCCCTGAGGAAGATGGGGCCTCAGGCCCAGGCCTAGTTAGCCAGTGCGGTAATCAGGCCCTGGTTATAGGGGTTCTAGGTTTTACCACATCAGCACGTCGTGTATTAATATGGTATAGAAATGACTGTACCCTCTACTGATAGACAATTCAATGCGTAATCAGAGAAAGGGAAGAATTGAGTCATTTTTATCACACCAGCCAGTGGCGCAGCCACGGGAGGGGTTTTGGGGTTAAAACCCCTCCCAGAACCCAAGCACATTCATTTCCTCCATTACGATCAAGGGAAAAAGCAGAGTATTTGAGCTTTTCCAAGCGGAATAGGTTTCAACAAAATATTTTACTGTTTTTAATAATCGGGGAGCAGTCAGAAATTACTTTTCAATTCTTAAATATAAAACTTGTATATTATGATGAGCACCCCACGTCCCCACTGGTATAAGATAGCTATAATGGTGCCAATAAAGCTCTACATGGTATCATGGTACCTCAGCACTTCCATTTCTGCACAAATAAATGCTTTTTAGGGACATCCACAGAGAGGAAGCCTACCGCTCCCGATTTTCTGAGGCTCTTAACCAATTCTCATCGAAAGATCGAAACCGTCATTAGCTAGCATTTGACATTCAAAAATACATGAATGTATTTGAGGAGGAACTTTTAAATGATCTCGCGAAAAACACACAAAAAATGAATATAAGATTAAAGTAAAACTAATAATTAATATTCTGTGCTTTTTCCCACTTTCTTCGTTTCATAGTGACATCAATAAAATTATTAATTGTTTTTAAAAAGTTACTTAGAATGAATAATTACTAATCTGTAAAAATTCTTTGATATTGAATAATTACGCATTGTAAATGAATGGGAAAGAAAGCAACAATTTTCTATTTTGAAAACCTCTCCAAGAAAAATTTTCTGACTGCGCCACTGACACCAGCAGACGGCTCCTGTGAATGAACTTGAAAACGTAACTGTGGAAAGTTGCCCTTTTCCATTCAAAGTAGAAGGTATTTTGATCAACAGTTTGAGCGGCAAATTTTCGTAACGCTGTTTCGAACAATTGTCATTGCTTAACTGACAATAAATATCGTGGCACGCAACTATGCAAACGCTTTTCTTCAGCGATTACCGCAACATTTTCGATGTAATGATGAGGCAATATGTAAACTAGACAGAAGTCACTGAAAACGTCAACTATATCCCATTTATGACATTTTATATTGGAAGAAACGAAGCAGAAGAATAAGTACAAAAGGAAGGAAAAAAAAGTCGTTAATGGTATGACTCATGATAAAACAACAGAAATAAAGTTACGTATGAATCGTGAAATGATAAAATCAAGCAACCGAGACGGCTTAGGACGAATCTAAGATTTTTCAGTCCTAGTTCATTTTTTGTTTCTTTCTTTTTGGCCAATAAAAAAATACCTATATTAGGAACTCTGTAAATTACGCTCCACGATAAAATTATATCTTAGGAGGAGAACTCCTTAATCGCTCTTCGCAAAACAATAGGTAAGTGGAAAAAGAAATTAACTGCGATTTCCATCATCTTCGGAAAATAAAACTTGTAACCTTTAATCTTGTAGCGATGGAGAGAAGTGGTCATTAACACCAACAAAGCCAGAGGGGAGAAGGGAAAAATAGTTGAATTCGTAGGGAAAGTATTATGCTGTTCACGTATGGGTAATATCCCTCCCTACTCATCGAAAGTGCAGCTGTTTTCTTTTAGGGAATACATAAGTAATGAAAATTGGTGAGAGGATGGGAAGAGATTAAGAAAAATGTTTTATAGGAATTGAAAGTTATACAATACAAAATTCAACACAATAAATTTCTTAATGTATAAATTTTAATACAATAAATTTCCTACTGAGCAACATTGGATCTAAGATCATAAAGTTGGAAAAGATGAGACAAAATACTAGCAATTGAAACACTTGGCATGTACAAGTGAAAACTGGTTAAAATTTTCTCAGTTCTTTTAATTTTTAGTACGATTGTATAAGAAAGCACATATTTTTCTAATGAAATGAAATATATTTTAAAAATGAATCTGAATTGTCAAATTCACCCTGAACTGCCAGATCCAATGGATTTTTCACTTTTTGTGACAAACAATTGAATGAAAAATTAAAGATTTAAACACAGTCGATTTTTGTTAAAATTAATTTATCAGCAGACAGAATGGATGATCACCAAGACGAAAGTTCCTGATGATATAACACACTTGGTGGAAACTTTTTTTGTTACTGCAGAAACGTCTCGTCAAAATTCTACAGGAAAAAGTTATCTATGCATCAGGGGCTTATTGCCCAACAATAGGGTTGTTTCCTTCAGTCAAAAGTACTATTTTTAGTCACTGAACATGATAGAATAAGCAAAATAAAATAACATGGAGCCAGAAAAAACTTTTATTTTTCCAACAGTTATTTTTTACTTAATTTTTTTAAAGGTCCGATTTTCGAAATAAGGCTGGTCTTAATGACGTCACAAGTGATGTACTTTCGCGCTAAATGTTTACGCTTTGCTGTCAACCGCGTTGCCAGGTTATGATAATTTGAGCTGTGCGCTAATGGATTTAATGAATGGCATTTCAATCACTTGTGATGTCATGTGCAGAAGCGTAAAAATGAATTTCAATCTGCGCACCGATTAAAAAAATTGTTAAAAAATATTAAACTTTGTCAAATTATTTAAAAAATGCTTATCTTATGTTTTTAAGCATGCTCTTTTAGAAAAAAAACTTTTACAATTTCGGAAACAACCCGATTATCAATAGTTGCATCTTAGTTCAAACATCTCGTCCCGTTTCCAATTTCCTATTTTCAATTTTACACTAAAGTAATGCATCATGCACGTGCAAAAGCACAAGCATCTTTCCAAATTACTTGTATTAGATGTTGCAAAAGATAATGCAATTTCAGAACAACCAGGACAAGGGAATACCTGTCTCCGCATTTGAGCTCATTATTTTGCAAAACTCATAAAAATTTTCTTTGAAGAAAAACAGGAGAAAGAACTTATTTCGAGACATTACAAACAAAAGGATTATGAATGCATTTTCGTAAACCAACAAAGACCAACGTATTTCATAGCAACTTGTCAGACATCCGGAATCCGACTACAAGAGATTAATTGTACTGTTCCTAATTGCAGTAATTTATTGATGCATGCCCTATAAGTAACTCCACTATGCAAAAGTATGCAATAACTTTTTTAATGTCCACTTAGTCACTGCTGTAGTTACAAAATTTAATTTACAAGCCTCATTAACCTTCAATCTAGGCATAGGGAAAACGACCAATGGAAGCTACGGGAAAGTGGGGGCAATAGGGAAAATGTGAACATCTCTGGGGATAATGTAACCTGTCGTGAGAAAGGAGTGTTGCAATCTTCCACCTCCCCCCCCCCCTGATGGCCTTTTCTCATCGGCTAATATTCCAGGCCTAATGGTTGGCACGCATTCAGACTGTGAACAATATCCCAAAGAGCCTCTCTCACAGCCCCTGCAGTGGAGAAACCGGAGGATATCGATTTTAGAATCCACCTCCAGCACGGTATGCGTCCTGTATATTTAATGGAATCCACAATTAAAAGGTATAAACCGACCGTATACGGTTCAGCTTGGGAATGATTCATTCTGAAGAATGTCCTAGCTTGACGTAACTGGATGAAACTGGAATTAGTTGGGAATGGATACTATAACCACTTCTTGGTTTTTAGGTAATTGCCCAACGAAGAGAGAAATCTGTTTGCGTGCAAAATCCACAATTTTACTCATTTGATGCTGATTTTTACTATGTCACCATTTAGTGGTGAAAGTTACTGTTAGAGATTGCAAAAACATGGCTGCTAAAAATAGGTTCTTAGAAATTAACAGTGTCCCAAGGTGCAACAGTCTCCCCTAATGCATGTTTAGTTTTTTTCACGCAATAGAATCAATATTTTTTTGGAATTTGTCAGAATTTCATTATGCAAAATGTGCATTTCAATTAAGTTTATCCAGCCTCGGATTTCCTCGTCCTTCCGTCAAAATACACTTAAGATTCTATCTGGCATAAGGTTGTAAACCCATTTCAGATAAATCGAATGATATTTCCTTTTTACTTAAAACCGTTATTCAAATTCATACAACGTTTCTTGGTCCTTTTCCCTTCCTCGACAAAGATTTCAAGGGCAAGTTGACGAAATCAGGAGTAATCGTCCTCTGGTGCAGTGAATGGAGGGGCGTGTCGGAAGTCCCAAGAACAATGGAGTGCAAAATGCTTCCTTCCGGTGATTGATCATAGAGATAGATTTTATCGTTTTGGCCCCTAGAATCTTCTGCAATTACGATTTGGATTGATGAACAGTGGGAAAAGAACACATTCTCTCAAATATTTCAGAAGTGTCGTGGGCTAAAGTCGAAACTGTCACCGAAATATTGTTGTTGTGAGAGACTGTTGTGTTCCGGACGTTGTCATTTATAGCTTTTCATCTGGTTAAGTATCAAACAATCATTTGTGGTTATTTTTGCCTTTTATCTCCTTAAGTAGCAAATATTCTTCAGTGGTAGTGTTTTCTGTTTTTCTGCTAAAGTACCAAATCCTCCTCAGTGGTAATGCTTTCTGTTTTTTTTTCTGTTTAAGTACCAAACCTTTTGTAGTAAGTGGTAATGTTGACTTTTCATCTGTTTAAATATTAAACCATCCTCCGGGATGATGTTTCCATATTCTTCTCGTGGTTTTGGTAAATGTGGGTCTCACCGGCTAATTAACATTAATTTAAAAATATTGTGAACAAAAGTAAACATTTCAGGGAAACGAACACAATTCTTCAAATGTTACAGAAGTGTCATTGGCTAAGCGCAAAACTCACTGAAATCCTCTTGCTATGACAGGCACAGAGCTTTCGGATTTTGTCTCTTCTGCTTTAGTTCGAAATCATCCTCTGTGGTACTGTTTGCTTTTCATCTCTTCAACTATTAAACCAACCTTTTGCGATGTTGTTTGCTTATTCCTCCTGAGTTTTTGGAAGGTGAAAGTGCTTCGTTAACAAATTAAAAGTTTTCCTTCTGCCATTTGCTATGCAATTGACAAAAATTTATGATGAGCTATGTTTTTGTAACTTGCATATGTGTGTGTCCACATTTTCAGAAATCGTGAAATGCAGTAAGCAAACTAGCAGTCTTATTATGGAATAAAATAAAAAGTAACATTTTTACCTTGAAATCAGAATCAACATTTTATGTTCCAAAGTTGAAAACATAAAATAGCTTGAAAAACCATTCAAAAAAACAAACTAAAACTCATATAAATAACACTTCATTCCAACTACTATGCACATTTTAGCCTGAAAATTATTTTGTCTAACATTGAACTAAAAATGTCAAAAGCTATTTCAGGGTTGGCAAAACATTATTCAATACCAATAAACTGGTTCACACTTAGAACTACGATGCTGTACTAATGTACCCTGAAAATAGCCTTCTTGTCACAAATACAATTTTTTATAGGTTTTCAGCAAAAAGACACTGACCAAACATAAGACATTTTCCAGAACGGTAACCTTTTCTTCGTCGAAAATTCCTGCTGTTTATGGTTCCTAGCTCGCGTCACTGACCAGATTTATTTACTCACCCCCCCCCCTTTACCCGAGTCTAAATCTATTCCAATTCTCTGCTAACAATACAAACTCATAAAAGATGCCAACTGAATACATTAAAAAGCTGGAATAAAGGAACAACACCAACCCTGGAGGAATGGGAATCCATGGAGGACTAAACACTTGAAGAGGCCTCTCTCATGAATCATTCATTGAATGTCGTTAGAGGTGAATCGAATCTGTCACCCCCTGTGTGTGTCCATCTTAAATTATGGAACACGAGAAAAAGGAGAACGTTCGTCCTCTTCTTTCAACAGCGTTTAAGCTAGTTTCGAACAGGAATACATGAATGCTGAGCGGTTAGGATTTTCAGATGATAAACGGCGATTGATTCGATGCGGTAATGAGAATTTAATGACTTTCTGTTACGTGAGATTCCACGGAAAGATTGAATCGGGTATGCAGATCAAACAGCCATTTTTGGAGCTCAACATTCAACAATTGCCATTTTGTTCCAATTTGATTCAATTTTGCAGCGTTATGATACAGAATGCCGACGATGAAATTTTATTTTTTTAATTTTTATTCACATGAAACGAAAAAAAAAAAAAAAATGTGGTGAAAAAGCTTGTGTTAGGAAGATATTAGAACGTAAACTGCATTTTTTTTTTTTTTTTTTTTTTGTGCTTAGCAATAACAAGTTTATTCTGAACCAGTTTAGTTTTCAGTGTAATGGAATAGAAAGATAATGTTGAACTTTTAGCTTTTGAATTATTTCTGACAAGATAATTAGAAATACTTATTTTGTAAATTTTTTATTGTTTGGGGAGGTTTGAACAGAAACAGCACCAAGACATTTTTAGCTTTCAAAAAAAAAAAAAAAAAAGAGAGAAAATAAAAAATATGCAGTAGTTAGAATTCAATAAAACTATTTGCTGTTAGAAAACAAATAATTTTCTCAAAATTTTCATGAGTATTTTTTTTTTGAGGGGGGGGGGGAGCACCAGTTATCTGCTCACGCTTTGGAACTATTGGTCTTATAACATGAATTCAGGGTAAAAATAATGTAGCAAGTCTTCGCAATCTAACTTCTACCAAAGCAGAAGCAAACCTCGATCAAAAACAGTAAAGAAGGAAAAAAAAGCTTGTTTATAATCTTAAACTGAACAGCTTGTTTATAATCTTAAAAGCTAACTATTATTTTCAAATAACAGTCAGAAATTTCTTTATGTCAGTGATTACATGCGCAACTTTATAAAATTCTACAACAGCAAAAACAACCACGATTTCCTACCGACTCCACCTTGTGTATCACGTATGTTAAAAATATGATCGAAAATTGAAGTGCAGAGGAGTAAAAAGGAATAAAAGTTTCATTAAACACACCCCTTCCGAAAAAGGCATCTCGTTTTGCGTAATCGATTAAAAGCGGACGCTTCCTATTTCGTTGGATATTCGACAGATATCCATTAATCGAAGGTGCCGTAGATCAAACTTGATTTATTTCCATACCACAGCAGGCATTAGGAAATGAACCTATCATCCCACGCACCAATACCTCCGGCTTACTGGTTCCGATTAACGCAAACCTGTCGGTCAGACATCTTTGTTCACAAACAATATTAAGTTTGTATTGCTCACATTTTAGAGAAAATTTGAATATTGACATGTAATTTTTTTAGCTTTTTTTAAAATTAAATTGTAGAAAAAGGTGGTTCAAAAATACATGTAAAAAAAAAAAGTTTCTATACTGGAAGAATTTTAGCTTCCTATTTCCACTGAAAGAGGGTGCTCAACCCCCTCTCCCTTCATAAGTATGGGGAGGGGGGGGGTTAAAAATACATTGAACTGAAAAAACAATGCTACATTAATATATACGAGTAATATGCATATACATTGCAATAAAATAATTATTTACAAGAAGACAGCGGTGGAAATCAAATGTTTCTAAATTTGTGACATTTTCTACGCTACGGCTAATGCTAAATTGAGGGGTCATTGAGCGCCCTCTGAAAAGTTGAGTAAGAGGCTAAAACTTTTACAGCATAATACTATTAGTAAGTCTAAAAAAATAGGGGAGAGGGGGGGGGGGGTCCTGGACTCTAGCTGAAAAAAAGTTTTTTTGAACCACCTTACTGTAGAATATAGAATTGCAGGACATTTAATACGACATTCTTTTTTTTCCGATTATTGGCTAGTTGTAAATAAATTTGCTTTAATTCTACAAACAACGTCTGATATTTTTTTTTTCCTGTTTTGTAGTCAGTATTCCAGACAAAGTGCGACAAATGTCGACTAATTATTATTTTTTTCACTTATAGTAAGCTATAACTAAATGAATGAAAGTAATTTTCGCTTCAATTATAGCAAGACAACATGCTTTCTATTCGAGTTTTAAAAATTACAAACAAATTTCTATTGTTTTGAGGATTATCAAATGTTTCTTGGAGCAGAAATTTCTGCAAAGAGCATAGTAAGCAAAGTCAGCCGTATTGATGAAGAAAGTTGCAGGAATTGCAAAAATTATTGTTCTATCTCTAAACTAACTTGAGTGAAAAATTTGATTGCTTTAATGGACATTAATAATGACTAAACTAAAAATATAAATTCACATAGCGAATTTCACTTTCCAAGGTGCTTTAAAAATTAATTTTTACTAAAGGGGGTCATCATTCATTTTTTACAATTGTTTCAATATACCCGATTTTATACTTAATATATAAAGATTCAAAACATTTTTTCAAATTCTACCGAAATGGAGTTCCAAATACTAGTAACGCTGAATGAGTTTGATATAAAAATGGCGGAGAAAAGTTAGTTTTGTGTGTCTGTGCAGCTGAAAAGCGTCGACGTTTCGTTTAAAAGTAAATGAAATATGTAACGCAAACGGCATATTTTTCGCCTAGAGAAATTAATAAATCCTGGGATCACAACATGGCGAGTTTAAACTTTGATTGGAAGTAAAAATTAAATGAAGTCGATAGAGTTCATTTAAGTTTTGGATTTCTTGTTATATATATATATATATATATATATTAGAGAGAGAGAGAAAGTTGGGATATACCACATACGCTGAAAAAAGAAAAAAACACAGTTCATGTAATTAAAATGTGAATGATAGAAAAGTTATATATAAAAACTCAAAAAAAAAAAAAAAAAAAAGTACAGACGTAACTTTAATTGAGAACAAGGAAATATAATTTCCTTAATTAATCTGATTTTTACATTTCCCCTTAATTTTATTCCTTATTTCATTTACAGATCCAAAGGTTTTAAAATGTAGTTTTTCAAATTTAGCCCTGTAAACTCAACACTTAGAAAATTTTAAATTTTTAGTAATTTAGTTCAGTTTAGTTGTTTTAATTTTTTGCTCCATCTGAAAATTAACCATCAGCCGGCTAAGCGTCAGAAGAATTGCAATTTTACTAGTTAATTCTACGTTATTAATTGCTTTTCATGCACATTTTTTAGGACTCGACCGATGCATCGACGCCTTTTCTTTTTAATTAGCCATCGGTATTGGCGACCTATGATACTTAGAGAAAAAATCAGGAAAAACATCTGAATTTTGAAGAAAAAACGATGATTTTCGTGAGGGGGCGTGGGGTTGACCCCTAACTGTTTAAATTGTCTATGAAATACTCCCACACAAATTCGGATGCACTAAAGAATTCAAAGAGAGAAGGAAATAAGAGAACTACCGAATTCAACAATCCACCAGATAACCAATTTTTTTTAGAGGCACCGCTTTTAAAAAGAAGGGAGCAATTTCGTACAAAGAAGGATGACTCAAAACTTTCTTTTGAGGGTGGAAAGGAACTTCGAGCTCAATTTCCGCCACTTAAGGGGCACCACAAAAAAAGGGGGGGGGGGGATCCAGAGTCAGCCTGGATTGCGCATAGATCTTGTCAGACGACGGAAATGCGAGAAAGAGCGGATTTAATGGGGCATGCCTCCCGCCGACGCAGCCTACGTCAATTTCCAAGACGAAAATTTCTTACGTGTTTCAGTAAAACAGGGGACATCGACGTCATGAGGCAGTGAGAAGCAAAGGGATGTAGCCGGCAATCAATGTACAGTTATTCATGGTAACTTTGATACCCGATTTCTCCACCTTACCGTAGTTTAATTATGTTACGATTATCGATCAGCTCATAGAAACTCCTAAAGCATTCCATATCTGGGGAAAATTTTGAAATGATAATTATGGTTTAAAATGTTATTAACTTGGTTCTCAAAGCAGGGCTGCGGAGTTGGAGTGGTAGTGTCGGAGTCAGTGATTTTGGGGTTAAAGAGTGGGAGGTTTGAATCCCCAGGTTTCGGAGTCGGAGCTCCTCATTTTCCCTCCAACTCCGCTATCCTGGTTCAAAATTACCCTCCGACTTGGGGCGGGGGGGGGGGGGGGGGGGTTACCCTCTTAAGTAGAGGTTAACTTTGTGCCATGGTAGAAATAGGCTGTAAAAAAGAGTTTACTACTTTTTTTTATATAAAAGTAGTGCCATTTTGATATCCATAACATATACAATATAGATATACATATATGTTTAAAAACTCCCTATCTTCATTTCCCAGAACCTCAAAATTTCTATCATTTATTATATTGCATACAATATTGCAATGTAGGGCGAGAGATTTCCACAGCTAAAAACCGGCATTTGAAAGAAGCTTCTCAAGTAACTTCAGAGTAAATTATTTCATGACACTATGAACTGAGAACACTTCTGATTTTGTAATTAGAGCCTCTTAATATTAGCATGACGATTTATTCGTTTGAAAAATATAGTATACAATTTTGAAATTGTTTGCAGCATTTCTTGTTTTGAATTAGTGCCTCAGCTACAATTATTCAAGAAACTGAAAGCAGTAAATACTTGCAGTTTGTATATATTTCAGAATCTATTACCCCCCAAATTTAAAACCTCTAAAATGCCATCACATAAATTTACATAGAAATTTTTTAAAAAAATGTAAAAACGAAAATGATTTTATGTATTAGATTTCATTTACTTAGAATACAACAATGAGAATTTGATTTCAGCACTCTCGTGCAATTTGCTTTAGTCTAGAACAAAAGTATATTTTTTTACGAAAATGTCGAAGAATAAAACAGTCATGTAGATTTTGAAAACAAAAATAAGTGAGAAGACTTTGTGCGCATTTCAATGCGTAAATGAAAACAAAACTAATCAAAATTTAAACCACGACCAAAAAATAAATAAATAAATAAATAAATAAAACCTCAATATTATTATTCTAACCTTATTTCCGAAAGCAAATGCTCACTAACGTGAACTCATTTCATTACGATCCTCAGCCAACAGAAAATTCTCGTCACAAAAACTGAGAAGAGCTACTTAAGCTCAATGGGAGCAAGAACACTTAACCAACAACCACTTTGGGTCAGTTAACTCCATTAACGGCCCTAAATTCCAGCTCTGAGCCTGATAAACGTCGCCACTTTCCTAGGATTAAATTGAATTAGGAGAAGTTTCTGTTTTTCGCCCATTGAAGGGTTTTCCGAACTACGGTTTTATCTTAATGGATCTGACCTCAGGACTTTGAGGAACACCAGACCGAACGGAGTACTTCGCTAGCTTTAGTGTAATTTCCTAATGAGTAATATTACACACTGCGTACCTCACGAATTCCATTATGCGAGTACATTAAGGTGTACGTGTATGCTGGAAAAACTTGCCCTGAAATTTACACGGTTGTGCAGTTTTCTGTAAGTGTAAATTAAAATCGTGTCATTCCTACCCATACTTCATTTCAAAACTTTTAAAAGCAATGAAAAATATAATTATCAATCCGAAAATAAACTCATTAATGCGACTAGAATTGATTTTCTACGGAGGGGCTTGGTTTACAATCTTCTTTCCACGACCAAGGACGGATACAAAGGAGGGGCGATGGGGGCCATCGCCCCCTCCTTGAGCTGAGATACAGGAACTTCCTTCAAATATATTTTCGATATTTAAGTTGCAAAAACGCTATTTTACATTGTCGTTGATGGTGTTAAGAGAAAAGGGTACCCTTTCTCGGAATTATTTCGGAATTGAAGTCTTGAAAACGCAGTCGTAGCCCATCCCTTTTTCTGTTGGATAGGGGCTAGAGCTTTCTGTAGTTTTTTTTTTTTAATATAAGTTCCAAAACCTCAATTTTACATGATCTCAGATGATATAAGGGATAGGTTTAAGAGCTTCCTCTGGATATTTTTCGAAAGAAACACAAGTGTAGAACACCTTTGATTACGTAAGGGTAAACGATGGAGTTCAGAACACCCCTTCGGAAAATTTTAGAAATTGAAGTTCTAAAGGGTAAACAGTAAAATACAATAGCCCCCTCCTTGAACATTTTCTGGATCGACCCTTGTCTACGACCATGATTGGCGGTCATGGCCCGAAGCTAAGAATTCTGGGAATGGTTTGACGCAACACCTCCCTGTTCCATGTTTAAGTATACCAGTGAGTTTCGCTCAGTCAAATTTTGAAAAACAAAATATAATTAAGTGAAAAAAAAACAATTTAATAAATACATTTCGCTTAAAATTTCAGTTGAAATGAGGAAATTGTTCAATAAAATAATAAGGCTACTTTTTGTTTCGGGGTGAAAGAAAACAAGGGAAATCATTGGTGTAACGTGTAATATTTTTCTTGTTAATTCAATTCTTCATTATCTCACCTCGAAATAAATTTAACACAGCAACAATTAAAATAAATAAATAAATAAACTCCTGATTAGGAAAACTGTTAGTGTATGATTTAGGAAAACTGTCAGCGTATGATTATATTTCAACCCAATATCCTGAACGCAATAAATTAAAGATTGCATCATTTTAATGTATTTAAATTTTAAATAATATGGTAAAATGCCCTGAGTCGTAAAAATTACATGACAATCTAAATTTTTGGAACGATTTCATATTGTTTGGAATTAATTTGCATTTAACATAGTAGGTTGTTTAGAAACAAAACAACGATTTTCAAAAGCTGGGAAAATCTTTCAAAACGAGCCGCTTTCTTTATTGTGCATTTTCTTTTCCTTTTCCAAACTACTATATCAACCGTTGTATTACACTTTGTGGAATTTTTATTTTTTAGCGGGGGAAGGGGACTAGCGAATTTGGGAAAAATATTTTTTTTATATAAATTTATATCTAGAGTAATGATGAAAATATTTAATTTCTGAGAAGGAAATAACACAGTTTAATTTTCTTCGTGGAGGTAATAACCACATCGAGCAACCCAGGATTTTGTGTTAAAACAATTAATGAAACTAGCCAATCTATTGATAATAATCATTTATATTTATGAAATTACACATTTCATATAAATAATAGCCGATGATCGAGTAACCCGCGTGTTTCAACACTGAAACTCGTGTCACGGCATGATCATTTGATAATATGTTTTGGTAATGTTTAACATGCAGGGAAAGGATTTATTGTGACAAGGCTGAACTCGATCCGGCCACTTAACAGTTTTACTGACAAGACTGTGTCATTTCAGGGAATGAAGAAACGAAAAAATGGTCAACAATGAACGCTACCTACTGGAGTTTAGGGTTCATCCATTGGAGTTTAGAGTTAAAATTTCAACTATCAAAATATCACCAAACAGGCAATTGCTACGTTCAAATGTCGAAACAATTTTCACCTGTCATACCATGATGGGCAATTTTCTAGTAGTGAGTAATAATAGAATAGACACGATATCTAAGAATCGAAACTTTGAGCGATATTTAACAAATGAATCCACTATAATATTAAAATCTGTTCGCGTCCGTCTGTTTGTCTGTCTGAAGATCGATCTTCTCGAGAACCGCTGCGAATCGAGAGTCAAACGAGATACCGATCAATTCGAAATTTTCCAAAGAAAAAACAATAGAACCAATCTCGTAATTGTGCGACTTTAATTAGCGCAGATATTAATTAAAACGTTAATTAACATAACGTTATTCAGGAATTTTTATTTCTTTCCTGTTGCCGTTTTGCATATGGGTGAGCAAGTAAAATTCTAACAATTGTTTTAAAAGAGATTTTTTTGGCTGCTGTCCAAATCTTAAAACAACGTTTCCATCTAGAATTTCATTTTAAATTAGTTTAAAATTGGTTGCTCTATACGGACATAGCCTTTATTTTATCGTCTGTCCTTTTTTTACTTTTTACATTCAACGTTCTTAACTCTTTTCAGCATATGAAAGTTGTTTCTTTAGCTATGTTTATTGATTGTAGTGGAAGTTTATCATTAGCTGGCCTCATATTTTGGTACATTTAGGATGTACGACTAATTATGATTATTTTGTTGGACTTTTTCCCCGTCACATGGGTGAGTTTTTGAATTGTAATAACTCTCTTTTTCCTTCCTGTTTCTATTTTTGAAACACAGTTTGTATCGTTGAAAGAATATGTTAAATTAAGATTGTTTGGATTTCTTTAAGTGAAACAGAGTTGAACAAAAAAGACTGTTTTAAAGGATTTTAATTAAAGCTAACTTGGAATCTGATGACTTGGTATTAAATTAATGCTTATTGGTACTTATTTAGTCTTGGTGCTTTAGTTTCACGTAATCAACCAAAAAGTGTGTGTCATTTTACGTAAAAAGCTGATTGTAATTGTACATAAATATTTCAGATACAGGCTATCAGATGTAATTCATTTTAACGTGAGCACAGATATAGTTGATATTGCATATATTTTCATCTTTTGTGCTAATTGAAAATACTCATAACTTGTGTCATTGATAACTATGATTAACGTTAAAGAGATTTTTGCCAAAAATATGCTCTACTGGTGTTTTGCAAACCTTGCATTACGCGTATTTATTTACTCCTTAGCGCTTTAGAAACTGATGTCAGAGTAATACAAAAACATCAATTGGACATCTCTTTCCTTTTTAAGTAGCCCATGCAACGCCGGGCACGCAGCTAGTAAAAATTAATAAATGTTGATGACGACAGTGATTAAACAAATGACTGCTCTCAAGGCAACGATATTAATGCAAACGTAATTTTTCTGAACAGCACAGATAGAGAAACTTAGGAAAATTCCCTCCCTTCAAGTTTAGGAAAGGTTAAATTTATTATAATAACAATAAACTAGCAAAAAAATGACATTAAATTTCCGTTTTGAAGCGAGCTACGATGAATTTTATTTCCATAAAGAGACTAACGTTTTTCTTCTTTTGAATAATATTACTTTAGAAAAAGGATATTTAAAGCAATTGCATAAGAAAACCTCCAGGAAACACCCAATTCTGCATTCTTTATTTCGATAATCATCTGCAAATTTGTGAGGAAAAAACAATTTACGCTAAGCGCTTCCACCCACAAGATAATATCTCTAATAACTGAATAAAACTGCTCGTCGACGTCCTAAATCGGTAAACTAGCCCATCGCCATGCTACTTGAGGTTAGTGCTCAGCTTTTCTCTCCTTTCGTTGGCAACGCAATCTGAATTCTAAGCAATGGTGGAGGAGGAGCTAAACAACTCCACTTAACGCTTTCGAGTCGATTTCTTCTGACCTGCAATTTTTCTTTTGATCTTTGATGCCTCTCTTTCGTTTAGAAAAATTGCAGATGAGAGTTTTCGAGTTGTAAGGTCGGCAAAAGGTGAAAAAAACACGAGGATTTATTTCTATTTGATTTATGAACGATAATTTTTCCAAAACCTTGATGGCGTTTAACTTCGCAGTTCATTTAATTGATTATGTAACTCTTGTCGACAATTCGTAATTAATAGTTGTTTTCGTTTGCATTTTCCAAGAACCATTTATTAACCAAGCGGTGACATTAAATTATGGAATACGGTATGAAGTTTAACTCTCCCCTTCCCAAATCATTATTTCCTGCATAAAAATATATTTATGTTTACAGACTGTTAAAGGATAAAGTATTTGACAAACACAAAAGATGAAGTTTAAGCTTTGAATATTTTTATATTTTCAAAATAATTTTGTGACACAAACTGAAACATTAACTCATGTTAATACCAACAACCTAAATATATAGAGCAGCCGTATTGCACCACTCAAAACCTAAATATAAAGCAGCCATATTGCACCACTTAAGACCTAAATGTAAAGCAGTTATATTGCACCGCTCAAAACCTAAATGTAAAGCAGCCATTTAGCACCACTCAAAACCTAAATGAAAAGCAACCATATTGCACCACTCAAATACTACATGTGAAGCAGTCATATTGCACCACTCTAATACTACATGTGAAGTAGCCATATTGCACCACTCAAATACTACATGGGAAGCAGCCATATTGCACCACTAAAATACTACATGTGAAGCAGCCATGTTGCACCACTCAAAACCTAAATGTAAAGCAGCCATATTGCACCACTAAAAACCTAAATGTAAAGCAGCCATATTGCACCACTCAAAACCTAAATGCAAAGTAGCCATATTGCACCACTCAAGTTACACAGGTTACCAAAGGAACACTCAAATAGGGAATTTGATGTGACCTTCGAGTCGCAGCGGGTAGCAGAGGGTTAAAAATCCTTAAGAACGAGACGTATGAAATGCATTATGGATTATCTCGTTTGAAATGCAGAGAATTTGCATGAATTTTTCAAAACATCGATAGACAGAGAAATCCTGTTACAACGAATACAAATTCAAAGAGACATCCGTTTAAAGAAATAAATTTTCATTCCCGATTTAATTTCCATTACATTGCTTGAATTCCATTACAACGAACAAAATCTACTGTCCCTTGAAGTTCGTTCTTACCGAATTCCATAGTACATATTTTACTAGCCTGTTAACTCGGAAATTTTTTAAAAACAAAATGTTTTTCTCATTGAAAAGAGATAAAAGGTAAAAAGTGCGAGGCCTTCAGTTCTTGAAGCAAAAATCCCAAGACATGTGACATCACAAAAAATAAAATATTGGAAGTAATAGGGTCCTTTCCACTAGTTTTAAGCCAAGTGTGTCAACCATTCGTCGTAGCGGTCTTTGGTTGAACCACGTGACTAGGAATATTTGAGCTTTTCCTTAATCAATGTATTGGACTTGTTCCCCCCCGTTACTATTTTCTGCTCTCCTGTATTAACCGAAAAATTTGGCCGATCCCGTTCGTAAATGACGAACAATCCCTAGGGAAAAAGCAAGACAAATAGAGTCATTATAAGATGATGCATGGCGGCGGACGGATACATTAATAGGCACCATTACGAACACGGAGAGATAAGAATAGTTGCAGTCGCCTATTTCGGAACAATCGGAAATTGGAATAGCGTGCGGAAATTATTCCCATAACGATTAAAAGGGCAGTTTAGAAGCTATTAGACCATATTTTGGTGAGTTTCGGTAAAATTAGATAGGGCTTGAAGGGCATAATTTGTCGAGTATGAATAAATGCTTCCAGATCTGGGGAACCCAAGCTTGTTTTTTAGTAAAATGTACCGACGCAAAATTATTAGAGCAAATTCATCTGAAATTTGTTTTTTACTAAACGTGATAAAGTTTTGAACCTTTTTTTTTTCCTCTTCAGGGTTATAAGAAGAAATGAAGTCAGCCATGTTTTGAAAAATGGTAAGAAAAGTTGGCGATTCCGTACCCAATCAACAATTGTATCCTTGTAACAATCAGAGAAACAATCAACAATCGAACCTTTGTAACAATTCAAGTAACAGTCAAAGAAAATATTAAAAATCGTATCCTTGTATTAATCGAAGAAACAATCAACAATCGAATAATTGTAACAATCCAAGCAACAATCAAATAAAATATCAACAGTCGTATCCTTGTAACAATGAAAGAAACAATCAACAACCGAATTCTTGTAACAGTCCAAGTAACAATCAAAGAAAATATCAACAATCGTATCCTTGTAACAATCAAAGAAACAATCAGCAATCATATCTTTTTAACAAATGATTGACGAAAAATTAACAATCCAAGTAACAATCGTATTCTCGTAACCCCCAATCACAGAAACAATCAACAATCAGATGATTGACAACAAATAAACAATCCAAGTAACAATCGTATCCTTGAAACAAAGAAAATTTAAAAGTATTTCCAAAGTCCAAAATATTTCCAAAATATTTCCAAAGTCTTTCTAAAGAGTTTTAAGAGTCTGTAGATCCCTGCAGTATAAACATTCAAAAGTTGAACATTAATACACTTATAATTTTTCTGCACACTTGTTTTAGAAACGTCTTGTCATAACGTCTGAATATTTCCTAACCCAGGAGTTTTACTATGTTTCACAAGTTTTATTATGTTTCTAAATACAAAGTTCAATCACAAAGTAAAGGGCAAAACCGGGAAACTCTTTTAGTCACTAGAGGCTGGTAGTAGCAATTTCAGAGATAGCTACTTTTTTTTTTTTGAAATAGTGGCCACTTTTTCAACCTCTAAATGTCAAACCACACTTCTCTTTAAAATTTGTTGCAGTTAACAATCTTAAATACATTAATTAATGTAAGTAATTATTTTAACTAGAAAGTCGCCCGTCAAGGTATGACGGATGAAAATTGCTTCTCTTTTTCTACATTTGTACGAAGCAATTGCCTGTTTGGTGATATTTTGAGAGTTGAAATTGTTTGTAACCCTAACTCCAGTGGATTAACTCTAAACTCCAGTAGATAGCGTTCATAGTTGACCGCTTTTTCGTATCTTCATTCCCCTGAAATCATAGTCTTACCAGTTAAACAATTAAGTTACTTTATCGAGTTAAGCCTTATCATAATAAAGCCTTACCCTGCATGTCAACCATTACCAAAACATGTTATCAAATGATCACGCCATGGCGCGAGATTCATTGGTAAAACACGCGCGTTACTCGATCATTGGCTATTATATATATATGGGGATTAGTTCATAAAAGCTGCATTTTGATTTGGGAGGGAAAACATTAACCAATTACTTTATCTCTTTTGTTCACTTTAAGGTCATTAATTTATGAGGCGATAGTGTGGCAATTGACAATGATTTTTCAAATGATTTTTTTTTTCATTTAGTCGCCTTACGACCGCTGGAGACCACTAGTTTCAGTTTATCCCAAAGCTTTTACATGCTGCAAAGTAGGTTGATGAGGATCGAAAAGACCTCTTATTCATTAGATGTGAACCTTTCATTAGCTCCAGAGAATTTTCTCATTGAAAAAACATTACCCCGCGAATAAGAAACTGAATGATAGCAATTATACGCCAAAACAAAAATTGAAAAGAACTGTTACGAAATGATGATACGAGACAAGACAATAAAAAGTCAGTAAGAAATCTTTTGATTCAAGCTATCACTTACGCAAGAAGAAAAATTACGTCCCTTTTTTTGCTGTAAATTATTATTCCATTGATACGCCCATCACATCCTAAAATTACTGTTCGCAGATCTTCGCCTCTTTGTAAAAATCTTTTTTCTTTAGAGATTAATTATCTCAGGATTCTCTTTTCTTCCGCCAGTTAATTTCTTTGGTTTTTTCTTCTAAAAGGTGATGAAAGTAAATTTAACAGCTGAATGCCTCTGTATCAACAAGCAGTTTGTGAAAGGTGCACTTGAAATCTTCTCACAATGGGCTGCGTGAAGAACCAACAAGTTGTATGATTTTTTTTCTTGACATTGAAACCGACCATAGCCATTCAGCAAGGTATTGAATTATATATGAACGATTGTGTATAAGAGAACATTCTGCCTTCCCTCCAGGGCCAGTTTCTTTATTTTCCTGTTTGTTGTTTCTGATGCGTTCCTCATTGATTTCAGGCCAAAATGAGGTCATGCAACTTCACTATTCAAAAAGTCCAGAAGTCATGCTTATACTATTAATTTAACCCCAGAACTTCAAACCAGGGTAGATATCTTCCCAAGATAAACTGTGTTTTGAGCACTTTTAACAACGTTTTCAGCACTTTTAGCTATCAAATCGTACTTTCACCTACCAAAATTTGATAAAATTGAATTTTCTCTTCACCATTCTTTTTGGTATAAAAATGTAAAAAACTTCATCTGGTTATACCTTTCAGAACGATTTCACAAGCAAAAAACCCATGGGGCAAATACGTATCCAGGTCTGTAGTTTACAGATTAAAAAAAAAAAAAATGTTTGTAGTTCTAGGGCTAAGGAAAAAAATAAAAATTTTTAACAAAGGTGGTAGCTTTTTCCAGATTACAAAATAATATGCTGTCCGCCAACCCTTGCTACCACCTTTTCCGGAGATCTGGATAAAGGTGATTCTGTCCTTAATCCAGATATGTCCATGTATATGTCCATGCAAGGACGTATCTCATAAGTTACATCCATGTTCTTCGTGAAGTTTATGCAATGAAACAAGAATCTAACATATTTGGAGTCATTATGGGGCGTTTGGTGCAATGAAAGATGCGTCTTTTCAAATTGAATCATCCTGTTTCACCTGCTAACATGCAAGGAGAAGCAACATTTTTGTAGACAGATTTTAAAATGAAATTTAAGCCCGAAACAAAAACAATAGAACTGCTATTTTTTCTGTTCATTAATGCCACAAGTAATCAATAATCAGTCAAGAAATTTAAAAAAAAAGTATTGAAAAAAAAAAAAAACATTTTTCTCAAGGTCCTGGGAATTTTTATTTGCATGCTAGCTAGCATGCCTCCTAGGGAACTCACAAGAAAATAAGTAAGAATATGGTTTCAAAAAAAAAAAAAAAAAAACAGCAAAAAAAATCACTCGAATCAAGATTATATGAGGTCGTTGCTTTTCACTCTCCAATTGCATCGAATTTTCCACTCTGGGTGTGCAGCAAGCCCAGAACCCAATCCCATCGTCGAGGAGATGAACGATCTTGCCCGCGGGTCGTTAAATCGCCTTGTTCAAATAATCCCCAGAGATTTATAGTGGCCAGGAAAAACGTTGCTCGGAATGTTTATTGGAACAATAAGGACGGCCAGAAAGTACGCTGATTGGAAGGGTGTTTCAGGAAGAAAAGGGAAAATTGGGTTCAAGAAGGTTGTTGGGCCTTTTCTGTTCGATATCAGTATTTAAGAGAAAGTATACGAAGCTGCCATTTTGATAATGGTATATGAGAGTAAATGTATATAAATAACTTTAATGCTTAGGCGGAGTTTATTCGTCAAATATATCTTCCACGCATAGAGCCGGCTGGTTAGGCGCTGGCCTTCTACGTCTGGGGACTCAGGTTCTGATCTGGGTGGCCAGTCGGTGGATTTTCAAGATGAAGAAAATTTTCAGCGCCCATGTCGTATGCGGCATGTAAAAGATCCCTTGGGTATTCGTTTGGCTTAGAATATCCCTCGGCTAAATTAAATTCCTAGTGCAATTTCGCATCAAATGAGAGCCCAGGTGCCTCCATCTGGTGGAAACTGGGCGTCAAAAACACTACTGTGTCATGCATCAGCGCCTTAATGGTGACACACGAAAGACTGATGCATTGTTGGGGAGTGCACTAGGTCTGGTTATGGCTCAGATGCCTCGAGGTACGTCTCTTATACAGCCCCATTGGAAAAAAAAATCTCCCACACACAAAATAAAGTGTTTTTCTGTTTGTGTGTGTGCGTGTGCAGAGGTGCCACAGGGATTAGGATCAGGGCACAGACTGCGCCATTGATATTTTTAGAGGGTGGGGGAGGGGTTGTTTTGAGGGGTATTTTTCTCTTTTAGAAGCAAGCAATTTGACATAAAAGTGACTTTTGTCCGACGTTGTACACCTTGGAGCCCAATTTTTGATAGATTAATTAGGAAGCAAATTAATGTTTTATATGAAATTTAGCACGTTAACGTGAAATTTGTAACACAAACGTAGTTTTGGCTGACGATTCGATCTACACCTCGTCACCCAATTTTGATAAATTACTTGAAAAAAAAGTTGCTTTAATGCTTTATGTGATTTTTAGCACGTTTCATCCAGCAGATCCCGAATTAATTGGTGTATTGTTGTAAATAGCGAAAAGGAACTAAATTTTACTAGCTTTTGAATTGTGAAGGAGGTTGAACAATGACAATTTGCCAAAGAATTCGATTCAAGTTTAAAATTAATACTGTGTGGGCTTCGCTACATAGATACACAAATTGACGAAAACAAAAAATTTCGTTAAAAGCTTTTGTTGGATGTCTTTTCATCTGCAAGCTTACTTCTTTTGCATTAAAAAAAAAGCCTTCCTTGTAACTCAGAAACACGTATGTACAACATGTTGCAAATCTGTACGTTTTAACATTGTACTATATTCAGGGCCGCAAAGAGCCAAGGCAGGCTCCCAGTCAGTTATGTCACTGAGCCCTCCCGCCCACCAATAAAAGAAAAAGAAGAAAAATGAAAAGACAAAGGGGAAAGAAGAATAAAAGTGGGGAGAATGAAAAGGGGGGAGGGAGAAAAAAATCAAAACTGCTTACTAGAAAACAATTAACTCTATTTTTAGTGCCGCAACAGTAAATATCAAAAGAGTGAATTTTACTTAATCTTTAAGTTTTCTCTTATTCGGAGTTTCCCCCCCCCCTTTTTTGAGCAATCACGATTGCTTATTGTTCTCATTTGACTGTTTTTGGCGTTACGCTGATTTTTCCCACCGGCACCCTCCGCACCATCACCGTCGACGGGCTCCTCACGATGCTGCTCCTATAGTGAAAGCCGTCTCCAGGTTGCATCCATGTCCTACACCCACGCGCATACATACACAACTACACACACACACGCGCACATACACACACACACACAAACACATACACACACAAACACATACACACACACAAACACATACACACACACAAACACATACACACACATACAAACACTTACACACACGCATACATACAAACACCCACACATACACATACACAACTACCCACACATTCATGCATGCACACAGACACAAACACATATGCCTACACACACATACACATCCCCCCCCCACACACATTCATACACACACATACACATAACCCGTACACACAAACACACACGCCTACATACACACACTCGTGATTGCGAAAAACATAATTTGAATTCAAGATGTCAAAATTCAAATTAATTTTTCTTTCTTCTTTTCTTATTTTTTCTCTTTCTTTTCTTTTTTTTTGCGTCAGTGTCGCCCCCCCCCCTCCAAGGCCCGGGCCCCTAGTTTCCGACTATTTTTACTTTTAAGCACAAAGGTATTGATTTATTTCTGATTACAAAAATATTAACGAATCAGTTCCCCACTTTTCTAACGCGTGTTTACCAGAGCTTCAACAACATCGCATTGTTGCATTTATTTTATTCAGGTACAAAGGATAAGAAAATAAATGTACAGTGCAGAACCTTTTATCTGGGAACCAATAAACCGGGAAACCAGAAAACCGGCAACTTTTTCCCTACTTTCCCGTTATTTTTTTAAAATAAGCAATTTTGGCAATTTTTGAAAAATTAAGCTTTTTTTTTCTTTTTTTGAAATACCAAAAAGAATATGAACGATTTCTTAATAAACAACATATTACTCACGCATAACTCGAGAAAATGTTTGCAAACACTAACTTAAAATGGTTATCCTTTATGCGGGTCAAAATTTCCGAAATATTTTCTTGAACTAAAAAGTACATTCGTAAGTTTGAAATTTTCGTGTTTTATTCTAATTGATAGCTAAGGAAATGAATATTGTCGCATAGAAAGCGAATTTTTTTTATACACATAGTAGAAATTTGCAGATTTAGGTTCAAAAACTTATTTTTTGCCCTTCCCTTCATTTTCTTTCGTTTTAAAACATCGAAAAGTGGTGGATTTTTTTTTCTTTTCCAAACAGATTGTGAGGGTCTCATGTATTATGAATAACTTAAGTTTTTTAGTGTTTAAATTATTCTCACAATAATAGTTTTTTATATTTCGATATTCATAAGCATTTCTGAACTGTTTTCTTCTTATTTTAATATGCTTAATTATTTATTATATAGTAATTTAAATTTTACAAACAATCGGCCAATAGCGCTTTTTAGCAATCCAGAAAACCGGGAAATTCAGATATCCGGGATAGCGATGGTCCCGAACTTCCCGGATAATTGGTTCTCTACTGTATCTTTAAAAGGAAAAAATAAAAAAAGGTAAGTCTTCCCTTGAGAAACAAAACCAAAAGAAATCCTCCAGCTTCAGTTTAATGTAAAATATTTTTTTCCCTCCTTCGTTCAAAAGCTGCAGAAAGACGTTTTAGATAAAACGGCGGTATTGATTCGAAGTTACGCCGCCTCGCCAAGTTTTTCTTTCTTGTCGTACTAGAAACGTGTTTAACCTTTTTAAAGGTCAAGGAACTTCAATTCAAGAGTTTTTTTCTGCAAACATGAAATCATCTAATAAAAACAATTTCAAGCTTATGGTTTGTGAAAATATTAATTCGCTTAATGCAAATTGCCCCAGGAAATATTTCGTTGAAAATAATTTGAAAAAGGAAACTTTAATTTGCTAATCATTCATGATTTTAAAATCTACTGAGTTTTTCACAGTTATAAAATTTTTTATTTGGTTAAGTAGATTAGACCGTTTTAGCTAGTATGAAATTTCTGATTCAGTCTTTCTCTTTCCCTAAGTATGAAGAAATTTTTAATTAACTTATTTGTCTATCTACTAAAACTCAAAAAATTGCTTTTATCTATTGAAAGATGATTTTTGGCACATAAATTAACTTTACTTCATCTTTTGATGGGTGTTTCGTGCAACAAATTGATATACGTGTATTACTGTGGCACTGCCTGAACCCTTGGAGGCAAAGTGGTTCTGTTTCAGTCCATCAGCTTTTTTTTATTTTTTTTTCTTCTCAGTCAACTGATACAGTGGCTTCAACAGTTAACTGAATGGAAAAAAAGCTAGGTTGCCACAAAAGAAACCACTTTATTTCAAAGGATTAAGATGTATACCAATACATTAAAACCTGTAAAGTTAACCACCCTTGTGAGTAGACCGCTTTCTTCAAGAACGGAATGAGTCCCGTACCGTATACGCATATACCAACTTCAAAAAATTGACCACCTGTTTAAGTTGACCACCAAAGTACTGCAACGTAAGTGGTCAACATACATAGTAACAACACTAATTGGCTAAAGAAGATGTTTTATGACCACTTTTGTTTATAGCATTCTTCTTCCTATTTATAGAACAAAATCTGAAAGTACTCTCCCAAATAAAACTTCGAACGACTCCCATTCTAAGCTCCATACTTCAAGAACGAGACAGACCCCATCATTAAGGATGACAAAGGATTAAGATATATGCCAATACAGTAAAACCTGTAAAGTTAACCAGCCTTGTGAGAAGACCGCTTTCGTCAAGAACAGAGAGACTCCGGTACCATATACCTACCAACCTCTAAAAGTTGGCCACCTGTCTAAGTTGATCAAATAAGTACTGCACGGTAAGAAGTCAACTTACACAGGTTGCACTGTACTTTGCTACAGAAGATATTTCACGACCACTCTTGTTTTCAGCATTCTTCTTCCTATTCATAGAACAAAATCTGAAAGCACTTTCCCAAATAAAACTTTGAACTACTCCCATTCCAACCTCCATACTTCAAAAACGAGACAGACCTCATCATTAAGGATGACAAAAATTAAGAGCCCGCTCCAAGCATCCACGAATGAATTCCGCATTTGTCAACAGCACCAAACACCCTTTTAACTACCCAATAAGAAAGAGCGCATCAGATCGTTCGAAAGAACGAGAAATGACGTCATGCAGAAAGATAATATCGAGAGAAGCTTTTTGTTCTGAAGAATGGCAACACGAAACTCAAGTAATCCATTACCATGATGTTCTGAAGAGAGTAGAAGATGGAACACGGCCTCTTCGAAGGTTACGTTTTCGAAGTATATTTTTTTCTTTTCTCTTTCTTTATTGTTGAAACAATAGCGGGAAGTGTGTGAGGCCCAGCGACGAACATAAAACTTTTTAGGTCCTTTAATGCCTCGCTTTTTAATCTCGCATTTTTTATGGAGATGCTTTTAGGCGCTCGTGATGGGACAGAAATATTTTTCCAAGTGATATGCTGCGACGGTTTCTCCTTCGAGTGAATGATAAGAAGTATTACGACCAACACAAGATATAAAGAAACTTTTGTTTTCAAACAGTCCTTTTGGCAAGTAGATACTATAAATTTTACTGCATCAATTAAAAAAAAAAAAAACATACACATAGAGATAACTTAGATTAAACAGATAACATAACCAATATTCATAACCCAGCAACAGGGCGATTCTCGAAAAAATGTCCCGTGCATAATGCTAAGTTTTTTATTTTTTCCAGCTAACCAAAGCCTTCAAAAAATAATGCTGTTGGGGAATAATACATGCTTTAATATACTATCAAAGCATAACAGTTAATCCCATATTTAATTAATAGTTACTTGAATAAAATAAAAAACCAAGCGTTATGCACGGGACATTTTTTCGAGAATTGCCCAACAGAAATAATGAAATGCAATGAAGATAGCGTGGCAACGTTCCATGAACTAGTCAGCATTGCAGAAGCGGTATTTAAATTATATATATAAAAAGATTAAAGAAATCAATTTCAATAAAAATTAAATTTGTTTAAGGACCTTACGCTCGGTCCGATAACGGTTCATTAAATTTTTCGCCATAGCGTATTTTGGTTTAGGGTCGGTGTTACTAGTTGTGTTTGTAGCGATAAGGAAAAACGTTTTATTATAAATAAACACTGAATTTAGTATACACATGATGACTTTTCTAGGGTTAGTACAAACTTACAATTATGGGGAAAATGCCGAGGAAGCGATAAATAAAAATAAAACTCGGGTTTTCAATGATTTTCTGATGAGGAACCAAAAGGCTTAATACCGCGAAAATACGATTAAAAAGAGCCAAAATTGTTCTAAGTGAATAGTTCACCATTCTTTTAAACCATTTCAAAGTTGAAAACTTTTGAAAGACATCTTTTTAAAACAATACGAAGAGCTTTTAGGTGGAAAAAATGAATGAACACCGTCGACTTGGATTAGTGCAGGACATCCAACACCAGCAGTGACATCACGTGAATAGAATCATTGTTTTTTTAATTTTTAGAAGCATGGTATATTCTGAAACGAACTGATACATTTAAGGATTGCAGAGATAGGGAGGGCCTGCACTCAAGGAACTATTCCTTTTCGGTACGGTAGTAAAGAGACAGAATCTTGGGGCGAAAAATAAAATACAATTTCGTTCATTAATAACTTTGACTGGTCGAAAACAACAAGGAAGAAGTTCGAGAAGTATGATGACAGCTCTGATTGTTTTTGTAAGGCAGATTTGGTACACTTTAACCCAAATCTGAACAATGTGTCTATTCCAGACTTGTCTTCAATTTCCCCAATTTTTCCATTTTGACATCATGAATTTCGAGGTGTCGAACTGTTGATGCGTTTTTTAAAATAATATTTTGAACGACCATTTTATAAGTAACTGTACCATTGATTTCCCTTCTCAAATATTAAATCCAATTTTTACATAAATACATCGTTCTATTAAACTTTCTTAATTTTATTTTTCCTTATTTAAAGCATTAAAATTCAAATTTTACAAAAAAGTACAACAATATGTAAAAAAAATATTAAAAACCGCAGCGTCAATAGCTGAGCAAAAAAAGTTCAATCTCTTTTCGCATAAATTAAAAAAAAAAAACTCCACTTTTTTTCAAAAATTAAAAATTATGTTGACTTTCCAGGTTTTGCAAGTGTCTAAAAAAATTCCCTGACTTTTTCTAGGCTTTCCAGGAGTCTAAAAAATTTCCTCAACTTTTCCAGGTGGGTAGACACTCAGGTTAAACCACTGCTTTTAGTTATGAACAAATTAGTACAAAAGAAAAAATGGATCTGAGGGTACTCACGTTGGTGGTGAGCTGTGAGGTAAGTGTGGACACCTTTTCGTGAGCCTGCTCCAGTTCCCGCTTTAGCTTCCTTATCTCGTGAGCTTGCTTCTCCTCCGCCTGCGAATACATAGAACACATGGACAATACATTAGAAAAGCAGCAGTAGAGGAATCAACAGGAGAAATTATCATACGCCGCAGAATAACCCTTTTTACCCCCCCCTTTTTATTTAGTATGTACATTCAGGACCGATGAGAGGCCATATCAGCCTAGTTGGAAACTAGGGGCCCGGCCTTGGGGAGGGCGACACTGACGCAAAAAAAAAAAAAAAAAAAAAAGAAAAGAAAGAAAAAAAAAAAAAGAAAAAGTGAGGGCGGGGGGAGCTCGGAATAAGAGAAAACGTTAAGATTAAGTAAAATTTACTCTTTATATAGTATTTACTGTTGTGGCACTTTAAACAGAGGTAATTGCTTTCTAGTAAGCAGTTTTGATTGTTTCTCTCCCCCCTTTTTTCATCTTTAAAACCTTTTCTTTTCTTTTTTTTGGGGGGGGGGAGGCGGGAAAGGCCCAGCGACATAACTGACAAGCGGCCCGCCTTTTCTCTAAGCGGCCCTGTGTACATTTGAGTTGTCTCAGATTCGTCTAAACTCAAGACAAGCCTTGACTTGTAAAAAACTAAAAAACTGCAAAATTTCAACGATTTGCAACCATGATAACGAAAATTAGTCTCTCTACATAAATATTAAAAACAACGAGCTAGGCTTATTCTCGTCGTTATGGTAATCTGAAAAATCAAAGGAACCTCAACGATGGTGACGTGAGGTGAACCAAAATAAATAAATAAATAAATAAATAAATAAAATATTTTATTTAAAAAAAATGAATGATTGATAAATGCACGTAGAGGACTAAGTTGAAAAAAATTAATAAGTATCGTATTTGAAAAAGCAAGTTTTTTATTTATTAATACATTATCTTATTGGCTATATATACACGCTTATTGACCACTTTTTCAAAGTTTAAAATGAATTCCAGATTTAAAAAGAAAAATGTTTTCCATAAATAAGTCCCGTAATGCAATCAAAATAAGATCCTGCAAACGGTAGAAAATTCAATATATCGCACACTATTTTGAAATAATTGGATTGGGAAGAATTGTTAACAAGCATTTAACTCCGAACGGGTCATTTCTTTCCTCCCCCGTTCCTAGGTGTTGAGTGCTAGTTGAAATGAAAGTTAAGTGCTATTTAAAGTGGAAGATTTTTCTTTATTCGAGTTTCATTTGATGTGCCGAAAGTCATGCAACACATGCGAGGGAAATTCCGTTTCTCAAAAGAGATGAAATATTAAATTTTCAAAATTTAATTTGCTGTGAGATTAGTTTAATAGTTTTTATTTTTAAAAACGATAAGAAACTAGAACTGCAGGAATAAAAGATATTGCTCGCAAACATATAACAAAAAGAAAACATTCAGGCATATTTTAATGAAAAACATTTTTAATATTCATTGCCACGAACACGAAACAAATACGACTACAATTTTACGCAGAGGAATAGTAATTCGACCAGTGGCTAATTTTAATAATTCCTTGCATTAAAAGTTCAGTTAGAAATAGAATCACACTGAAGACTGCGCAAAGTTTGATTGCACGAATTAAAGAAATCCATCTTAAAACGTGATGAAAACGGGGAAGAAAATAAGAACATTTATGCGATAACCGTTAACGAAAATCTTACTACCAGGCTTGGATTTCGTGAAAACCATTAAGGAGATGGTAAACTTTTATTCTGTTCAATTCACATCTTGATATTAGGAGAAAACCGGCAATGATTTGAGTTTGATGTTTTTAGCGTTATTCTCGTTGCATTTAACCCTTTTAAAAAAACTTCTCCAAAACTGTTCTTTGGCTTTTATTTTGTGTCTAAATAATCGGGAAAATGTTAAAAAAATCATATTTTAAATTGAGTACGATTTCTAATTTAAGAACACATTTGGAAACAAAAAACAGCAATACTTTGCAGCCAAACGTCCTAGAACAGTGGTGTTCAACCTTTTTCTACCCGCGATCGGCCCTCATACTAAAACAGAAAATTTTACTAATATTGGACTCAAGTAAAATTTTCTGAAGCTGAAATTTTCGGAAACACTGTGAGGATGCTCGACACCCCCCCCCCCCCCCCCCCCCGTAAAAACTCTTCACATTTGCATACAAAAATCATTGAAATCATTGGAAAAAAAAACAACCCAAACCATTTTAAAAGTCTTTTTTTTTTTTTTTTTTTCAAATATTTTTCAGTTTTAGAATGTGTTGTCAGTCCTAAATTTTCGGAAACGGTGACCCAAAATTTTCGGATCACAAACACCCCTGTCATTAAAGTGAATCTCGCGCGGGCCAAAACACATATAAAATTTCGAATAGTTAAGCTTTATCTAAATAACATGGGAAAATATGAAAAGGAAAGAAAATTAAAAGCCAATAATTGTTGTCATCAATTACTTGTTGCTTACTTTATTAAATGCATCTGTTTTTCAGAAACGAAATTTTTAACACTCATTTATCGTGCTTTTCAATTAGTAAAATTAAATAAAAGAACGGATCAGCTTCGCGGTCTGGAAGTGGCCCGCGGGTCCTAGGTTGGCCACCACTGTCCTAAAACATTCGTAAATATAGCCCAAAAGTTTTACTGTTCAAGTGGTAAATTTTTATTCTTCACAAGAGCAAAAACCAGCCATATCCAAGCGCATAAAACTAAACAAAACGTACATGTACGAACTCATATTATATTTACTCATTTTTTTGTGCAAAAAAATCGACGAGCAGAAAAATTGTTCGTAGATATAGACTCTAATTTCATCCCCTACTTCTCTCTCTCCCCAAAATCTGGGAGTCAGTCCACCATTAAAGGTAACAACATGACGATTGGATTACCGGAAGAAGAAGATCACAAGCACAGCACACTTGCTGCCATAAATCTGACACCTCACGCCACGCACCCTCCGGAAAAACAACGTCCCTTCCCTCTCTCCTTCTTATCGCTCCGAGGGAACATCCCCGGCACTGACATTTCACTGACAGGTGTCACGCACGATCAAAATGAGAAATCGTCACATAGAGCTATATCTCTCAGATGTATTTGGTGAAAAAAAGAGGGGGGGCTAGTGTTGACGCTTTTCATAACAAGATCACGCAAAGGGGGATAAGATTCTTGGCGGGATGGGGAGATTAGTGCGGAAATTTCTGATTCGCTTCTTAAAAAATGTCCGGGCGTGAATACATAAAGCTTGGTGGGGCTTCTCCTCCCCAAAAGCTAAAAACAGAATTTGTATTTCATGTCTTGGATTTTGATTCAAATGTTATCAAACCTAATTTCTCAAATAGTGTGAACTTTTTCAGCCTCTGTATACACTTTATTTCAGGAGAATTCACTATCACAGGTGCGTCTGGGTTAATGCTCCTGGCACTGCATAATTATTCAGGATTTTATTTTCGTCATTACTTCAAAGTAAGTACAGGACATGCAACAGCACAATTCATTTTAAAAACACAGAGAATTCAAAATAAAAAAAAAGTAATGCATCGAACAAAGAATTTATAAATTAGTGCAACACCAGAATTAGTTTCCAGAAAAAGGCAAATAAAAATTGAAAAACAAACAAACAAACAAATCAAATGAATAACACACAAATAAGTGTAACGGTAACAAATTTTCCCTAAAAGAATTTAAAAAGAAAAAAAAAATCACGAATGAGTAAACTAAACCTAAGAATGTATGAATTAGTGAAATAGCAAAACATTTTTCCTGAAAAAAAAAAAAAAAAGAAAAAAAAAAAAAAACTCAAATAAAGAATGTGTGAACTACTACAACAGCAAAGTTTTTTTTTAAGTATAAAAAAGAAAACAAATGAAAAAATCAACTTAAGAATGTATGAATTGGTGCAACAGCAAAATTGTTTCTTTAAAATAAATAAATAAATAAATAATAAATAAATAAATAAAATAAAAAAAAACACACAAACAGATGTATAATATTATACTGAGAATAAAACCACTGCATCTGCAGAATTCTTTTCCAAAAAGAATAAAATAAAAAAATTGACAAACTAAGACAGAAATCATGCACACACTTTACAAATTGCAATTCGCAACTCCAACGAACTGTAGGGGGCACTGAAGTCACTGTCTAATGGCGGAATTGAAAACTAAAACAAACGCACATGGTAACGAAGAAAATGCTAAAAGTGTTGTGATTTTTGTTCGTACGTATGATTTTTTCGCTTTATTCTTTTTAAATTAATTTTCAAAGTCTTGTGGATATTCTGGCCCACGTAGAAAGAAATGAGAATTCAAGAAGCATTACTAAACGTCAAAGATTAATGCAAACTACGTAGTTCGTAGTTCTAAGCAGCTATTTCCATGATGTTGAATTCGATATTTATCAATTCTTGATAAAACTAAATAATAATTGTGGCCTGACAAGAACAACAATTAATGCTAGAAAATTCAATATGACATTACAAATTATTATCGAAAGAAGATGATACTTCTTTGCCTTGCTTGGCTAGCGCTTATTTTTTTTCCATTTGTAGCTGAGTTATTTCTCTCGAATTCCCGAATCGGTTCATTTAAAAATTTTCTGTTTCGATTTTTCTAATTTCTGAGTTACGATTTAATTGTGTCATGTTATGCAAATCATCAACAAAATTCTCACGGATATATGGTGGTAGTTTTCTTTTCAGTTGATTGACCATTATTTCTTTTCAGTTGATTGACCATTATTTCTTTTCACTTATCGAATTCTGTAATCTTACTACCATTTTATTCCACTCATGATAAAAATTAAAAATGGTTTAACTAAAAACGCGAAATCTCGCCAAGGCTACTTTGCTCGCACAATACCAAAATAATAACCCTAAACAAATTTGGCGAAACCTTTCAGCTGAGAATAAAAGGAATAAAGTAAATTCTTTCTAGGTTAAACATTTTTCATTTTGTTCTACGATAATAAATCCAAGAAAATATTTTGCATACTGTCCATTCCAACTAAATGCTGCTGTAAAATATGATTAGTTAAATTAATTTAAGATTAAAAAAAACTCATATTCTTACAAATTCATACAAAACAATAAAAAAATTTACCTGGTATAACGTTATCCAATTTTGTTAATCCAGAGTTTTCTTGTTTACGCGTCCACCATTTAATACTTTTTTGAAAGAAATAAGGAAAACTAACCTTATTTTGAGAAGCTCGAGAATACTCTTAGGGGACGAATTAATTTCTGTAGCTGAAAGCAAACTAAGACACATCGATTGCGTTAATAAATACTCAGAACAAACTGCCTGTGTTTACGTCAACAGACACACATGGAACTAAAACGTGGCAATGTTTTAGTTCCATCGGCAGTTTTGTAAATCACCGCAAGGTAGCGTATTCGAGCGCTGGAGTTCCGAATCATTTTCTTTGTTGAATAACTATTTTAATACAAATTAATATTCACTTCCTCAAAGCTATTCGTTTTTATTTCAGTCTTTTTAATATTTCTTCCCTTTATCGTACTTATATGTCTGGGGTACGATGTTGTGGAATGCCCCACTGCGCCCTCTCCAGGGGAGTACTATGTCATTAAGATGGAAGCAAGTAACCATGTAAGAAAATAAAAAATGAGCTCAGTAAGAACATGTAATCTGTTTTTACATCTTATCACGAAATTAAAATGTTAAGGAAAGGAGAAAAAGAAAACCGAAACTAAGAGAGCGCAAAAAAAAAACCGTTAACACTCGTGCTGCCATCTATGGGTAAAGAGAGAAACAAAAAAAGAATATTTACTTACCGTGGAATAAATCGAGGAACTTGTGGACACCAAAGACAATGCAGAACCATGTACTGTAATGAAAGAAAAGAGGATGTTGCTTTTTTTTTGCCACAAAGATTTAAAAATCACAGTAAATAATTTTTAGCAGATAATAGTTTCATTCGTGAGAACAAGAAAAATAACTGTTGAAAATTTTCAGGAAGCAGTGCTAATTTACTCCACTACTTGCAGCGACAATGTTTATTACTTTTAATGATTGTGTTTTATTTCCAATTTTTCTTCATAAAACAAGTTTTGCCCACATCAATAATGCAGTATATTCTTTTTGGCGCAATTTAAATTTTTTTAGGTCATAAATGGGTCAAATTAAACTTTCCCATGTCTCACTATATATATTTTAAGATCAATGTTCTGAATTGATGTAATTTTATTCCAAAATAATTTTTTGTTACCATTAGAAAAGAAACTATTGGAATTAGTGAACGAGAAAAACTAAAGATTTCAAAAATTAAAATTAATATTCAAGGTTTCAAATAATTCATAGCATATTATGCCCTTTAAACTGCAACTATAATACAAAATTACAAAAGCACTGACTTTTTTGTCAAAAAGTTAATGAACAATATTTAAAGTTTTATTTCTCAATAATTTTCTTCCTTTTATTCAGCACTTTTTTCAATTTTAGGAGATTTTATATGAACACATTAAAAAAGAGATAATTTTCAGGTTGAGAAAATACTTCTTGGCATTTTTTTGGCGAAGTGGAATTCATTTTAGAGGACTGAAATATGCAAAATCAGTGAAGGCTGCATTAGTGATTCATTCTGTAAACTACCTTTCTAAGGATGAGATTTGAAAAAAAAAAAAAGGTTAACTACTTTGACTCTCAGAATGTTTGATAAAGGAATAAAAAAATAATTTAAAAACATAAAAATGTAACATTCAAAGAATCCAAGTTGCTTTTCGTTGTTAGCGAATTAACTTTTTGTACTATTTAAGCCACACTTAAAATTAGAACTGCGGGATACAATTCATCGAAGATGCAAACATCATTTAAACCGTGATGTCCTTTTTATTTGTATCGATTATTTTCTATATCTGTATGGTGGGATATGATTGGTAATTTTAGCATCTCTAAGAGAATCTTGCAAATTAGTAATTTTCATTCAGTAAAAAACCTCTTTCGATCGTGGGGATGTCTTATAACGCTTGTAAAAAGTGCAACACAAATACAATCACAATTTTACATTATGATCAAAAAACAAACTGCTACTTGTTTCATTTTAGCTCTTAATATTGTAGCTAATTTAAAAAGGTAGAAACAATAGATGTCTTTACGAATGCCATAACTATTAAGGAAAGTATGAGGAGATAAAAAAAAAAAATAGATATCAATGTAATAAGGTTGCACAAATGGTCGTAGCCCCCAACTAATTCGAGCTTCAAGCTACCACTTGAACCGCCATTCGAAGGAGTCTTCAACCAATCAAAAGACTTCAATCGGTGGTTCGAATCGGCTGGTGACTACGACCATGAGCTAAGTAATTCCAATTTGTAGCTTACTGTCATCATCCTTGCTGTTCATCTTGGAGAGGAGTCCTGTCATGTAGGGCGACATGGAACTCCGTCCGTTTGGCTGACCAGAGAAGCTGTCTGACGTAGGCACCGAAGATCCCGTCGTACCAGGAGAAAGGGGATACATGTTATACCGACTGCCACCCTGTTTAAAAGGAAAAAAAAAAGGGTGCTTTCATCAGAAAAATGCTGCTAATACTAAACGGCAATGCCAATGCTGCGGTAACAGAACTATCATTTGTTGAAGAAAAGATTTTACAAAGACTCCAAATATGTTAGAGTCTTGTTGCCAGTGGTGTTCTCATTCATTTTTCTGAGGGTATACTCCCAGTAATCCACTACGCACAATATGCGTATGTCATCATATACAGTGAAGCACCGTTTATACGTTTCTGAAGGTACCATATGAAAAAAGCGTACAAATGAAAAAAACGTATAGCAGGATACATTAATATGTATTAAACTCTGCAGGGACCAAATTAAAAAACGTATAAATGATGAAAACGTATAAAAGAGAAACGTATAAACGGTGCTTCACTGTACATAGTAAGTCATAATATGAAAATTTATGAAGGTTGAGGGTATACGCTATATGTCTAAAAAGTGTTTGAGAGTATACCGCTTATATGCAGTATGCCCAATGGGAACACCACTACTTGTTACATTGCAAGCACTTGATAAAGAACAGGAACAATTCTACTGCTATGTAATGCAATAACATTTTGAAGATTCTCAAAAACAATCTTTAAGTAATTTAAGGGGATGACATGGGAAAGACAGTAACTCACAAATTTCGAGCTCTTCGTTTTTTTTTTTTCGCAGAAAAAACAGGAAACACTCAAGCCAATGATATAAACAGTAAGACAATGGGCGAAATGGTTTAGTTTCTACGAGCGACGGTAGGTGGCACTTGCATGTAGTCAACTCCTCTTGGCCTGTCATTTCTTGCTTCTCGCGTAAAATTAATTTTTGTGATTTACGGTCTTCCCACCTCCATGGTAGGCCCTCATTAATTTTGCTCAGTAACGGACGTATCACATAAAATGTGCTGATTTCTGAGCCAAAAATTATTATTTAAATATTGTTTCCGGAAACCATTAAAATTTAATTGCATTATATAGAAGTAGAGTCCATGTTCTTGATATAGTTCAGGCAGCTAAACAAGAATCCAACGTATTTGGATTCCTTGTAAAGAGTTTTGAGCAATAAACGATAAATCTATTGAAATGAAATCCTATCAAAACAAAATTGCATAGCATTTAATGTAAGAAATATTACGCCAAGGTTGAAAAGGATACAACAAAAAGTAAGTTACGTAGGTCATTTATTTGGAACATAAAGAAATATCAATTTAAGTGTAGCAAGACAAAATAAAAATTTGAACACACATACACACACGCATACACACATGAAGCACTAGCACTAATTCAGCACTGTTTACTAACTAAAAACATAAGGAAGAATGCAACTTCAGATAACATTAATGTAAATGAATCAACAAATCTTAGAAAAAGGAAATTAAATAAATAAAAGAATTTATCCATTTTGTTAAGGAAGGCAGCGTGAAAAGGAACACATACCATCAGTTGGGAGAACAAGAAAAAAGAATACCTCGCATCGGATGAAAGAAGAATGTTATTGCGAAAGATAATTAATTAAATTTGGAATAAATATTTTCATTTGCAGGAAGGAGCACATGGAAGCAACAGAAAAAAGTTGAACTTGGAAAACAATCATTCATTAGTCACGAAACAAAACGGAAATACAACGGGACTCGTTGTCGTATACAAAACTATCAGGTGATGATGAATCTTCCGAAGCCCAAAGATAAAATGGATAAAAATCTTGACAAAAGTGGTCAAAAAGCATAAAAAATGAAAGTTCAGCTCATGTGAAGAAAATTAGTTCATAGTGTAACAATGGGGTGGTTTCCTTCAGTCAAAAGTACTACTTTTAGTCATTGAAATAGATAAAATGAGCAAAAAAAAAAAAAAAAACATGGATCCAGAAAATACTTTTATTTTTCCAACAGTTTTTTTTTAATTATTTTTTTTTAAATGTCAAACAAGGCGTGGTCTTTATGACGTCACAAATGATGCACTTTGCCGCATCTTTCTACTACGTTTCCACGTTATGATAATCAAGCACCGAAATAAAATTGCGCTCTACGCTTGCTACCAACTATATCGTTGCCAATACACGTGAGTAAAGATGCGAATTAAATATTTTGGACCGTGAATGGCTTTTCATCATTTGTGATGTCATCGGCAGAAGCGTTAAACGATGAAAGAGCACCGATTTAAGTAATTTTTTAAAAATATTAAACCTTAACAAATTATTTAAAAAATGGTCAGATTCTATGTTTTTAATCATGCTCTTTCCGAAAAAATACTTTTAAAATTTTGGAAACGACCCCATTGCGATGCTAAAAGAAATATCGTACGCCACTAGTTGCAACTCAAGTCTGAAATTAGCGGTACACGAGCTCTGCGACGGTATAAAATACATCTCCACTGTAGGTAGATAAAAGGCAGTCAGTAACTGCAAATTTTTCTTTTTTTTTTTTTTTTTTTGCATTTTTGTCATCTATTGTAGGTTAGATTTATTGTACACTTGCGGTACCTGCACGGCTTTGTCCGAAGAAGGAAATTAAAAGGCCATTTGGTTCGCCTGTATATTTACAAATAATGGATGATGAATTTCTCGCCAAAATGCTACGTTAATTTGCTCGTCAATATTATAGTGATTTGCTCGTCCATGTAATGGTAATTTACTCGTTCGTGTTATGGTAATTTGCTCGGTAAAATGAGCTTAAATTAGAATAGAAAAAGAACAAAATCGAATTTTCGAAAAATCGCCTCAAGGTGCGCAACCCTATGCTAAGAACTCATTTTGTGCCAAATTTCATGAAAATCGGCCAAACGGTCTAGGCACTATGCGCGCAACAGACAGAGACACGGACTTTCATCTTTATTATTAGTAAAGGAGTTTGCTTATTTGGTTTCAGCTGAAAAAAAAAAAAAAAGTCTAATTCCAACATTTCCATAATATGCAATTCGAAACACGTTTCTTCGAATATCTCGAAAACTTATTTCTGCAGATACTGCCGTTTATCTACCCACGGCAGATCTGCTGTAATGCAGAATCATTAAACCAGTGCAGGAATGCGCAAAACTCATGCACTGCTTTAACGAAACACGCAATGTGAAACATTTACCCAAAAGCCAAACCATCCATTGATTTCCATTGTTGTACATTGGAATTTATTTTAACGTCTGAACTGGTTCAATATCCACTGCTAACCAACGAGGATAAACCCTCTGTCATGGGAAATCTTTCTCCGTTCATCTCAATTCCCAAGACTTCCCGATTTGATTCCGAACAATTCAATGGTTCACCCAATCAGCCGCGAGATGACCATCCTCTTTAGAAACGACACCCAGGAATCGATAACCCTGCTAACAATCGATATTTCAAGCTTGTGCTATCGTTTCGCCTCTTAACAAAACACTCTCACCTCTTTTCTCGTTACATGAATAATGCGTGACAACACAGAATACTTTTTCTTTTCTTACTTAATTTTTCCTTTCTCTAAAAAAGTAAATGAATTCATTACAGTCACAGGGACGTTTCCTTTGAAAAAGAATTCAGAGAGAGAGCGAAGGGAATTATTACGGTGTCAGAAGTTCAGCTTGTTCGGAGTCTGCTGCTAATTGAGGTATTAAACAAAAGGGCTAGTCAGAATTTCAATTTCGGGAGGGGGCATTAGCATCACAATCACACATGAAGGCTGCCTTCAATATAAATTTATTTCAGGCTTTTTAAACTAAGTGATAATACTTTGTTTAAATTTCGAGAAAGATATGAAGCTTTCAGTATAAGCTTTTTGTTTGTCCCTTTACAAGTGAGATTTATTCAACAACTGGAGTCTTTATCAACTTCTTAATTAAGAGTATGAATCATTACGGTTTTTTTGTGGAGAAATTACTGCCAAAAGGTCTCGGATTTTTAAGGGCATATTTTGCATTCACTTTTTAAAAACTCAGCATTTACGATTCATCAAAGATCACATAACTACTTTCATTGTACTTTTGGATATATCAAAACTCACTGACGCACGGTAAACATTTTATGGATACTTTTTTTTACCTATGAAGAAGAATTTTTATCCGTAATGAAAACAGCTGAGTAACAGCAATAACTATTTGAACTCGCCAACGAATGAACGATCCTCTATCTGAGATGAAACACGACTTTTCTGCTTCATGAGGACATTGTGCAACTCAAAGCACTAAAGTTGTAGTGTAAATGAATTCCAGTGAAGGATCCTTTAGACAGAGGTCTGAACTTTCGTTATTTTTTGAGAAGACGGCCCTTTGAAGTTTGGAAGATACAATCAAAAATGGTAAGTTCCATATAAACATCACCCAGTCTGAGGTAGAACTCTGCCTGACAGAGCTTCTAGCAATTCTTAGACAATAATCCTCTTGTTTCTCTAAAGTACGAGAAGGTTCTCTTAATTTTCATTTTTCATCGGCATTCCATTAAAGTTAGCCATGACAGGACCGTTGTGAACTTTTTACAACGTATCACATTTTTTCTTTCACAGTTGTTAAGTAGCCACTTCGGAGGTGAAGAGATCGTGGTATTAATGTGATTCGTAATAGCGGTTGTGGACAACATCACCAACTGCAAAAGCCTACACAAACGTTTAGACACAATACAAAATTTAAAAAATAAGAAACTGAAGGTATCGTTCAAAGAGTTCTCTAACTCTAAAGTAAGACCTGTAAGATCTAAATAACAGCTCTTGGAAACGCCACTTGTTTAAATTTAATATGCGTTCCTATAAACATTTGTCCATGAAAATTCTAATATTATTGTATTAGGATATTTTGTTCCACTACTTCTGGTAACCTTTTGAGCTGGAATTTATAATTGGGTTTAAGATTCGCAGTTCTATTACTTGATTACGTCACCTACTGGTGATGGAAGAAATTAGTTAAAGAGGTAAAACATTTAACTTTTGCGCAGACCTCAGTTGATAAGTCATATCCTCCGTGTGATTTTACCTTTTTCAGTAGCCGCCACTAGAGAGAGATTGCAGCGACTCCTATAGTTTAATTAAATTGTGGATCATTTAGTTGCAAATTGCAGATTAAGTTTTATTTAAATATGGTTTCCCAATTCAGCTTAAAATTTCTGGTAGGTTACAAATCAAACACTATTTTCATCAGCGATGCAAACCACGTGACTCAATAAACCAATGACGTAAGTTTAAAAAAAATTCTTTTCGGAATATGACTGTCATTTCGTTTTTCTGAATGTGGCTACTGTTTTTTGCTTCGACTACCTCGTGATAGATGAGTTAAAAGATCATGTTGTGATAAGCTGAAGCAACTATATATGTACACCTTCAACTGTACTTTATTAACATCTACATAGTTCATTGAAAATGTATGCTTTCATTCATGATTTGCCACTGCGTCTAAAATTTTGGACAGGCCTATACACTATACAGTTGCAGTACTATTGGATGAATTTAATTTATTATATTCATAGAGAATTAAGACAGACGATCTTTTACTACAACCAATATAGCGTTTCGATTAATATATTGGGTGAGTGCAAAAGTTCGTGCGGAGTTTGTGAAAGAAAGTCATACAGCGATTAGGCAAGCAAAACTCTTTATTCAATCAATGATATATTCTCCATCGTTGTCCATAATCTTCTTCCAACGTTCTGGCAGCATACAGATGCCCCGATCATAAAAACTGCGTGGTTTAGATTCGAAGAACGAAGACACGACGTTTTGTAAGGCATTCAAAGATTCAAGTTTTTTTCCATTTAAATGATTTTGCAATGACCGGAATAAGTGATAATCCGATGGTGCGATAACAGGAGAATATGGTGGATGAGTTAGGACATCCCATTTCAGGCTGTTCAGTTTGCGTAGCGTCTGTCTTGAAACGTGTGATTTGTGAAAGACTACGCCTTTGCGATTTGACAAACTTGGACGTTTCTGTTTGATTTCTCGGTTCAGATTAGTTAATTGACGACAGTACTTGTTCGAATCAATCGTTTGGTCGGCGGGGAGAAACTCAAAACAAATTATACCCTTGCAATCCCACCAAACACAGAGCATCACCTTCATCGGGTGCAAACTGGCCTTTGCCATTGCGTCACCATGTTCACCTGCGTGTTTCCATGTGCGTTTGCGCTGAACGTTGTTGCATAGGACCCATTTTTCATCGCCCGTCACTAATCGATCCAAAAACGGCCCGTTTTTGAGCCGCTCGAGTAAAGATACGGCAGCAGAAATTCGCTGGATTTTGTTGCTCTCTGTCAACAAATGGGATACCCATATATCGAGCTTTAAATCAAATCCGATTTTTTTTAAACGAAGAAAAGCGGTTGATTGGTCAACGTTACGTGCTGTAGCAACTTCCTCTGTTGAAATTCGCGGAGTATTCTAAACTAAAGAACGCAAAACGTCGTCATCAATATCGAAAGGTCGACCTGAGCGTGGCTCGTCTTTCAGCTTAAAATCTCCGCAACGAAATTTTGCAAACCATTTTTCCACAGTTCGTTTAGCTGGTGCTTGATCTTGAAAAACGTCTTGAATGTTTTTTACGGCTGCTGCAACGTTTATTCCCTTCCGAAACTCGTAAAGCATAACATGCCGTAAATGCACTTTATCTATACTCATTTTAAAAGTAATCTTTCTCGAAGCAGTTTGTATCTGCACAAATTATTTTGATTGGAATGAAAGCTGCACATGTCACCTTTCCAACGATCTGACTTACGTAGATAGTGGTATTAATGACAACACTTTACGCCCGTTCTAACGCCATCTATTGCAACTCCGCACGAACTTTTGCACTAACCCAATACATAACGCTCAATTAGTCATTGCATTAAAACTAAGTACAGTTTGTTCCAATTTTCCAAGCAAAATAATCTCGAACCAGAGCGCAATCGTCCGGAGCTGATGAGGGAAGGTTCGAACTAATGCAAATTTAATTACGACCACAACATTTTGGTTCCCCTGTGTTGCCAGTCTAATGGATGCGTTGGATAATTGAGAGCAAATGCAAATTTCTTCTGAACATCTTTAAAGAAAATGAAAGAACAGTTGCAGGGTGGAACTTTTAGTTTCTAAAGAATGAAACGGATTAATGGTTTGATCTTTCAATGAAACATTTTAAGTTGTCGTCAACGGGGGCACTTTGCCCACCGGAGTGACTTTGCCAGTTTTCGAAAAAGAGTTTGAATCTTCTAGTGTCGTTACATAACCAGTGGCTCTGACGTGCTTCACGTACTTTCTGGAGATTGATGAGTAGTCCAAAATGAAATAACGGCGTCCAGAAAGGTTAAGTAGTAATTTGGCCGATTGCTCATCAAGACTTGATGGTAAGTGGATTTTATCGGCCTTAAACTTAACCTTCGCAAAGCGAAGCAACAAAGCTAGTGAGTTCCATCGCTATCATTCAGCGTTTGCTAATTGAATGAAGGTGTACCTAAAAGACATTTTGGTTTAGTTTTCAACGTTTCAAACATGTCACCCTCAAAATGTTTGATGATTACGGAGTGAGTTTGTCTGATGACCATTAATTGGAAAATTGATCTCTGCAGAAGATTTGCAATCTGCAATTCTCAAGATCTTTCTACTTCAAAAAAAAAAAAACTTCTATCATGAAAAAGTAACTGATCAGCAACAGTAGATGAAAAAACCGAGAGTAACCCAGCTGGTCATATCAGAGAGACTTCGATGAGAATACTGAAATAGAATATCTTTCACCAGCTTCAACAGTTGGAGACTTAGTGTTATTTTTATTTATTGGGAAAATTTTAAGGAGAAAAGGGCCTCACAATATGTTGTTGCAAAAATAATTAACACCTGCGAAAATTGTGATTTGGAATTATCCTACTTGAAAATATCTGACCGAGAGAAATTCTTCACGTCTTCATTGGTGAAAGACGAAGTAAGTATTGTATTCTTGACATTGTTGCTTGTAGCCTACCATTTAAAAACAGAAAAGGGTGTCTTTTGTTTTGAGAACGATATTTCAGGTTGTTTCTAATTTAATATGTTCTGAAACATGACGTTCTATCTGTGTTTGTAATTGCTATCAATGTTTCATAGTATTTTCCATAAAAAAAAATCTAAGTTGTTGTACATTTTTGTTCTGAAATCAATTTTTCATGGAATGGTGTGAACATGTTCACCTTAATAAAAGCCAAGTTTGTCAACGGACAACTGATGCATTTCTAGTATTTTACTGTAAAAAACAAGGTGTGGGCAACGTGACCCCTACTAGTCAGTGAGTGTCTTTGTCTACCCCTTAGAAAACATATACGAGATTTAAAAAAAAGAACTACAATCAAATCTACTGGTTGTCGTCCATGGGTAGATGATTTCATTTAAAATAACAAAATATGGAATAATAGCTCAGTTTTAAAATTGACTGAAAATTCGGGAAAAATATATCCAGCTGATTAATGCAGAGAACTTGAATTTGACGAATATCTAACAATTTGAAACTGAAAGCACATGCAAGAACCGATTTAGAAATTTGCACTTTCATGAAATTAAGAGTTAAAATTTACTTTTTAAATAAGGCCACCTTCACAGGAGGCAACTTAATTGAATCAACTCCTTCGGGCAGTTATCAGGATGTCTGACCAGGGCGGTCATTCCAAGCTCGTCAACTTGCGAGATCGAGATTCTCGCTCACGTGATTGGCTGTGACGTAGAGATGTCGCTAAGTAGCATTCTAATCTGTTCGAACTTATCTTACGGCTAGGTTCGAGTAGATTAGAATGCTACTTTGCGACATTTCTACGTCCCAACCGATCACGTGAGTGAGAATCTTGATCTCGCAAGCTGACGAGCTTGGAATGACCGCCCAGGTAGAAAAGTGAAGGAATCCCCCGGCATTCTTTCACGACAGTCCATCAAGCACACCAGGCATCTCATCCAGATGAGTTGAATCAAGAAGTTTTTAATTCATTCAACTCACTAGGACATTTCCAAGCGTTTGCTCATCCACACACGAATAAACCAGTTGTGTCAACTCGGTTCAGTTTTAACAGCGTGGTGGAGCAGCAGCTCGAATACATTCGGCTGATTAGAAGAAAAGTTGGTTCAACTAACTGCCTCGTAAGTATAGGCCTAAATCAAAGAAACTATGAGAATCTTTCGAAAACTTAAAAATCCATAAAACCAAAAAGCGAAGAGAGAGAGAGAAGGTACTGCCACAAAAATCTTCCTTATTTTCACAAGAATCATACAAAGAATATACATTTGAACTCTACACGTACGACTGGGTGAAAATGACTATTCACCGTTTCATTCAATCTCAAGGTCAATTCTATTTCTCAGAGTCAGATGGACGCAAATCACAAAGTCACATTGCGGTGATTTTAAAGAGAGGATAAACGTTTCTCTGAAGCATGCAAAAGAAAGGACGCGTTCTTTTAACTCTAGTAAAAAAATTAAACATTTTTTTTTGTTTTAAAGAATCACGTTCGTTCACATGGCTTAATGCGGAATAGGCTTCTACATACAATACACTAATCAAAGGAAAATCGCAATTTTTGAACTTAGTCAGTCTGGCTCTGAGGCACAGAATTGTTGATCCATGGCCCCACTTAATTACACAATCGCTGAAACTCATGGCGACAAAGATGGAACCTCTGCTTCCATTATGTTGCCATTGATTGGTGGATGCAAGGGTTCCGCTCAGCGCCTCTTGCGGTCAAAATGGGAGCCGTCCAATCAAAAATAAACAAACTTTGGTGGATGCACGAGCTGCATGGGTTTAACACAGAAAAGTCATACATTGTCGAGGCCCGTTAAGCGTCAGCGCCATCTAGTGGTACCATGATCAATCACATTAATTTCAAATGATAATAAGATACTAATGGCATTAGCATTTACCTGTGGCACAGAGCTTGGTGACGTGGGCTGCGAGCCCGCAGCAGCTGCCGCTGCAGCTGCAGCCGCCATGAAAGCCGCGCTGACCCCCGGTGTGGCGTAGATGGCGCTGCCGTCTTGAGAGGGGTCACCGTCCGACGACCTCTGCAGCATGTAAGAGGCCAACTTCTCGGACTTGGTGGAGCGGATGGAGTTGGAGCGCGAAAGTCGTGGAGAGCCTGAGAGCTCCCTCTGGTGAAGCATCAGGCGGGCGTGGGTCAGGCTGTTGGCACGAGCATGCTGGATCTGCGGGAAAACAGTAAATCATGTTGAATACAGTTGAATAAATGCCTTTTTGTAAGAAAAGCAAAATAAAATGTAACAGCACTTAATCGAGGGTGACCAACTGGGGGGGGGGGGGCATGGCGCAGATTGTGCCATTGAAATTTTTCTGAGGAAAGGGGTGCTTTAAAGAGTATTTTTCACTTTTTTTTGGGGGGGGGGGAGTCTGCGCGACATAGGAGGGAGGGTGCACCCTTGCTCTTAGGGGGGACACCCCTGGTTTAATTGCACACAAATTGCAGATTACTCCATACACGTGTTTCGGGATACAGGGAACCCCTTTTACAGTGCAGAATACGTGACCTATTGATGAAAAGACATCCGATAAAAGCTTTTTGCTTTCAAACAACATAGATTAAATCCTTAAACAACGCGTGACTCCATTTGGAAAAATACCCAATTTAGTAATCGAAAATACAATGAGAATTAAACTGCAGCTTTGTTATAATCAATAATCAATAAGATACACTCTGAAGATACTATTAAACTAATTTTGAATTTTGCAGCACTAGTTCTTACGGAAACTATTTTTTTTTTTTTTTTCATCATTTGCGACATGTGCGTTTTTTTTCCAGTTTGTACATTTGAGAAGTAAAATACTTTTTGTTCCACGACAAATAAATTTACTACTTGAACAGTAAGTTATTTTTACAACATTTACTGTAAAATATTCGTTGTTTTTTACGTTGTCAAATATTTTTTTAGTTATGAAATATACTTGAATTAATATGATTTTTTAAAGCATTTTGTCTTGAGCTAATATGATTTTTACAGCACTTTATAACAAATTGATATGTTTTTTCGAAGCATTTTCTCGTGAATTAATTTGATTTTTAAAAGCATTTTCTCATGAATTTATATGTCATTTAAAGCATTTTCTCACGAATCAGTATGATTTTAAAAAGCATTTTCCAATTATTTTAACTAGAATCAAAAGTCATGTTGGTTTTTAGTTATAGCCTAATGGTTTTTAACACTAACTATATTAAAATTAATTTATAATTTTTTGAAGCATTTTTTCCAGGATTTAAAAAATAATTAAATGTCAGGGAACACTTTTAAAAAGGCTTCAAAAAATAAAGTGCATAGGGTTTTGGTTATTATTTTTTAAATATTTATACTAATAAGCTTCCAAGACCCAGTTGTTTTGTCTTCATCTCTCAATACAGCCGTTTTAGCGCATTTTTATGCTTCAGGATTCTTATATTAAACGATTCATAAAATAATACTCTGATTAATAAAATTTGAAACACTCCAATATTTGTAACACCGATACTTTTGTCAACAATTGTTTTTAATACATATTCATGGCTTAAAAACAAATCCAGTGTTTCTACATTATGAAACTCAGAAAATAAGCATTTGAGTCACTGCAAGCAGAAGACTCGAATATCATACTGTTAAGCCTGGATCAATACCGGATTAAATATAAATAGGATGCGTTGAAGTAAAAACACGTGGAACGGGGAAGAAATAAATTGTGGACGGAAGGGGAAGAAAGATAATTTGCAGGAGACATCCCCAGTTCCTTGTTTTTTCTTTCTATCTCTCTCTCTTTTTTTTTGAAGAAAAAAAAAAGCATTCGTCAAGGAAAAGAAGGAGATGCAGTTACTTCTTGGGAACATTGATTAAATTTTTACTGTAGTGTGCATATTTGAACGAAGGTAGGAATTAAATTTCTTCTTGAAACTATCAGCAGAATTTGTTCAGAAATATCCATCAAGTTATTTGCACGGTAAAATTTCGTCGCACAGCTCTCATCTTTCATCTGTTTCTGGCTTTCTTTTTTTTTATTTTTTTTTATTGGATAGTAATATCTAAATATATCACAACCCTCACATACAAACTGATTCTCGTGAGTCTCGGGTTAACTTCGATGTCATTTTCGACTAGGTATGTGACGAATCTGATATCTGATTGGTGAGTCGGACGCTATTTTGACTACGTGACGTGACGAATCTGATATCTGATTGGTGAGTCGGACGCTATTTTGACTAAGTGACGTGACGAATCTGATTGGTAAGTTGAATGCTGATTTCGACCAGGTGACGTGACGAATCTGATATCTGATTGGTAAGTCGGATGCTAATTTCGACCAGGTGACGTGACGAATCTGATGTCTGATTGGTGAGCCGGACGCTATTTTGACTAAGTGACGTGACGGATCTGATATCTGATTGGTGAGTCGGACGCTATTTTGACTAAGTGACGTGACGAATCTGATTGGTAAATCGGATGCTATTTCGACCAGGTGACGTGACGAATTTGAAATCTGATTGGTAAGTCGGATGCTATTTCGACCAGGTAACGTGACGAATCTGAAATCTGATTGGTGAGTCGGATGGTATTTCGACCAAGCGACTGATCAAAAACGTTTGACTGGTACGAGAATGTCCCTAATTAACTCTATAGACGTTTCAACGATAGGGTCTGCGTCAGCTATTTGTGGTGAACATCAGTTAATTGACAGTTGTGTAAAATATTAATTTACTTGCTATTCAGAAAATTCTCGAACAGTTTTCTGGAACATTTAATAGCACTAGGTCTCTTGTCAAACCTCAACGGTGCTGTTGGTTACGAAAGGCACAACTAAAATTATTCATATCAAATAGCTGGAATAGTTTTCATCACCGTCATTAAGTTTTATCACCATATTTTTAGTCAATAATTCAGTGATCATAGCAATAAATATATAATTATTTAAATATATTCCATTTTTAAAAAGGCAGGAACAGCATTTAGACTGCATTTTGTTTTGTTTACTTCATGATTAGTACAGCATACAAGTTACACTTTTGTTTTCACAATTTAATATTTAAAATATCAAATTCATTTGATATCCAGCAAATGATTCAAACAAGCATTAGTTGATTTTTCTCTAACTTCAATAATTGGAGATACAGAGTTAAACACACCTTCCGTACACAATTGAGTTTTCTACGAAAGAGCGTGCAGTATTTCTGTAGATTTTCAAGGGATTGCAGTCTATAGAGACATTGAAAAATACAGATATAGTCTTAGTTTAATCGGCCAAATTTTAGTGCAGAAAATAATAAAAAAATTTTGAAAAAAAATAGAACCGACTTCAAAATTGCTCTAAAAAGTGAAAAATAATTTTATTCTTTAAACACCATCGATAATACTTTGAAACATAATTTTTGAAGTTGGCGCAAAAACGATCGATAAAATCATTCACAGCCATAACTCAACTACAAGTATAAATTTAACCAGGTCCAGTTTCTTCACTACCAAATGCATTACGCATTGATGACAGCATATTTGAGTAACGATATAAATGTTTCGTTCCTAACTTTGGATGATTTTTTGATAAAAATATGAACGAAGCATGGTTACAATGGATTTTACTTTTTATTTTTGCGCCAACTTCAAAAATTATGTTTAAAAGTATTATCGATGGTGTTTAAAGAATAAAATTATTTTTCACTTTTTAGAGCAATTTTGAAGTCGGTTCTATTTTTTTTCAAAATTTTTTTATTTCATTCTTTTTAGTGTAAATGTAGATATTTCAGTAAAAGTAAGAAGTTACCTAGTAAGAAGTTCGGCCCTATATCACTGTATTGCTTTAGAAAAGCCTTTATTCAAAATTATCATTACAATTACTATTAATGTTACTCTTATATGGCACCAAACTTTTATAACAATGAGTTTCATGTTGTCGCGTAGATGAAGATAGCGAAGCCAATGTGAAAGCCAAATGAAGCGAATACTCAAGCTACTTGGAAAGATACAGAAATTAATAGAACATTCGAGAAAATACGGGAAACAGTAGAAACGAAATTTTAGTAAAATTCACTTTGTCCTAGTCGGGATTTGAACCCGGCTCGCTCGTGTGGGAGGCGAGAATTCTACCACTGAGCCACCGTTATCCACGGATGAAAAGTGCGAAGTTCGCTACAATTTAATAGGGAAATTGCATAAAGTTTACTGTTTTTTTGCCCATAACTTTTTTTCTAAAGAACAAATATGGTCAAACAAAGTGATGGGACCTAAGTTGAGCCATCCCCTATCCATCAAAAAAAGAATCATCAAAATCGGTTCACTAGGTGAGACGCTATGAGTGGACAAACAAAAAAAAAAAAAACATACATACGGTATGAACTGATAACCGCCTCCTTTTTGAAGTCGGTTAAAAATTGATTCAAACAAAGTTAAAGCAGAATGGGATTGCTAAGTACTTAATTCAATGAATCATCAATTTCACACATTTGAGGTCTTTAACTAAATGTTGATCAAAGTTTTGGACTTTCAATCACTAGCTGCACTCAAACTGCAGATAAATTATTTCACACGACCACGTGATCACATACCTGTTCCGTCAGCAGTTAAGAAAACACAACAGCAAACAGTTTCAATAGAAAACGTTTTTCAAAACAGCCAACCCTTTATGAGCTAAATAAATTTGTTCTGCACTTGAAACAATGAGTTAGCAACTAACCTACCTGTAGAGTCTTTGCAGTGAAATGGAAAATATCGAAATAAATTGCAAGGATTTAAGACGTACCAATCGGCTGTTATTGCAGATTTACTCGGTTATGTCAAGTTCTTTTTTTCCCCTTTTCCAACAAGTGCAATATAATGGCGGGAGGTACATGTGCAACATTTTGCAAATAATGTAACATGGATGAGAGAAAAATAGAAATTTTTACAACTAAAATGAAGAAATCTAAAATAGTGACTGTCGATGATACGAATGTGTATTGATCGTGGTGAGTGCTTGACAGGCTACACTGACAGCTGTGACTACCACTACTCTAACTAGGTTTTCATGTAGTTGAATAGTGGGGGGAAAAAAATCTTTCTATGATTTCAATTTTATGCATGCATTTTCATTTTTTCATCACAATACTCAATTCGTCACATGCGGAATTGAATTGCATAAATTGAAGTGTCTTTTTAAGCAAAGGAAGAAGAAGCTTATCCGTGCGTAAATGCTGGAAGTGGAGAACTATGAAATAATGTAATTAGTATTGATACGTCTGTGAAATGTGTAATGAGAGTTTGACAAGCTGTTACTGCCATTGAGAAGGAATACTAATGGAGGGAGCCATAGCAAATGTCTCAGTGAAATAAGCTTGGGATCCAATGTTTCCCAGGTCAGGTGACTTTTTTGGCTGGGAAGTTGTCGCGTTTTGGCACGCAATCGCTCTTTTTGCATTAAATATTTTTCAGACGACGCGACGGCGCTTATTATGAAGTCGGGGCTTCAGATCAGAGCAACTCTGGCTCCAACTCCTTTGCCGCATAATAATAAATAAATAAATAAATAACGGATACAAATACAGGCCTATCATTCAAATTCCCTCTCCCCACTTCCTTCCGGATTTTAAAATATAATGCAATTGCACTTTTCATGTATTTTGATGTTTATTCCCTAAAATGACGGGCGTGTACAAATAGTTTAAAGTGTTCCGTTATTGACTGAAAATTTATGGATTCATATGCATTGTAATCAATGTTTTGAAATGATTTCATACGCAGGCATACTAGTATTTAAATTGAAGCATAAAAATAGCAAATCTTTATTCTTGCGCATCTGCTGTTCAAAGGAGCTTGGCGAGAAAGTACTCGCCAACAAAGCAAATGTACAAAAAATGCTTAAGAGCCGTTAAAATAATTACTAGTTAAGTAAAAAGTGTTTTTATGGAACTAAAATGCTATTTGCACTCAAGATATACAATGTTTTACAACTTTTATAGGTAAAATAAGTACAAAAATTTAAAAATTACAAGCTACTGTGGAATATGTACTCGTTGAATGCATATAAATGCTATTTTTTCTTTATTTAGAAGTAAAAAACATTCGTACACGGTAGGGAAAAGTTATTGGATCTCCTGGTGTGGCTTTTTCCTCACAGTTTACAATGCTAGAATACTGCACTATCACTATAAATCTAATTTTTCCCTTCTACAGTTAAAGGTTATTATCATACATGGCTTCAGCTAATGAAAACTTCTTCAGCGGTTACGGTCAACTCGAAATTGCTCCCCAGGTCACATGGTACTGTTGACGTATCGGAATAGTAGGGTTGCACTCTCTCTATCTATTCCTTCTCAATGGTTACTGCCACTACTGGTACAGTGCAGAACCTTTTATCCGGGAACCAATAAACCGGGAAACCAGAAAACCGGCAACTTTTTCCCTACTTTCCCGTTATTTTTTTAAAATAAGCAATTTTGGCAATTTTTGAAAAATTAAGCTTTTTTTTTCTTTTTTTGAAATACCAAAAAGAATATGAACGATTTCTTAATAAACAACATATTACTCACGCATAACTCGAGAAAATGTTTGCAAACACTAACTTAAAATGGTTATCCCTTATGCGGGTCAAAATTTCCGAAATATTTTCTTGAACTAAAAAGTACATTCGTAAGTTTGAAATTTTCGTGTTTTATTCTAATTGATAGCTAAGGAAATGAATATTGTCGCATGGAAAGCGAATTTTTTTATACACATAGTAGAAATTTGCAGATTTAGGTTCAAAAACTTATTTTTTGCCCTTCCCTTCATTTTCTTTCGTTTTAAAACATCGAAAAGTGGTGGATTTTTTTTTCTTTTCCAAACAGAATGTGAGGGTCTCATGTATTATGAATAACTTAAGTTTTTTAGTGTTTAAATTATTCTCACAATAATAGTTTTTTATATTTCGATATTCATAAGCATTTCTGAACTGTTTTCTTCTTATTTTAATATGCTTAATTATTTATTATATAGTAATTTAAATTTTACAAACAATCGGCCAATAGCGCTTTTTAGCAATCCAGAAAACCGGGAAATTCAGATATCCGGGATAGCGATGGTCCCGAACTTCCCGGATAATTGGTTCTCTACTGTAGTAGTTACTCAAGGAGTATATCGTAGGGTGGCCGCCACAAGTAGGTAGCTACGATCAATTTTTTCCAGATTGCTTCGAGGAAAACTCGGCAAATTTATGCTTTTTTATCATGTTTGGGGAATTTCAAAACTTGATTTTAATGCTACTAAACTACAATTTCTAAATTTTGTTTAATTAGAAATAATTATGTCTTGTTTCGAGCAAATGTTTTCCAACGAAAGTGAAACATTCTATTTTTCGAAAACTTGATTTTATTTACAAGTAGCACTCTGTCGACGGTATGTAGTTCGATAGGGAGGGGGGGGGGGACTTTCAATATGATTTAAATTGCACGCAACTCCCGACACACAAAGGAAGGGGTATCTGTGTGTCTGTCTGTGGCACTCTAGCGCCTAAACGGACGGATCGATTTTGAAAAAAAAAGTTTGTTCAAAAGGAGAGTTGATTGAGAGTGTTCTTAGCTAGGTTGCATCTTTGAATGACATTAATTAACGAAGATATTAATTAAAAACCTCTAAAAGGTTTTTCGCGGTTTTTGCAGTGAAAACATAGTTAAAAACTTTAAAATTTAATTCCAAAATAAAGAGGATTTTTTCACGCGTCTGAAAAAATGTTTGAAACTTCCATGTTTAATAGAATTTGAATTATAACGTTTTTTAAAAGCAGATTCTAATTAACGGCTAAGCTTTTGTTCACGCGATTGATAACCGAATTCATTGTTGGCCGACAAGGAAATAAAATGCAATTATTTGAAAATTTCATCTGTTGCCAGTTTCTATTTAATAGCAACTAAAATACTTGTAAATTATTTTAATTAACATAAGGCTTTTAAAATGATTTTCAATTTTCCCTCTTGATTACACAGTTGCGACTCAGTCGGGGTATTTAAAATATCTAACTTTTTTTTTATCACTTCCATATTTCTCATAGTATTGTTTCTCACGTGCATAAATTCATTTGAATGAACTGAAGCAATGCGAATGTGTCAAATGAAGAAGTAGCTTCTTCTCACCTGTGCGTGGATGCTGGAAGAAGTGGAGGACAATGACTCCATGCTGTCCGCCTCGGTGAGGGTTCCGCCGCCCCTGGCCATTGGGGTCCCGCAACTGGGCGAGTGCCGCATCCAGGAGGCGTAGGGTCCGTGGTCGAGGGAGGCGTAATTGTCCAACTGCCTCGATCGCGCGTACTCCGAGAGGGGCGTGGGGGAGCCGTTGAGCAGCGATCGGCTGCCGTAGACCCTCTCCTTGAGCCCCGTGCCGGGGCCCGGGGTCGTCATGAAGTAGTGCCTGGGGGCCGGCGGGGCGCGGGCCCCGCGCCCCAGCGAGCCGTACTCGCCGTCCGAGTGCACGCTAGAGTACAGGTCCCCGGCCGTCGTCTGCGTGCTGCCGCAGACTTTGACTTTGCTGGCGCCCCTGCGCGGAGCCCCGTCGGCCGCGGGGCGGCGCTGCTCCTGCTGCGCCTCCTCCGAGGGGGCGCTGCAGTCGGGCCCGCGCGCCGCCCTGCCCGCCGCCGACACCCGCTTGCTGCCGCAGGATGGGGCCGTCGCCATGGTAACCGCGCGGCCGGACTTCCTGTCCAGATTCTCGCAGCTGCCGAGTTTAGATGACTGCTGCTTCTGCTTGCTGCTGCTGTTGTTGCTCTCGAGGTCCGGCACGACGGACAGCTTGTGCTTGCTGCTGCCGGACGGCCGGTGCGAGTCCGGCCCCTTCTTGGAGTTCCCGGGCTTGGTGCCGGAGCCCTTGCTGCTCCGGCTGCCGTCCGACTTGACGGACTGGCTGTCCGTCTGCTGCTGCATCAGGTACTTCTTCCAGGAAGAAGAGGAAGAAGAAGGCCCGTGGTGGAAGGCGCTCGTCTCCGTCTGCATCGAGCTGTCCGTCTTCTTGACGTGCGCCTGGCGCGACTTCGACCCCATCGAGGCGTTTTCCTCACTTGCCTAAAGAGAGAAGACGAAATAAAATAGAGTTAGGAACTAAACTTAGGATGAAACGTTTTCTCACGAAAGCCCTAAACTTATTAAAAATGTAAAACAAAATAGAAATACGAACTAAATTAAGGATGAACCATTCTCTCACGAAGACCCTAAACTTGTTAAAAATGCAAAACAAATAGAGATAGGAACTAAACTTAGGATAAAGCATTCTCTCACGAAGGCCCTAAACTTATTAAAAGTGCAAAACAGAATACAGTTAGGAACTAAACTTAAGACGAAACATTCTCTCACGAGGGCCCTAAACTTATTAAAAATGCAACAAATATAAAATAGTTAGTAAAAGAAAGCGGGTGCATCACAAAACGATAGTTAAAACGATATTTTTGATACAATATAAACCACTCATCTCGCGAAAGACCATACGTATTTATTCCTCTAGTATTTTGCTCGATTTTTAAATTATTAATTTCGGTTCCGAAGTTCGAAGTGGGACAATTTGTACGCAATGCGTCATTTTCACAAATTTTTTTTTTGTGGAGGGTCTTCACAGGCATCTTTCCTCTCATTTTATAAAACTAATATTAAAAAACACAACTATACCTATAAAAAATGATTTCTCTTAATTATTAGTTTACAATTTTATTCTCTTTTTGTTTGTGAGATGAGTTCTCCTCTCTCTATATAGCTAAATACAATTTAACGTAGCGAATTTCGTTAACAAAAGCGACATGAAACGCAAAATGTGCTATTTTTTTGCATTAGCGCACCTCAAGTTAAAAGTTCACAGACAGCACAAAGCAGATAGAATGTCAAAAGAGTAACGTAATATGTCTGCTCTGGGAATAGAGAGGTTATGCTTTCAAGAACGATTTTTATCCGTGATCAGCAGCTGATTTTTGAGCTGGATAAAAAGAGAAAAAGACATCAATCAACAAAAGATTCTCTGTCAAAATTCCCCCAAAAGTATACTTTGATTAAAAATGGAACCAACTTTGAAATAATGAAATTAATCAATTACTTTTTACTCATACTTTTGACAGCAAAAGAAAACCGTCAAGGTCTAATTTTCACGCTTGATTGATATCCAAAAAAAATTAAAATATTATTTATTTAGTCAAAGCTGTGGATAGGTTTTAAAAAAATTATAACAAATGATCAGAACTAATTTGATTTTTCACACAATTCAACTAAAACTGCTTTTGATGTGGTATGTGGTTAGATTCGTGTCAAATCTAAAAGGTACTTTCATTTGGTTGAGGATAATTATGTGTTCAAGATGTCAGTTCTTGCAGTTACTGCTAAGATGATTACAAAAGATATAAATGTGACGATGGAGGGTCCTTTTTTCTAGACATTTTCACTAAAACAGAATTTAGCACTAAAAGTACAGTATAAAATTTATTACCGATAAACACTGATAGCACGATCAACACGAATTTCTCCACCAGTGGTGTTCCTATAGGGATAGGGTATACTCCATATACGCCGTGTACTCTCAAACAGTTTTTTAGAAATGTAGAGTATACCCTCAAACTTCAAAAATTTTCATATTATAACATATTATGTGTATGATGGCATACATATATTGGGCGTAATGGATTATTGGGAGTATATCCTCAGAAAAATTGATGGGAACATCACTGTCAACCACGGTACATTTCAAAAATGAAGTACTACCCTAATAAAAGGTAAAATGATATAGCAATTAAGAACAGGACTCAGTCCGCGCTTTTCAATAAAAGGTGGGAAGGAGGCACCAAATTTGGTTCACCTACATTTTTATTTATTTATTTTCGCTGACTTCAAAATTATGCCGCATGTCGAACTTACTAACCGAGCTTAAAGTATAAATACCGTAACTCACCGATAATCCGTGCCTGCCGGGATCCCTTTCTTTCGGATAAAGGCCAAAAAAAAAAAAAAAAAAAAAGGACAAGAAAACTGTGGAATACTATTGACTGTACGAAAATGATAAAATACATACTTTTAATTCAAATTTCAATCAACTTTAGTGGTGGATAGAATTAAAAATACATTGTGAAAGCTTTTCCTTTACATTTTATCCAGGACAGGATTAGGCTGTTAGAACTAAATTGTCATAACGTTGATTTCACCACTTCTGCTAAGTTTGTATTCACTTACACACAGTGTTTGTTCTCATAGGGTATACTCCATATCCGCCGTATACTCTCAAACATCTTGTAGACATACAGCGTATACCCTCAAGCTTCAAAAATTTTCATATTATAACATATTATGCATATGATCGCATACACATGTCGTGCGTAATGGATTACTGGGAGTATACCCTCAGAAAAATTGATGAGAACATCACTGCTTACACATCGAGAGAAAGTTTATTTTTCGAGCCCAATCGTAATAAAAAATAAGATGGATAGTATATCCGGGAAACCGGACAGTCTGTTTGATAGGAGTTCAGATAATTGGTAGTAACAAGCAGTTATAGTAGCTATAGTGCACCGTAACCGGCTGATCAAAATCTGTAAAAAAGCTGTCCAAAGAATCTTACGTGGAGTATAGAAGCTTAACATTTGAGGCAGTGAGAAGCAAAGGGATGTAAGTGTCAAAATTAAAAATTTGGAGATAACCAGTACAAATAGTAGGAGCACTACTCCTCTGCCTTGGGGCAGGAGATAGTACTAGTAGCCCTGGTAGGTGCTGCTGTGCAGCATGATTAAAAAAAAAAAAATTGAATGGAAGCCTACCTGGGACCTTATCTTTAAACACGTTTTATTCGAAACTTGAAAATGTCCACTTACATCCCTTTGCTTCTCGCTGCCTCATTTGTCAAAGCAAGTACGTTGGTCAAACGAAGAAGCAAGTTCAAAAAATCTGTAAAAAATTCAAAGACACACCTTACGACACTTGTCGACGGTATTTTTGGCAGAACTGTTTTTGGCGTGGGAAGGCGGTCCCCGTTTCAAGCTACCGTAGACGTTGTTGTCCGAGCTCACAGACGAGCCGGTCAAATTATCGTCTGTGCTCAACTCAGGAAAAGTATCACTCACTCCACTGCTCACAGAGCTGCTGTCGTCGAAACTAAAAGAAAGGAAGAAAATATCGAATTGAGTTATTTGAATGCTCAAAATTTGCAATTGTTTTATTCGCTTGCGAACAAAAACATGTTAAATGACATACTCAGTAAATTACCGCCCAATAGCCAGGGCTAAAGCAGAAATACATGAAATACAAAGCCAGCTCAGTCATTTCCAGCCGAGGACTGCAGTTTCGTGCTTATTAGTACTCATCAGCCCGGCATAGGAAAGTGACTGAGCTGGAGATGGAAAACCTCTTAAGGAAGCCAAGAGTGCCAAACAAACTGGTAGCTAATACTCTTAGCTTTTACTGCAGTCCTCGGCTGGAAATGACTGAGCTGGCGGTGTATTTCATGTATGTTAAATGAGGTTTACTGCCGGTTGATGTTTAGAATGAGTACTACCACCAACCCCAGATACTACTATAGAAATAATGGGATTTTTAATGATATCTTTGGCGTTTGATCCACATTTGACAAGGGTATGACGGTCCATGTCCGCATTACTCTGAGTACTATGATTTCAGAAAACGTTTTTATAAATGTGTTGTTCGTTTTTTTAATTACTCAGTGTTATCTGTTCTATATGCACTGAAAACTGCTTTTTTTTCGCATAATGCACTAACTAAAATTTCTATATTATTATTTCTTAATACAACGGACTCCGGCTAATTGAATCAGTGGTAAATTGAATCAGCCGCTTTAATGAATCAAATCGTCAAAAACAGAAGAAAATCCAGCTTTATTGAATTAGCCGCTTTATGGAATCACTAGCGGTACCCGCAGGGCTTTGCCCGTAGTGGAAAATTAAAAGGTCATTTAGTTACAAATAATTGATGATGAATTTCTCGCCAATTGGCTATGTTCATTCGCTTTCCCATGTTACGGTTCCACGTCATGATAATTTCGTAATTTACTCGTCCATCTTATGATAATTTTGCTCCGGAAAATGTTCTTAAAATTGAAATAGAACAGTATCGAATTTTCGAAAAATCGCTTCGAGGATGCACACCCTCGTGGTACAAACTAACTTTGAGCCAAATTTCATGAAAATTGGCCGAACGGTCTAGGCGCTATGCGCGTCACAGACATCCAGACAGATATCCAGACAGAGAGAGACTTTCAGCTTTGTTATTAGCAAAGAAAACTTCTTAGAACAATCGTGATTAATATAAACGGCGGCCACTGCACACATTTAAATCAAAAGATCATTTCCTTAAATTTCAATGCTTATTCCATATCTATTTTGCAACACGATCATATAAATTTTCTCGATAGAAAAGCAAAATTCTATTTACTCAGGGGTGCCCACCTAGGGGGCGGGGGGGGGGGTTATGGCGCAAACTGGCCATTGAAATTTTTAGAGGGGTGTTTAAAGTGGCATTTTTTATTTAACTGGGGGGGGGGGGGCTCTTGCTTTTTGGTGGGAGGGGTCTTTGCGATTTTTAAGGGGAGTGCCCTTGCGTTTAGGGGGGGGGGGCAACCTTGATTTACTGACACAATTTTAATCGAGTTTAGGACAGCACAAAGTTCACCCTGCTGCTGATAGAAAAGATAGTTGCGTTTTTGACAAATTGCAACTGACCTTTTAGTCAGTAAAGAGTAAAAATTTATAACTTGTTATTTTTAAGTAAGGAGTAAAAAAAAATATTGTTTTATTGACAGTTAGAACGTAGAGCATTTTTGTACAATCAATTTTGAAGGAACTTATTTTTCTGTAAAAAAAGAACGAGACAAAATGGACCACATCCCCACCAAAAAAAATTAAAAAAAAAAAAAAAACACGTTAAATGTATACTGTAGATGGAAAACCTTTTCAGCACTATCATAGAAATAACTAAAAGCTGCGTCCAATAAATATATGGATAAAACTGAAAGCCATGTTCATAAAATCTCATTTTCCTCGGGCCGTTTTCCCTTCTTCGAACCTCGGTAATCTTATTAGCAGCTGTGGCATTTAAGCTCGTTCAAGCTAAGGAAAGCTTTTTTTTTTTTTTTCCTTTCTGGCGTATTGATTGGGAAGACGGCAGTTGCTTTAAGAAAGCAGCGATGTAAGAACTCGGTATTTGGTCGCAGAAAGGGCAGAGTCAACAGATTTTGCTTCCTTCGCTCTTTGAGTCATCTATCACTTTGATCTATAGCCCGTAAGAACCTTCGGAAATTCAAGTGGTCCCTTTGTTAAATTATGTTATCTAGGTAGGGGTATTTCTTCTTTTTTTCGTTAGTTGCTGCACCATTATGGCAATTGATTTTTTTATTTTTTTTTTGAAACTTTTGAGCAGTTTTCTGACTTTGTGGTGCGTGTGTTTATGGTTGTACGCAGCCAAATCGACAATGATACGAGAACAAAATACCAAAGCAATCGCAGGAGTTATCGAAAAATCCATACACATTTTCAGTGTTCACAAGTAAGATAGACCCAGTTCGATTTTTTTAAAAGTTATTTTTATGACTTATATAGTTATTATAATTAATTAATTTTTATTTAAATATCGTTGGTTACAGTTTACAGTATAAGTGAAATATACTAAGTCACTTAAGGAATTTCAGTTTTTCTTGGCCACAAAACTGAGATGTTCTAACTGTTGAAGCTCACTATGTCACACCATTACTAATTTATTTATTTACTTATTTATTGTTTTCCAAAATGTGCTAATCATATTAAGTTCATTTTAGTCTAGTTGGTTTTACAGGTTAAACAAACAAGTGAAGAACATGTTCTTCGCATTGTGTGTTTCAATTGTAACCCCACGATATATATATTCTTCTTAAAATACTAGAAACAGTTCTTGACATAGAAAAAAAAATATTATTATTCATTTCGAAAAAATTATTTTGAATCGTAAAAATACAAATCCTCATATCATCATATTATATAATGGCGAATTCACTGACCGAGTAACGCTCCTGACATCACCAACAATGAAACTCGCGCCACAGCATGACAATTTGATAATATTTTTCTGGAAATGTTTGACATGCAGGGAAATGCTTTATTTTTACACTAGTGATACTCGCACGGCTTTGCCCGTAATAGAAAAATCAAAAGGTCTTTTGGTTCGCCAGTATATTTACAAATAATGTATGGTGAATTTTCTCACCAGTTGGCTTGTACCCTTTTTACGGTTCCACGTTATGATAATTTCGTATCTCGCCAGTTGGCTTGTGCCCATGTTACGGTTCCACGTTAAGATGATTTTGTATCTCGCCAGTTGGCTTGTGCCCATGTTACGGTTCCACATTATGATAATTTCGTAATTTACTCGTCCATCTTATGATAGTTTTTTTCTTAAAATTGGAATAAAAAGAAAAAAAGAACCACATCGAATTTTCGAAAAATCGCTTCGAGGTGCACACCCCCATGCTACATACTAACTTTGTGCCAAATTTCATGAAAATCGGCCGAACGGTTTAAGCGCTATGCGCGTCACAGACATCCTACGGACATCCTACAGACATCCTACAGACATCCTCCAGACATCCTCCGGACAGAGAGACTTACTGCTTTATTATTAGTAAAGATAAAGAAGACTAAACTGGATCCCGTAAATTAACGACTTTACAGGTAAGACTGTAATTTTAGGAGAATGATGAAACGAAAAAGTGGTCAACAATGGAAGCTATCTACTGGAGTTTAGGGTTAATCCACTGGAGTTAAGGTTAGAATTTCAACCATCAAAATATCACCGAACGAGCAATTGCTTCATTAAATATAGAAGCAATTTTCACCCGTCATACCTTGACGTGCGATTTTCTAGAATAACAATAAGAACCTTTACCCAATTTCTGAAAAACAACGCACCAATAAAATAAGGGGAACATAAAAATTCACATGGAACTAAATTGATGCCTTTAGTGATTAAATGAATACCTACAAACGAAATATCTTTCAAAAAATAACTTCAGAGAAAATGAATCGACTGGAAAAGTAAAACCTCAGATCACCGAAACGACGGCAAAGTATGAAGTATTCCTCAACATCTCTTCCAAATTGAATTCCTCTGCGGTTGTTGCAAGTGTCAAAACTCCCACAGAATGTCGCATGGGCCATAGTTGTCACATTCGCGACATAATTACAAGTCATTTAGAAATCCCACCCCTACCTGTCGGAGCCTTCATCTCTCATTATGATCGGAGCTTTCGAAACATCTCTTTGGGGAGCCCCGAAGACAGGCTAATTGAGAGGGATTTTGGAATTTGTTATTTCCTGGTGAGGGTGGTCGGGCTAATTTGCAAAGTATTTCAAATTTCAAAGTCTTTTCGGAAGTAGGGTGCGTGTAGTGGAATTGATGGATTATATTGCGGCTTAAAACCGTTATTAAATACAATTGTTTAGTTGATAGGAACATTTAAAGAAGATATTTTGTTTCAATTTGTAGGAACACTTGTAGAAGATCGTTTAGTTATAGTTGATAGAAACATTTACAGAAGATATTTTGTTCGATTTGTAGGAACACTTGTAGAAGATTTTTTAGTTAATAAAAACACTTCTAGATACTTCATTTCAATTAATAGGAACACTTGTAGGAGATCTTTTAGTTTAGGTAAATTAACAAAAGCACTCCTAGATACTTCATTTCAATGAATAGAAACGCACACTGGTAGAAGATCCTTTGGTTTAGGTAGATTAATAAAAACTATCCTAGATACTTCATTTCAATTCATAGGAACACTTGTAGAAAATATTTTAGTTTAGGTAAGTTAATAAAAACACTTCTAGATACTTTATTTCAATTAATAGGAACACCTCATTATGATCGGAGATTTCGAAACATCTCTTTGGGGAGGCCTGAAGACAGGCTAATTGAGAGGGATTTAGGAATTCATTATTTCCTGGTGAGGCTGTTCGGGCTAATTTGCAAAATATTTCAAATTTCAAAGTCTTTTCGGAAGCAGGATGCGTGGGGCGGAATTGATGGATTACATTGCGACTCAAAACCGTAATTGAATACAATTGTTTAGTTGATAGGAACATTTCCAAGAGATATTTTATTTTGATGAATAGGAACACTAGTAGAAGATACTTTACTTTAGGTAAATTAATAAAAAGAATTCTAGATACTTTAGTTCAATGAATAGGAACGCTAGTAGGAGATCTTTTAGTTTCGACTAAAAAGCAAAAAGACTTCAAGATACTTCATTTAAATTAATAGGAACACTTGTAGAAGATCTTTTGGTTTAGGTATGTTAATGAAAACAGTTCTAGATACTTCACTTCAATTAATAGGGACACTTGTAGAAGATATTTTAGTTTAGGTAAATTAATAACAGGAGTTCTAGATAATTCATTTAAATTAATAGGATTGTAAAAGATCTTTTACTTCAGGTAAATTAATAAAAACAATTCTAAATACTTCATTTCAATTAACAGGAACCCTTGTAGAAGATCCTTTATTTTAGGTAAATTAATAAAAACAATTCTAGGTACTTCATTTCAATTAATAAGAACACTTGTAGGAGATCTTTTAGTTTAGGTAAATTAATAAAAACAATTCTAGGTACTTCATTTCAATTAATAAGAACACTTGTAGAAGATCTTTTAGTTTAGGAAAATTAACAAAGGCACTCCCAGATACGTCATTTCAATGAATAGGAACACACACTGGTAGAAGATCCTTTAGTTTAGGTATATTAATGAAAACAATCCTCTTTCAATTAATTGGAACACTTGTAGAAAATATTTTAGGTTTAGTAAATTAACATAAAAACTTCTAGATACTTAATTTTAATTAATAGGAACACTTTTAGAATATCTTTTAGTTTAGATAAATTTATAAAAACACTTCTAGAAGGTATAAATACCTTTGTGCGAATATTGTTTAGATTTAAAAAAGTATTGCAGTGAACAAACTTGTCAGTTGCACAAAACTGTGTCCAAATAATTAAGAGGCAAAAGCGCACATCTGTAACGAACAAACTACTACCCTCTAAAACTAATAGATGCGTCCATTTCCGCCTTAAACCGGAAGTTTGTCTTTCCACATCATCGGTGGTCAGATTGTATGTTGCATGTTTGAAATCGAAACGGAATTTTTATAAAGTGGTTCCAAAATATTTTCAAAGGAAAAAATAAATGGCCACAAAATTCATCAAAATATTTTCTGTAACGATTGGGCAGCATAAAAAGAAGCGAGACGTCCGCTTAAATTATAGAAGATTTACGGAAGAAAAACATTCCATAAACTAAACTTGCACCATTTTCACCAAAACCCTCATCTACTCGCCGAAGATCAAAAGAGATCCTTTTTTTCAGAACAAAATGAAAAAGAAAAGTAGAAGTTGTAGTCATTAATTAAATAAATGAGGGCAATCTTTAAACGACAGCTTTTTAATCACCAGAAAAAAAAAGTGCGACCGATTCGTGCGGAGCTTTTATTTGTTTAGTGGGCTAAAAAGTGGCCGATTTTTTTTGGTCGCGTGCTGTAGTTAAGCACGAAAAATTGGACACCTCATTAAGTCATCCAATGAAAGATGGCAGGCAAATTAAAAAGGATTATGAGTACGGGAGAAAGAAGATTAAATTCGACAGCTAGAAGCAAATTTTTTCTAGACACAAACATAGTAAAAGGAATGAAAGATTAGTTTTAGTTTTCGTGGCGGAAAAAATTCATATTTCAATTGAGTTGGTAAAACTTTAGAATAAAATATTAATGCATAACAACTGTCCATTAATGTAAAACAATCAACAAATGTTATTGAAGACTAGCTGCGTCGTTTGGCTTTTCACGGTCTACCTCGAAAATAAAAGAATATGTCAAATGACGCGTGTTCATTAATCAGGCTTGAACAAAAAACAGTAAAATTTTGCGGTAGATTACGGAAAAATAACCAAAAAGGAAACATTTTAAATTCTCCGATTACAGGAAAAATCTTCAAAAAAAGCCAGAATTTTATTTGTTCATACCCGAGGGGGAAAAAAAGGCAACAGAGATCTTTCTTCTCAATGATTTTCTTCACGCTACAAATTTTAACAAAAGCATTGTTACGGAAAGTTGAGATGAAGCACTGAATCATAATTTGAATGGGGGAAAGCCTTCGAAAAATAGGGATTTTATGTCGAAATCTAAGTGTATTATTTCTCACGCTGGCGTTCGTGAGAAGTAACTCGGAGATAGATACGTACATAGTTACATAGGTACATACATAGATACATACGCTCAGTTATTAATTGTATAAGATAATAACGCAAAAGTTATTTGAAACACATTGATTCGGAGCTACTCAATTAATAACGCAGCTGTTTACAACTTATTCGAAAAATGCATTTAGAAAAGAAAATGAAAACAGAAACAGATTTAGAAAATTGGTAATTAAAATGCTCTACATGAGGTCATTTTTAATTTATTATGTTTAACAAACACGAAAATAGGAAAAGAACAATTAGAGATGCAGATTATATTAAATGATTTAACACAAGAAATATCTAAAGGTGCTTGTTGAAGATAAAGAAGATACCAATATTTAGGTGGAAAACATTGTTGAAATTCAAAACGATCATTTTCGGGTAAAACCAAAACTAGGTAAAAGGAATAAAATAAAAGTGTCAGGCCTTAATTTCGGTGGAAGTTTTTCTAAAATATTGTTTTAGAAACATCGAAAAAAAGGAACAAATAAACGAATGATCAAGTGAAAAAAAACTTAAACAAAACATTTATTCAAAGAGTTGTTTAGACTACACACTATCGAATAAAAATGGGTACAAACCTAATAATTCGATAACCTTTTTAATTCATGCTTAAAAATTCCTTTTTATTTTTTTGCAAAATATTAACTGAACACTTGATGTTTTAATGCTGTGACACTTACTAAGATGAAAAACATTACATGTTTAAATACAGGAGTCCAATCCCTTTTCCTAAGGGCAGCGGTGCACTCCCACAAGCTCTAAGGAGCAATACCCCCCCCCCCCCCACACAACATGCGATAAACTAAATTACCACCCCCATCCTCTATGAAAATCTCGATGGTACATTCTGTGCCATGACCCCCCCCCCCCTCGAGCGAACCCTTACCTAATCGAGCATAAATAATTGAATCGAATTCTTAGTGCATCCTCAACTTATAATAATGAGAGTGACTTGAAAAATTTTCAAGAATATATCATGTTGTCAATTTTATTTTTTTAGAAAAATATTTATACTTTTTCAATTAATGGAGAAGAGCTTTTTCCCCGAAAATCCGGATAGTCAATTCCTTCAAAGCCCATCCATCAATTAAATCAGTTTTATGAACGAAGTGGAAAAACCCTTTCCTTCATCATCCATCACAGAGGGCGCTGCGATCACAGTAGGTTATGGATGAGAATTCTTTGATGCCTCTCCAATCTCATATCCTACCCTTTTATCTGCTCTCGTCTTTCTTCTTAATGGCGGACATTATGAGCTGACGTCATTAATAATGGATGGGTGACGTAAGTCTCAGCGACGGCCAGATCGGCGACCTTGGGGGGAGAAAAAATTCTGGGTCTCAAGAAAATATCCCAATCCCGATAACTGGGGATTTTTTTCTGGTCAATATGGAGGATGAAGTCAATGACGTCAAGGCCTATTCTTCGTCATTTCAAAGAGAAGCGACATTGAAGGACGTACGCAACATATCGAACAATAAAGTGGACATACAAAATTTCTAAAGAACGTAAGAATGAGAGAGAGAAAAGGAAATAAGATCGGATTTGATTGAGAATAAATAAAATAAATGAATAAAAAGTGTTTCCTAAAAATGCTAATTATTTTTTCGTAATTAGGGGTGCAACACGGGGGGGGGGGATTATGGCGCAAGTAAGGCGACATCAAAATGGGGGGGGGGGATTGTAAATTTTATTTCATTTAAATATATTTATTTATTTTTAATTTGAATTATTTATTTTATTCTGTTAATATTTTGTTTCATTGCTTTAGTTTGTGTGTGTGTGTGTGTTTATATGTCATTGGCGTAGCACAGAATTTTTCTAATAAATTTATAATAATTATTATTATTATAAAATAAATAAATTAATTAATAAATGAAAAATATTTTTTAAAATAAATAAAATAAAAAAGAGGGCTAAAAAATAAAAAAAGGAAAGAGGGTTGAGAAAAATTAGGGGGGGGGATTGCGCCATTACGCTTGGGGGAGGGAGATGGGCACCTCTGTTCGTAATTAAGCTTTAATGCAAGGACATTTAATAAAACCAAAGAGTTTCTGCTGGGGGGGGGGGGGGTACACAGTGCAGTGCAGGATATAGGGGAGGTGGAGGAGCAAGGAGGGGCCCTTGCCTTGGGTGGCAACTTTTAAAAGTGGCAAATTCACCCTATTTTTGTGTTTTTTTCCGTTGAAACTCAATGAAAAAAACATTGATAGATGCAGCAGTTTCAAGATTTGCCTCCACTGTGAAAAATCTTATATCCGCCACTGGGTGTACACAGAATTTATGATACATAATCATGGGCACGTGGGTTGAACAAGTTGGAGCATCCGATTCCGAACTGTGAACCACACAGAAAAAAGAGCATCTCTTACGAAATCTACAAGTACACTGACCTTTAAAATCAATAATCCATATGAATCGATTATTTCAGAAAGGGCGCAAAACCTATTTATTTTACCCGCTTTCTGAAAGAATCGATTCATATGCATTTTGGGGATCAGGAGTTCCCCAAAGCAGGGCAACTTCACGATAATCATCGGATCATTGCTGCACATAACACTTTGCAAAGACATCAACTATGTTAGAGCCTTGTTTTATTGCACAGACTTGATTATGATACTAGCTGCGTCGCCTGGCTTTGCACGGCTCGAAAATAAAAGTTATGTCAAGTGACACGAGTTCAACACCCAGGCTTGAACCAAAAAGAAAAAAGTCAGTGAAATTTTGCGGCAGATTGCGGAAAACCCCCCAAAAGTAAACATTTTAAATCCCCTGATTACAGGAAAAGCCTCAAAACAAAAACAAGAATTTTACCTGTTCATATTCGAGAAAAAAAAAATAGCAACGGATCTTTCATCTCAATGATTTTCTTCACCCGCTATACATCTTAATAAAAGCGTTGTTGCGGAAAGTTGAGATGAACCACTGAATAATAATTTGAATAGAGGAAAGCCTTTGAAAAATAGGGATTTCATGTCGAAATCCAAGCTTCATGATTAATAGTTTTTAATTGATATCTCCGCTAATTATTATCAAAGGATTATGTTAAATAGCCAAACATGAAGACGGGAAGATGACGAATCCATCGATACCTGGTTCGATGGTTAGTTCACTGTCGTTCGGGAGAAGCAGCTTGGACATACATAGATACGCTCAGTTTTCTTACTAATATTATATATGCGAAAGTTTGTCTGTATGGATGTATGGATGTATGGATGGATGTATGGATGTTTGTTACTCTTTCACGCAAAAACTACTGAACGGATTTTGATGAAACTTTACAATAATATAGCTTATGCATCAGAATAACACATAGGGTAGTTTTCGTCCCGTTATGGGGGGGCAAAACCCCCTTAGGGGGGCAATAAGACACAATTTTTGTATAAATTCTCTAATATTGGGATGAAAAACTACTTGCACATATTTACATTATATGTCCATCGAAAGCTTTGATTTTTCTGCTGAAGATGGCACCTGTTCGAAATTTCTAAGTAGAATAAAAAACGAGTTATGAGCTTTTTAGATCCATGTTCGAAGGCTTTCCTCAACTCAATACAGTATTTAGTGTATCATCTCAACTCCCAGTCGACAGCGACAATTGTTGTATTGTTGACTTTCTTTGCTTTTCGTGATTGTTCAAGGCTTTTCTCAAGTAAAATCTTGAAGTAAGATTTTTGCACAAGATTGGCAAATAATACATGATTTGGCTGATGATTTTCCATTTAAACGGAACTTTAATGTAATTAATGGTTTTTATTATTATTTATGCTGATTGAACACTTACTCATTATCCAAACAACCAGCAGATCGCCAAAATTTTTGCAGAAAGATTTCCGTAGCTGATGCATTTGGCAGTTTTTTCAACGTTGCTGTTTTTGAAGCCGAAGACTACGTCATAATGTTTCTCAGCTTTCACCATGTAAACAAAATATCGCCAATCAAAGAATTTTCAAAAGACTTTTTTTACTGTGTTAAATAATCCAGCAACTAAATTAGGCAAATCCATAAACAGCACAAAAACTTCCATTAATTTTCCTTTTAGCACAATTTTAAACAATCACCAAATTTTATTACTTATTTTGGTAACATTTCGGATGAAACCGTTTAGCGCCATTTTATGGTGACCAAAAATATCTCAGCATCTGGCGACGATATCTCTGTAACGAAAATTAATATCATATCGTTTTACAAACTAAGGAAAGAATGGGGGAGCATCATCGAAGGTACCCCGAAACGACTTTCGCAAATTCGGTAAAATCGCACCAAGAGCAACAATGATTGAAATTTCCCGAAATAACTAAAGCAAGTATAAAGGGATTACGAGCGCAGCTACTTTTTTTTAATCACTTCGTACTTCATTAGCCATACAGAGAAGGTTTTAGACTCCATGTTAAAAAAAAAGTATCAACAGATTAATCTTTTTAAACATGAGAAGATTAATTTCATGTTTTTTAAATTTGTACATGCTTAAATATAGTGCTTTCGTTTCTAAATCAATACTACTTTATTCTTTATGCTTATTGCTATTTTAGTTTTATGGGTAAGGAAGAAACTCGATTTTTAATCACGTCAGAAAGATGTGTTTTAAATTCTTTCACTTAAAACAGAAAACAAAAGCAAGTAACGATTTTTTCTAATAATTATTACTGACCCAGGCAACGCCGGGTATTTTTGCTAGTTAATTATATAAGAGATAATAAGAAGACTAAACATGATTTAAGTATTGCTTCCGGATATCTTCAAAATTTAACTGCATTACATAGAAGTGCGTCCAGCCGACATAGTGCTGTAGTGGTAAGATGCTATCCTCATACGCCCAAGCATCTTAAGCCACACTTCTTACAGCTATATTTCGTATAATAGGCAGGCGCGGCTCTTGGGGTAGGCGACCTAGGCGGCCGATTAGGGAGGCAGATTTTAGGGGCGGAAAATTTCGAAATTGAAATATATGTTTAAAAGCATGAATATCTGAGAATGAATATCTGTTCTATCGTCATAAAATTCATTGCTTCAATGCTAAAAAAAATAATAATTTAGAGTGTGACCACTGCTTGGATATGCAAAACATAGTTCAAAATTTACCAAGAAATTCAATTTAATTTTAGAAGCGGCAAATTGCGTGACTAAAGAAGTCTTTTAAAAATATGACTATCTGTTTCAGTGCCATTAGTTTCACTACTTTAATGTTAAAAAAGATAATTTAAAGTGTGTACCAGTGCTTTTGGATACGCAAAACCTAGTTTGAAATTTAACCAGAAACTCACTTTAATTTTAAGCACTTTACAATTTTATTTTATTTTATTTATATATTACTATTTTATATTATTAGTATTTTTATTCAATGGGAGGGGGCGGCACTTGTCAATATTGCCTAGGGCGGCAGAACTACTAGAGCCGGTCCTAATAATAAGCATTCACATTTGCGTACATACATGACCCAAAAGGATATCAAGGCGTTGAAAAATCTGAAGCCACACTTCTTATAGCTATTCTTCCTCTTTCCACCAACACAGAATCCATCGATTTATAAGGGTGTCACAAGTGAGAAGACACATTGCACGCGTCTCCAACATAAGTACCTCACTGATTTGCCTAAACGACTCGCATTAAACGCTTCGACGATAACTTAAGAGCCCCATCAAACGATGCAGGGCGGGGTAATTCAATGACTACACGGAGTGACAAGAAAGGGTGGGCGGGGGACTAAGTATCCATCATGGAAGCGCCACGCCCCAATCACATGGAAGGTTCTGTCATTTCTGCTGTCATTTCACCCCTTTGATGCTAATAACATTTCTTGGAAAAGAAAGAAAAGGGATTCGGGGGAAGGGGAATTGCATGAAAGATGTCACTTGCAGGAAGAAATCTAATTAGGAAAAATCAATTGAATGGTTAATTTCAAAAAACCGTCAAGAATCAAGTTCTGAAATTTTGAAAAGCATTGTAACCATCATATCGAATATTTTTCGACAAGGGTTACAATATTTTGAACTTAAAGGAATACACATTTCAGGAAATTTCTTTCAGGAAAAAACATTGCAATCCCGGTTGAACAATTTAATTTGACAATATAATGTTTTCTCTCTTTTTTTTTTGAAGTTAGAAATTTTGGCGTTTGACGGGTTTCTGAAATGAATAATTCAATTCATTGGAGAATACAGCATCACGTATGTTGGTTTGAAGCATAGAAATGCAACACGCGTTTTGAGAAAAAGTGCTGAAATACTTCAAAATGTAAGAAAAAACAAAAGTGGTGAACAAGCAAGAAAAACGAAGAAGATTGGTGGTTGGTTGGCGACAATGAACCCACATCAAACCGGATTTCAATAACTTCCAAATAGTCTGGGCAATGAACTGGCAGGTGCCTCAAACTTTTTTGAAAGAACAGAAAATTCTCAATTTGCTGAATAAAACTCTAAATTTCGTTGAATGGAACTACGAATTTTGTCGAATGGTGATAACTTCCAGACAAAATTTGCCGAAAAAGGAAGTTTTTGGAAGGCCGCAGTGACCTCCCACTGGGGCGCCTTGTAGCCACGTCAGAAGCACTGGATTACACGATCAGCTGTGTGCAGTGTTGCCAACTCATTTTGAGAAATAAAAAGCAGCTAACTGACATTACATAGCCTTGCCAGAAGAGAGAATCGTTGGAACTTTTACTGCTCCATTTGAAGCCAAATATACTAAACAATTATGAAGTCAGTGTTGCCAACTCATTGAGAAATAAAAAGCAGCTAACTGACATTACATAGCCTTGCCAGCAGAGAGCATCATTGGAACTTTTACCGCTGCATTTGAAGCCAAATATACCAAACAATTATGAAGTAGGGTGAAGCAGGACTGCAGAGTCAGAGTCGTGGAGTTGAACTGATTTTGCGGTGAAGGAGCCGGAGGAGTAAGGAGTTAAAATTCTAAGAGTCTGAGTCGGTCATTTTCGTTCAGATTTGTCAACTCTGCCAGGTTTGCTGTGTCAGAATCGGAGCCGGACTGATTTTAGAAAAAAGTAGTCGTTGTCGGAGTAGGTAATTTTGCCTCTAGCATCGCAGCCCTGGTAGGGTGGTTCAGAAAAACTTTTTTCAGCTACAGTCCAGGGCACCACCTATTTTTTTAGACTTACTAATAAGATTATGCACTGTAAAAAATTCCGAAACGTTACTGGTTATCTCCGTGGAACGTTTCGGGATTTCAGAGGTTTTCACCTATTTCTCCGCAAAATCAAGTATCTTCGCAAAAAAGTTTCCTGAATTGCTAAAAGATGCACGAATGCAGACATTTCACTGGTGTGAAAGATATTTTTTACTACCAGTTTAAAGAATGACTGAGCATGTTTATAAGGTGTATCGGCTTCAATTTGATCACGGCCCGTTCAGATGGACTGAACTCCCAATGGGAGCAAATAAGTCACTGGATAGTTACAGCCTTGCGAGGCAGGAATTGCAGGCAATTATTCGCGCATCTTTGGCCATGGTCGCGGTAATGCTTCTGGACCTTTCTTGGTAAACCAGGAAGGTTCTAATCAAATACATTAAACTTATTTAATTTTTGTAGAAGGTTCACGACTGGCTTTAACAGAGGATATTTCCCAGCATTTCAGGAAGGTTACTCACTTGTATCGGAAAACGTTCCTGGTTTTTGTAAGAAATGTTACTGGTTGAAATTGGGCACATCAGCTGCCTATTATTTTCCAGGAACGTTTCTGAATCGTTTTTACAGTGTGCTGTAAAAGTTTTAGCTTCTTTCTCAAAAATATTAAGAGGGTGCTCAATGACCCCTCAATTTAACATTAGCCGTAGCATAAAAAATGTCACAAATTTAGAAACCTTTAATTTCCCAAGCTGTTTTTTTTTTTTTGTAAATAATTATTTTATTGCAATGTATATGCACATTACTCGTGTATGTTATAATATGTAGCATTATTTTTTCAGTTCAATGTATTTTTATAACACGCCCTCCCCATACTTATGTAGTTTGGGGGAGGGGGTTGTACACCCTCTTTCAGTTGGAATAGGAAGCTAAAATCCTTCCAGTATACGTATTACTATCCGTAAGTCTAAAAATATTGAGTGGTGTCCTGTTATCTAGGAGAAACTTTTTTTTACATGTATTTTTGAACCACCCTAAGCCCTAGTGTGAATTGAGCCCACAAAGTCCAAAGTTATTTATTTATCTTTACTAGTAATAAAGCTGAAAGCCTCTCTACCTGGATGTCAGGAGGATGTCTGGATCTCTGTGACGCGCATAGCGCCTAGACAGTTCGGCCGATTTTCATGAAATTTGGGACAAAGTTAGTTTGTAGCATGGATGTGTGCACCTCGAGACGATTTTTCGAAAATTCGATGTGGTTCTTTTTCTATTCCAATGTTAAGAACAAAACTATCATAAGATGGACGAGTAAATTACGAAATTATCATAACGTGGAACCGTAACATGGGCACAAGCCAATTGGCGAGAAAATTCGCCATGCATTATTTGTAAATATACAGGCGAACCAAAAGACCTTCTAAGTTTTCAATTACGGGCAAAGCCGTGCGGGTACCACTAGTTTATTTATATTTTAAAGGTTTCGCGTCTGCAGATCGGAAATGATTAAGGCTGGAAGAAAAATGACTTTAGAATAAATTCGCTAAAAAAATATTTCAACGGATTTATCAAATACATTCCCCTCCAAAGGAGAGACGTTGTTAAATCCCTCAAATGTCCGCACCCTAGCTCTAACCTCGTTCACAGCGCTTGGAGAATTCGTAGATCCCTTATCCATTAATCATCGCCTGCCAGATCATGACAATGTGAGATTGGAAGCATTAAGGGAGGCAATGAAATTGTTCTGTGATGTTCGAAGTACTTTCGCTGAAGGAAATAGTCTGCCGTTTATTTAATTTGCTGCCGAAAATGGGTCCCCCCCCCCTTCTTTTTTTCTATCGTAGGAAGGAATATGTAATTCAAATTTAATTTACATCATGGTCTTTCTCATTTATTTTCTGCTTTTCGACAAAGTAAAAGCGTCTTTCAACGTTGTAAAAAAAATTCATTTTTCATTTTAAAAATTGAAGTAAAATATTAAAAGAAAACTTTAAGCAGAAATTATTTGGGGGAAAAAAAAAGAAGAATCGAGTTATTAAGGAAGAAAATGTTTTGCAGAGATGAATTTTTAACTTTTAAAACAAACTTGAAGGAAATTCATTTTAGTTTTCAGCCAGAAAGGCGAAATGGCAAAAACAAAGTCCAACGTTTACTCAACATCTTAAATTCTAGGTTTTTCAACTTTTTTTTTTTTTTTTAATGGAGAAATTATGCTTCGAATTCGTAAATTCATGGAGCATTCAGTTAAGTTTAACAAGTTAAGAAAACAATGTAAAGAACAGCGCGAATCAATTTTTCGCATGATTAAAGATGTAGTGTAAAACAAAATAAAAAATGCCAACAAATGATTTAAACAAATGAAAGTGAGTTTAAAAAACAACAGAACATAATTTTAACATCATAGCAGTTGCAAAAAAACTATTTTCTTGAACCTATGGTCTTAATTATATACATATTTAGATACAAAAAAAAAAAAAAAAAAGAGAAAGAAAGAAAGAAAAAAGATTTTTTGAATAAGTCTTGTAAAATCTGTATTCATTAGGAAAAATGACCTAGAAAAGAAATTTTTTTCATGTCTACTAAAATTTGCCAACATTTACTACAACGTATCAATACGATGACCACAAGCACACGTTTGCACGATCGTGATTTAATTTTAAATTAAACTTCAGACGAGCTGAGCGCTATAATAAGGTTGAATTTTGAAACGACAAATTAAATAACCACATTCTGTAATACAATAAAAATACTTCATTTGTATGACGTAAGAATTTCAAATTTTCGAAGATGAGCTCAGGCATCTAATCGCTCAGTGAAGTTAGCCACGCATTATTTTTGCACTTAAGAACAATTTTTTTTTTTTTTTTTTTTGAAAAAAGCAGGGGGGGGGGGATTTCCACTTTTTTTGAAGGATCAAAGGCAAAAAAGAATAATAATGTTTCAATGCAAGCTTTATTATAAAATATATTGCTTCTTCTTAATGTGAGGGCGAATAACTATCGTTTTAAGGGGGGGGGGGTCAGACTGAATCATATAAGCTTTCTCGGTGCAAAAAAATTCTGAAACTGCTTGGGTGTCAGTAAAAAGCACCAAATTGGCATCTAATAGGACATAAACGCACGTAATTAATTTCATAAGCAATGAAAGGAAGTAGTTATTTTAAACATTAACTCCTAAAAATAATTAATTAATTGAAAAAGTTACTCTGCAATCGTCTACATTTTACTCATAAAGTACAGGCGTCCCTCATATAACACGTTTAATTCGTTCCGTGTAGTATCGAAACCGTGTTATACCAGACTTTTTTAAAAATAACTTTTAAACTTATTTTTTACGCTAACTAATCATGTACACAGTAAAAATAATGTCAATATGTATCGTGTTTTATCGAAACCGTGTTTCGTGTTATACGAGACTTAGAAATAATGTTAATAACGAATGTGTACCGTGTTATATCGAAACCAAGTTTCATAAAAGCAAAGTAAAACTTATTAGAGTTATTATCAAACATTAACAGAATATCAAAACCATTAAGTATTAAAGTCAAGTTCCCTACCGTGTAATATCGAAACCGTGTTATAATAATCGCAAATTTGGTACCGTATAATATCGAAACCGTGTTATAATAATCGCAAATTCGGTAACGTGTAATATCGAAACCGTGTTATAATAATCGCAAATTTGGTACCGTGTAATATCAAAACCGTGTTATAAAAATCGCAAATTCGGTAACGTGTAATATCGAAACCGTGTTATAATAATCGCAAATCTGGAACCGTGTAATATCGAAACCGTGTTATAATAATCGCAAATTTGGTACCGTGTAATATCGAAACCGTGTATAATAATAGCAAATTTGGTACCGTGTAATATCGAAATCGTGTTATAATAATCGCAAATTTGGTACCGTGTAATATCGAAACCGTGTTATAATAATCGCAAATTTGGTACCGTGTAATATCGAAACCGTGTTATAATAATCGCAAATTCGGTAACGTGTAATATCGAAACCGTGTTATAATAATCGCAAATTTGGAACCGTGTAATATCGAAACCGTGTTATAATAATAGCAAATTTGGTACCGTGTAATATCGAAATCGTGTTGTACGAGTACCTTGTTATACGAGGGACGCTCGTATTTGAACACCATATGGATGAATAATATTGCCGATGGTTTGGGGGGGGGGGGGGTCATGACCGCCGTGATTCTCCCCTTGTATCAGTCTCTGTACTGTAATTTTAAAACAAATTTCCAATTTGTGTTCATTTTGAAATTGGTAAGTTTTCTCAACTGTTTCACTTTGCCCAACATCTTTACCCTTCTTTTTCATTTTTGAACAATTAAAAAATTTTAATTTTTTGCCTTAATAATTTGCCCTTCATCCAAATATGATATTTTTGAATTCCAATTCCCCCCCCCCTAATTTGCATTGTTAAAATTTTTTTCAACACAAAAAGCATGAAAATATGCGTGACACATTTTTAAGACGTATTTTCAATTTTCCACGCTATGAAATACTTGTAAGGCGCGTTAAAAAGATCTCTGATCACAAGTGTGTGTCACAATAACAGCTCAACATGCTTTGATTTCATGGAATTTGCTACTCAAGGCACGCGCCTCAGGATACTTGTAAGTTGGAATCTTCTCTTGCAACGCTAAACGTTTAAAATTTCTTTGTAATCAGTTTTCCCACAAAATGAAATATTTTTGAATTTTTTTTTAAATTGAAACGCTACATGTCTAAATTAAGGAGTTTTATTTTTTTCAATTTTCTTTTTTCCTCCATCAAATAATGATGTGACTTATTAACTGATTAACTTATGTTGGCAAACACAAACATATTGAAAATTCCACATCTTTTATTATTCGGTGGAGAGATTTTCTTTTATTTTAATTAGTTTGCTTTTAGCTAGATTACGCAAGTTGCAAACACATTGCAATATACATTGGTGCTGCCATCTATTGCCCTTTTGGCGAAAGAAGTGACATAGTTTGGGAATCAACAAAAGCATAGTTAAATCTATAACGCAACAGTAATTACATAGGAATAGTCACCCATACTTGGGCAAGTAGGAGGTCAACCCATCCTTCTTAAAAAATTAGAACTTCCTTGCTTTTAGTACTTTTTCCTTTGCAAAAATGTAAAAACATTTCTTCTCCAGACATTAATGAATAAGTTATTAAAAATTTCCAATTTTAATAGCTCTGAATCTTCCCCCCCCCCTTAAAATTTTACAAATGGGCGCCCATGAGTAATTATACCATTGAGTGATTGCTAATAGGGAGAAATGGTTTTTCGGTTAGCTAGTATTTAAAAAAAAAAAAAAAAACAAAGCGAAAAAGCTGTAAAGAAAAATTCTGACTTCCGACTATAAGAATAATTGATCTCAGAAACTTGACGCTATTTTTTCTTAAATACTTGGCAACAAGAAAAAATAAACTTATCAAATAACATAGCAATTTTCTTTGTCATTTCGAAAACAATAGATTGTATTGTATTCATGTTTTAACATGAAGTCACAAAATCAACTGCTAAACGCCAAACGTAAACATATTTATCACTTCGTGAGAATGCGGTATTGTTTGTCAGCTTATAAATATTGCAATTTAGGGATACGTTTTCAAGGCAATTATGCACGGAAAAAAAATCTCGGAACATACTGAATTCTGAGCGAATGTTAACGTATTCTAAAGATGCAGAGGATTTTTTCATGTTCATGTGGATTGTGGGCGTGGAATTTATTCTACAATTGGACATAAGGGTGGCAAAAAAAAAAAAAAAAAACTTCTTTTTCAGCTGGAATACAGGACACCCCCTATTTTTTTTAGACACACTAATAGTATTATGCTGTAAAAATTTTAGCTTCTTACTCAGATTTTAAAATGGTGCTCAATGTCCCTTTCATTTAACATTAGCCGTACCATAGAAATTGCCACAAATTCAGAAACATTTAAATTTCTCAGCTGTTTTTTTTTTTTTGCAAATAATTATTTTATTGCAACGTATATGCATATTACTAGCGTATAATGTAATACGTAGCATTGTTTTTTCAGTTCAATGTATTTTTTAACCCCCCCTCCCCTACTTATGAAGTTTGGGGGAGGGGGTTGAGCACCCTCTTTCAGTTGAAATAGGAAGCTAAAATTCTTCCAGTATATTACTATCCACAAGTCTAAAGATATTGAGGGGTGTCCCGTTATCTGGGAGAAACTTTTTTTTTACATGTATTTTCAGTTCAATATATTTTGTTAACCCCCTTCCCCTATTGGACATACGTATCAAAAATGAGAATATTTGTCTGATAAAATACGTTTTGGATGATAAAAATGAGAAAAAAAAAATCCCTAATGGCGGGAAATATTTTGATTTAAAATACGTTTGATTAATTATGATGTATTTCACCTTTTTAAAGCTCTTTTTTTCTTTCTTTTTGTATAAAATAAAATAACAAACAACTTTGCGCGATACTTTTAACAATTTGTGTGGTTACCGCGACTGAAATAGTTTTAAAAATACGAATCAGAATGAAAATTAGTGACGAACTATTCCCACTATTATATAACTAGAAAATCGCCCGTCAAGGTATGACAAGTGAAAATTGCTTCTACATTTGAACGAAGCAATTAATTTCTTTAGTTAATTATTAATATTTCTCCATAACTTTCAATGAACATTAACATATATCCATTGCCAAAATGAACGACGGGCAAAACATCCACGGCTAGAAGATTTCATTTTTGAGCAGCCAAGACAAGACGTATTTACATGAATTCATTTAGAAAATGTTTTTCATTTCCATTTTGTCCGCTTCAAAAGCTAAAGGCTTTTTTTTAATAAATATAATTATTTATTTATCATTATCTTTCTTTTAATATTTATACTTCGCACATTTTTTACAGCAATGATAATTTAATTTTTGATGACTACTTCATGCATAAATTTTAAAGCATTACGATTTATTAGCGTTCTTTCTTGTTTGACATTTAAAACGAGCTAATTTGTGCATCACATGACTTCCTTTTACCCTATTATTGGCAATTTTAATGAGATTCAATAGTTTGCTCTCTAAATATCACCAACAGTGGCCAATTTAAAACCAAATTAAAAAAAACAGCCAAATTTTTCGCCAAGTTGGCGACAAAAGTTGGCGACCAAAAGACTGGTGATATATCGCCAAGTGTCCGACAAATTATAACACCACTTGAGTTTACATCGAAATTAACAATGATTTCCACCCAAAAAGGGGCAAAAGACCCCTTTAGAAACACCCAATTGCAACCAAAAGGAGAGGTGCATAACTAAACCCCACTAGGAGTCGACGTACCAAATTTCAACTTTCTAGGACATACCGTTCTGGAGTTATGCGACATACATACACACATAAGCACGTACGCACATACATACGCACATACAGACGTCACGAGAGAACTCGTTGTGATTAACTCGACAATCGTCAAAATGGATATTTCGCGTGTCTATACGTTCTTAGGCACTTATCCACGTGTGATCGAGTCGAAAAAAATAAAAAAAAAACTCGACGTTCATTCGGGGGTGAGCAAAATTGAAATTAAGGTCGATTTTTGAGTAAAAATTTTTTCGCGAATACAATACTTCCTTTTTTGTAAAAGGAAGTAAAAATACATACTCTGAAAAGATAGATAGAAATTCATGCAAAGTTATAGCATTTAGAAAGACGGAGCATTCGACTATTACAGAGAACAGAAATTAAGGTTTCAAAAATAAATAAAGAAATTAAAAACAATGCTTCAAAAACAAGACTGCGATCCTTAATTGCAATAAATTCAACATTTTTTTATCGTGATTATTTTTTTTTTATATAGTATAATCAAGGTTCGCCGATTTTTATCAATCGATGTATATCAAGATATATATTACGATATATATCCAATACTTATTTTGAAAATATCATGATATTTTGATATTTTCAATATTTGTTTTTTCAACTACGGTATTTTCAGCATACAAATTATATTAATTACAGTAATATTGTTTATTTATTATTACAAAAACCAAAGTTACGTATATTTTTATGATGTATTAATGCAAAGTAATGTAATATTGCTTTTCGTTTTCAAATTTAAATTCATAAAATTATTAGTAATGTAACAATTTTAATTGATATTAAAAGTGCCTAATTAAATATCAAAACGTTGGTCAGAAAAAAAGAAAACGTCTGTGTCCCGACTAATGCATATTTTGTATTTCTGAATCATATAACTGTGTAAAACTAGTTAATAGAAGAAAATGAATAAAACAGCTAATGATAAAATAACTCCATTAAAATTGATAAAAATGTTTAATGAAATATTAAATATAAATAATGAAAAAAAAACCCTTAATTTTAAGTCTAAATATTGAGATAACAATATAAGAAAAACTAGTATGTTGTGGCCATCACGAAACTTTCTTCTATATTTTTCTTTTTCTTTTTTTTTTTTTCTGATCCCTCCCCATGCTTGACGAGGAAGCAATATTAACAACAAAAACAAAATGACACATGCAAAAACTTGACGACTATTCGCAACTCCAACGAACTATAGGGGGCACTGAAGTCACTGTCTAATGGCGGAATTGAAAACTAAAACAAACGCACATGGTAACGAAGAAAATGCTAAAAGTGTTGTGATTTTTGTTCGTACGTATCATTTTTTCGCTTTATTCTTTTTAAATTAATTTTCAAAGTCTTGTTGATATTCTGACCCACGTAGAAAGAAATGAGAATTCAAGAAGCATAACTAAACGTCAAACATTAATGCAAAGTACGTAGTTCATAGTTCTAAGCAGCCATTTTCACGATGTTGAATTCGATATTTATCAATTCTTGATAAAACTAAATAATAATTGTGGCCTGACAAGAGCAACAATTAATGCTAGAAAATTTAATATGACATTACAAATTATTACCAAAAGAAGATGATACTTCTTTGCTTTGCTTTGGCTAGCACTTGTTTTCCATTTGTAGCTGAGTTATTTCTCTTGAATTCCCGAATCGGTTAATTTAAAAATTTTCTGTTTCGATTTTTCTAATTTCTGAGTTACGATTTAATTGTGTCATGTTATGCAAATCATCAACAAAACTCTCACGGTGGTAGTTTTATGGTGGTAGTTTTCTTTTCAGTTGATTGACAATTATTTCTTTTTACTTATCGAATTCTGTAATCTTACTACCATTTTATTCCACTCATGATAAAAATTGAAAATGGTTTAACTAAAAACGCGAAATCTCGCCAAGGCTACTTTGCTCGCACAATACCAAAACGATAACCCTAAACAAATTTGGCGATACCTTTCAGCTGAGAATAAAAGGAATAAAGTAAATTCTTTCTCGGTTAAACATTTTTCATTTTGTTCTATGATAATATATTCAAGAAAATATTTTGCATACTGTCCATTCCAACTAAATGCTGCTGTAAAATATGGTAAGTTTAATTAATTTAAGATTAAAAAAAAACCCCATATTCTTACAAATTCATACAAAACAATAAAATTTTTTACCTTGTATAACGTTATCCAAGTTTGTTAATCCAGTATTTTCGCTTTCACCAATTATTAAGGAAATAATGAAAACTAACATTATTTTGAGAAGCTGGAGAATACTACTAAGTGACGAATTAATTTCTGTAGCTGAAAGCAAACTAAGGCACATCGATTGCGTTAATAAATACTCAGAACAAACTGCCTGTGTTTACGTCAACAGACACACGTGGAACGCTTCATTTGCAGTTTTGTAAATCACCGCAAGGTAGCGTATTCGAGCGCTGGAGTTCCGAATCCCAATGTCTGAATTATTGCAAAAGCAAAGCAAAGAGCGAAAATTGAAAGTTATTTTAAAAGCCTTGCTTGAATGAATTACAAATATTTTACTTGTTAACAAACATAAGATGGCAACAGTTCAAAATTTTAAATCATTGAGATAATATTTCCTATCATTTCCATACAATTAAAATCACGAGAAATACGCAGACGACAATCTATTACGATTTATCTTTCTTATTGTTGCATTAATAAAAATATTTTTATTCGCAAAAAAAAAAAAAAAAAAATCAACACCTCTTGGAGCGATCGGCGTCAAAATAGAACCAAAGCCTGTTTACATATGGATTCACATATATTCCAAATTTCAACCAGAACGTAGTATTACTTCTTGAGATAGGGCACTCAAAATGGAAAAAAAGAACGGGTGATTGCGCTACCCCCCTTTTAGCTGTTGACACAAAAATAAAATCAGTTCTTATACCCACTAAGGGCTACTTGCCGATAAATTTTTCTTTCATTCCGTTCATTATTTCTTGAGATACAGCAGTCACAATTGACGACAAAAAACGTTCTACAGCTCAACCCCCGTTTGAGTTATTGACACCAAAATTGAATCAGCACCTGTTCCTGTTAATACCAACATATGGACCAAATTTTGTTTGATTCCGCCAGTTACTTCCTGAGGAATAGCAAGCACGCGTAACTCGAAAAACGTCCCATTGCTCCACCCCCCCTTGGAGGAATTCGCGCCAAAAACTAATGGGCACAAGTTCACATAGGCGCACATATGTGTACTAAATTTCGTTCGATTTCATGCGGTAGTTTTTGTTGTAGAGCGGCCACAAAAAACTGGTCACACACAGACGTGACACACATACATACACACACACACACACACACACATACATACACACACACAGACAGACAGACATTTTCCAAAAATGGTCGAAATGGACTCAGCACACCTCAAAACGTTCGAATCCGTCAAAATTCGAAATTCGAAAATTTGCACGAATCCAATACTTTCTTCTATATATTAGATATAGAAGAAAGTAAAAAAAGAGTGATTTAAGGATGCATTTATTATTTTGAAGACTAAGTCTGTGCTGATTGCAAATATCAGATACATATCAAAATATCCGATATATATCAAAATATCGGATATTTTCGAACCATGAGTATAATAATCATATCAGTATTTAACGGAGAATTAAAAGCGTTCACCAAAATTTCTCTTAGAGAACTGAATCAAAAGAAAACACAAAATTCATTATTGTGCTCGTTCTTTGGCGCTTGTAGCAGTTCTTTATTAGTAAATATTTCACTTGCTTTTGAGGAATATAATAGAACAGCGCAGATGTAATACCAATCCATCTCGACTAGCGAGAAAGTTGTTCTTAGAATTCCATCATCTTCGTACCAGCCGATTCTTAACATGAAAAGGAAATATATTTTTTTAAATTGTCATGATCAATCTTGATTTTTTTCTACTATAACAGAAACGAGAGAAACATAAAATAAAGTAAACAAGAATTTTCTTAAGCTCCTGAACATTCATCTTGAGAGAAAATTTTTACGGTCGGTCTCAAAAGCGTTCATCAGAGCCATCTGGCGAGGAACATGCATACCATCTTAGAGCAAATGAGATTACTGTTCGCTCTTTTTGTCTATCATCTTTTTTTCTCCGGATCCATCTGCTGGAAATAAAATATCACTTCTGGTTTCTCTTTCTTGCGAATAGAGTATATACGACATGTCAGGCGGAGTGGGCCAAGCAATTCTAATCGAGCAAATATCTTATTTTAATGCTGGACGAAAGTATTAAGCGCTCACATAAAAAGTAAAAATATCACCGCGGAGATTTTCGAGCTATTTTTCTTTTTCCTACTTTCGTATTTTCGCTTTGTGGACGTTATTTCTTGTGAATGTTTAACAGTACTTAAAATAAAGTTTACAAATAAATAAAGCGCCTGAAATATAGAATACGACGTACAAAAGTTACTTTGAAAAAGAAACATCAGCTAGACTTTTTATCAATATAACTCATTGCATATTATTAAAGAACTGTTACATAAACAAGTAATACCCAAACCTGTTTTTATGCAGTCTTTTTTCATGCGATTTTTCTTTCGTGCGACTTTTTTCTGTACGAATTTTTTTGTGCGGTGTATTAAAATTTCAATCAGATTGAGATTCAATCGACGAAATTATTTTTAAAACGAGTGCGAGGTAGTATCTTCAATTGACGGTATGGGCATCCCGATGAGAAGTCATTGTGACCTCCCAAAAAATTCCTTACTCAGGAAATTTCGTCCGACTACTCGGAAAAACATCACTTGGTTTATTTTGATTTTGTTTAAAGATTACTTTGCAAGTTTTTGGGTTATTTTCTGTGTTAGACTTTTTTTCCCTATCCACCGCATAAAATAAAATAAAATAAAATAAAACAAAATAAAATAAATAAGTAAAAAAAAAAAAAACTGTGTTGCGAAAACAACTTTTTAAAGCTACTCGTGAAGTTTCGGACAATTCTTTTTTTGTGCGATTTTTTTATGCGGTCCCTATTCACAGCATAAAAATAGGTTTGGGTGTATTTCAAAAAATTTTTTAAGTCAATTCCTACTTAGGTCAAGTTTGTCCCCGTGTGTGGAAACTAAATTTATATTGCTTTAAAAGCTGGATATAATGCTAATCTGACAGCTTTAATATAAATTTTAATAAAAGCATTGTTCAAAAAAGAACGTGATCAACAATTAATTTCTAATTGAAAGCTTACCTACATTTTAGCATGAAATTAGTTAAAAACAGTTATATTTCACGTCCCAATTACCTTGAACAAATTTTATCTGGTGCAGAAAAATCAGGGGGTTCTATAGATATTTTATCCTAACATTTGTGAGCATTATTTCGTCTTCATATTAGAGGTTTGAGAAATCTTACTTAACCTTACATGTGGGTAGGGAAGATCAAAAATTGCTAAATTCATCCTTACGCAACTAATGAATGTCCCCTAAAGTCGTGAAACATCAAACATAACGCAATGTACACACACGTTAATTTTTTTTCGAAGAGGTAAAAGAGGGGGTGTTCTCCTGTTATTGGGGGGGGGGGGATGTATCACTTCCATCGTCATCATTACTTAAATCGTTCGAAAATTTGATAAGAATCGAACGCGAGTGGCACTCGAAAGCAACATCATTTCGTCTCACAGCAACGGCGTTTGAGAAAAATGGGGGTTGTCGTCTGGAAGAGAGAGAGGGAAGGGTCATAAAATGTGCCTTCCATTTTATGGGGAGTCGCACGCCTCTTGCAGGTAGGTTCCGTCTGTTTTTGGCGGCAATGTGTCTAATGGAGTCACAGATCGTTTAAATAACGTGTCTCAGAGAAAGACACTTTGCAGATAATGGGTCTGAATTTCTCCAGGACGGTGGGTGATGAAATAATTTCGGCTTTCGAGTAGCGTTTTCTTGTAAGGCTCATTAAGCAGAAGAATGGTGGGGACGGGGCAAATGGAAATGACTTGAAAGGGTTCTCTGTCGTCGGTAATAAAGCGATTCAAAAGTAACATTATTAGATAAAAAGACATAACTAGTTTATATCCTCATATATATATATATATATATATATATATATATATATATATATATATATATATATAATAGCCAATGATCGAGTAACCCGCGAGTTTCAGCAATGGAATGATCATTTGATAATCTGTTTTAGTAATGTTTAGTATGGAGGTAAAGGCTTTATCGTGACAAGGCTGAACTCGATCCGGTCACTTCACTGTTTTACTGGTAAGACTGTGTCATTTCAGGGGAATGAAGAAACGAAAGAATGCTCAACAATGAACGCTACCCACTGGAGTTTAGGGCTCATCAAATGGAGTTAGGGTTAAAATTTCAAATATCAAAATATCTCCCAAACAGGCAGTGGCTTCGTTCAAATGCAGAAAAGTAGAAGTAATTTTCACCCGTCATACCTTGACGGGCGACTTTCTAGTTATTAAATAAACAGACATAGCTAGTTTATACTCTTAATGAAATGAACATTAAAATAAATAAAAAAACTAAGTTTGAAATAATATTGCGTCAACGTACTTTGGGGTAATGAGGTGCATTGGGGGTTAAACCATAGAGTAAGAACGGAACTAGAACGCGAGTCAGGATAAGCGGATTATCTTCCAGCCAGTTGCGCAAAATTAGTTCAAGGTATAATTTAACTTCATCGTGCCGTGCCGAGAAAAGGCGCCAAATACAGAAACCACCGTCCATATTAGCAGGGGTGCCCACCTAAGGGGGGGGGGGTCATAGCGCAGACTACGCTATTGAAATTTTTAGGGGTTTGATGAGTATTTTTCTTATTTCGGGGGGGGGGGGGCTCTAGCTTTGGGAGGGGTCGCAATATTTAGGAGGGGTGCGCCTTTTTCTTAGGGGGAGCACACCCCCGATAATAGCACTAACTTTCTCCACACATTGACAGCTGGTACCAACCTTGAGGATAAAGGATTAAGCACTCTATGGGCGAAACTCGACTAAATCTCTCTTCACTCGGTCCACTCCATGCGAATTAGTGCCTTAGTTACCATGGTAACAAAAACAGCCGTTCAGTTGCAATTCTGTGAAAGAGATTTCAACCGGCGAACCGGTTCATTGAATAGAGAAGTATTTCAACAATACAGTGTACCCGCCGCTTATTAAAATCACATTAATTCTGGGGATATTTGATTTTATAAGGCGGTTGATTTTATAAACCGACATAAATACACTTGAAAGAGGAAAAAAAGTTTAAATTTAGCTATTCTAAAAAAGAAATGAATTAAAGTATTAAAATTTTATTTTTAAGTGTTTCAAAATACAGTTGACATATTGAATAAACATAAGGTTTTTTTTTTTTTTTTAAATTTTCACAAGGGACTTAAAATATTTGCGTACAGTTGGATCCCGACTTACGCGAGGGATGCGTTCCAAGACCCCTCGCGTAAGTCGGAATTTCGCGTTGTTTTACAACGCGAAAGAAAATTTTAAAAAGAAAAAAACGCGTTTAGAAAATTTTTATAAGCATACCCAATTATTTCAGACATGTGTTAACACTCCTCAAACTGTTTCAAACCATTTTTTAACTATATATTACCGTATCTTTTATAAAGAACTGATTTTTTACTGTATTTTAGAAAAATCGTTACTATTTTACATGATTGCTGTTATAAAGCACAAAATCTATGATCAATAAAATACATGTACTTAAACAGTAGAGTACTTACATTAAGTACATTACTGCATTATAATAACACTGAATATTAGATATCGTAATTATAATTGTAATTTTTAAAAATATGAAGATGATGGTTTATGCAGTGTGGGAACACCCCTATGTCTGGCCTCGCTTCCATTTTCATGTTTGTATTTTGCTCAGACACTACTCTGCGAGCTTCTCTGTTAAGATTAAAGTGCTCGTTTGGGAGCCATTCTGTTTTATCAACGTTCATGTAGAAGGAAAAAAAAAACTGTTAAGAATCAAAGCGGTTATTTGTACAAACAAAAGCAAAGCGTTGTTTAGACTAATAGTGTGTGAACTTCCGCTTTCAGTGATGCTAAATTAATGAAAGTCCATTCACGGAAACCAATATTTTGTGTCAACGAAGCCCATTCTAACGCTCCGCCGCTCCTTTCCAAAAAATTTCATGCTGCAAGCGAGCAATTTGCGTCAGCAATAAAAAATTCATTACTCATGAAAAACTCGCGTTATAGCCATTTCGCGCAAGTCGGATCGCGTTGTAGCGGTAACCGACTGTATTTTTTTTTTGATTAACATAATTTGGAAGTACATGTTCAACATTGCTTGCAATTTATGAAAGTTTTTGAACTTTCAACATTAATTCCCTCTTTCCTGTAAAGTACAATGTATAATATCAAGCGCTTTTCTGTCATCAATTGCAAAGTGCAAATTTGACACAGCAATTCCTTCATCTTCCGATACCGATTTCGTACGATATAACTTTGAAATTTATGATGTCTGTAGCAATTTAAAAAAAAAAAAAATTCGATCTTTAAACTTTGAAAAATAGTTCGAATTAATTGCTAAGTTTTTTTAGCACTAGCGGTACCCGCACGGCTTTGCCCGCAGTAGAAAATTAAAAGATCATTTGATTTGCCTGTATATTTACAAATAATCGATGATGAATTTCTCGCCGATTTGCTACGTTCATTTGCTCGCCCATGCTTTGGCAGTTCGCTCGTCAACGTTATGGTAATTTGCTCGTTCATGTTATGATAATTTACTCGTCCATGTTATGATAATTGGCTCGATAAAATGTTCTTAAAATTGGAATAGAAAAAGAACAAATTCGAAAAATCGCTTCTAGGTGCTCACCCTAATGCTACGAACTAATTCTGTGCCAAAGTTCATAAAAATCGGCCGAACGGTCTAGGCGCTATGAGCGTAACAGATATCCAGAGATCCAGAGACACAGACATACAAACTTTCAGCTTTATGATTAGTAAAGATTTTAAATTTTAAAAACGCAATCTTTAAGAATGGTTGGGGGCAGGGGCTGCCAGTAATTTTTCAAGCTCAAGCAAATGAAAAGCAAATCTAGTTTTTAAAAAGCAACGATATAACCTTTCGTTATAAGATGAAAGCAATAATTATCACAATTTACTGAAATAAAATAATAGCTTCATTGTTTTGAAGATTTCAGAAAGTAACGCTGATGTACAGAGCAAATTACTGTAACTGACTTCATATTTTTCTCAAAATATTTACGCTGAAAACCATTGGAAATGGAAAGATCAATAAACGAAATCACAAATCAGGAAGAAGCAAATGTTTCACTATATTAAAGACTCACCGTTTCGAAGCTCCCGTAACACAATGGCCAATCGTTCTTTAATGGTTTGATAAAATATTGGGAATGTGTATTACATCTGAACGAAAAAAATGATGTTACAAACTAAAAAACAACAACCAATTTCTGTTTAAAATAGACAGTCATTTATAGTTAGTTGTTTTTCGTTTTGTGAAGTACGCGTTAGGGCGTTACTGTAGCAACAGACATTCTCTTCCAAGCGTTTTTTTCTCCCTTTTTGACGGTTAACAAATTGATAACTGCAAATGAAAAAAAAAAAAGAATTGAAATCGAAACAGAGATGCACGGATAACAGAAATGTTTAATGGGTAATAACGGAGAACAATTTTGGAAATGATACGAAAGAACAAAATCCATTTTCGAAGTGCTAAAGTGGGGACGATAACTGAATTGGCATTAAAGATAATGTACCATATTTGCTTCAGCTATTATATATCCATACCGTGGCGCGTAAAAACCTCGAACACTGACGTTATGGTCAATAATTTTTGTAAAACGCATACAATCGAAAAAAAGTTTTACAAAATTTTACAACACAAAAAATTCTCCTGAATAGCAGGCTTCGTTGATTTAAATCAGCTTGATTAATCATGATTTAAATCAAGTGTTTTTTTTAAAATAAATCATTGATTTAAATCAAGTGATTTAAAAAAATCATTGATTTAAATCAAGTGATTTAAAAAAAATCATTGATTTAAATCAAGTGATTTTTGAAGAAAAAAAAATCACTGATTTAAATCAATAGTCGACTTCTTATCGTTTTTAGATTCTCTTGGATTTTTTTTTCTTTTTGGTTACATAACTCTTTTTATGTATATGCTGCTAAAAAATGTTCTTAATATGCAATTTTCATAACATTAACAAAAACTTGTGCAACTAGTGATACTCAAAGGAAAGAAAAAAGGGGAAACATATATTTTTCACTACTGTATTGAAACGTAAAACGTTTAAATTGAAGACATCGGTGAAGACAGGGATAGCTCACTTTTTAGCGGACTTAGTGTTTTACATTCATATGAAGAAAGGGAATACCTTTCATTCTGTACAAGAGTGGTGCCCAACCTCTTTCTGCCCGACGGCTGCATCTCATATTAAAATCATTTCCGCGGGACAGAAGCAGAACACAAATAAATTTCAAAATATTTCATTACTTTTTAAAACAACATGGGAAAATATCGAAAAGGAAAGAAAATTACTAACCAAAGATTGTGACCATCAATTACTTGATGCTTACTTTATTAAATGCATCTGTTTTTCAGGAACAAATTCTGACTATTTGGTTCCAAGACATTTTGGCCAATTGGACATTTCCACTGATCGTGTTTTTCAATTTGTAACATGGAAAAAAACAACGGAGCACACGGATCAGCTTTGCGAGCCGGATGTGGCTCCCGCAGGCCGTAGGTTGGGCATTACTGCTGTACAAGAAAGAGATATCTCTTATCAATAATTCATACGACATTGAAGGAAAGGACACTACATTTCGACAGAAGAACGATACAGCTCCTCAAAAACTCAACTATTATTTTGAAACTAAAGTTTTTTTATATCAAAACTATGATTGTTTTCTTGTTAAAACCAAACTTTATTTGAATTTCTGTTAAAAATTTAGAAAATGCATTTGAATTGTTTTATTATATGTATTTGGAGCAAGAGCGGGACAACTCCAATACATAATCATTAAAATTAATTTCAAATTAGAAGATATGATCTTTGTAATCTTTGACAATGGATGTCTAAGCTTTTCTTTGAGGGGGGGAGGAGTTTTTTTGAAAATTTCTAAAAGTGGAGATGCTCTCTTCAAGCACCCAGCTCTTCACTTGAAAAATAGAGAATTATTTTAGAAAATATTTTACTTGAAAAAAAAAATGAAATCCTGCACTCAGGGGCGAGTACAAGGGGGAGGGTCATGGGCCCCCCCCCCTAAATTGTCAACAATATCATCTCTTCACACAGTGTTTAAATACTTTATGAATAAAATGGGAAAGATTTCAGTAATATTTTCATTTTTTAAAATTATATTTGAAAGTAAATATTTGAAATACTACTTCTTTTCATTGCTCATGAAATTAATTAGTACAGTTTATGTCAGGTTACTACTGTCCGTCCTCGAAAGCAAAGACTAGCACTCGGGATTGATTCCATTTTAAAAAGGAGGGATAGGTTGAGGATGGCACTTTCCTCTCGTATTTGATAGCTCTGTCTTTTTCAACTCGATTCTGAAAGAACTGTTGAACACGTTATTTTTCACCTTCAACTTCAAAGTTTCCTTCCCAATTTTAATAAAATCAGTGCGGACCAGACGCATGCGCAAATTGCCGAAAGGTCTCAGCTAAGGAAAACAGACAGTGGGGGCCTTATTCCTGAAGGATTTGGTGCTTTTTATTGACGCTCAAGCTAATTCAGAAATTCTTCGTACACAAAATCCTACAATCTTCAACGTAATCCCCCCCCCCCACCCCATCCTTAAAATGCTAGTCTTGTTTGCCACAACTAATAAATTCCAAGCCTAGCGTTTCCCGAACATGAAAAGATCAACCCTGCCCGGTGATTCAATTTGTTGCAAACAAGCTTTCGATTTCTGCGCTCAACGAACACCCAAACTTCCCAATCAATAGCGTGATGATTCATTAAAATATCCGTGCACAGCGTGCTAAAGAGCGGGACTGGTACACTTTTCCGGTAACTTGTCTCCTTCCAAATTCTTCCTCCCACCAACTTCAACTTTCACTCACGCACACGCGAATACTGATGAGCCGCTGTCAGGGCTACACGACAGATTAGCGTGTAGGTTATCTAGCAAGAGTGAATCTCATTAGATAAACTGTGTTGGATAGTGCTCGTCCCCTATTTTAGGCAGAAGCATGGTTTATGAATTCATAAAAGGGCTTAAGAGTAAGCTGAGCGTATACAGTAATCGCTCGTTTCACAGGGCCGCAGAGAGCCGAGGCGGGCCGCTTGTCAGTTATGTCGCCGGACCCTCCCGCCCCCCCCCCCCAAAAAAAAAAGAAAAAAAGAAAAAGAAAAGGGGGGTAAGGAGGAGGGGAGAAAAAAAGCAAAACTGCTTGCTAGAAAACAATTAATTTTATTTTAAGTGCTACAGCAGAAAAAACCAAAAGAGTAAATTTTACGTAATATTTGAGTTTTCTCTTAGTCGGAGACCCCCCCCCCCCCACCCTTTTTTCTTTCTTCTTTTCCTTTCTTTCTTTCGTTTTTTCTTTCCTTCCCTCCACCAGCTGCAACTTTCACTCACGCACACGCGAATACTGATGAGCCGCTGTCAGGGCTACACGACCGATTAGCGTGTAGGTTATCTAGCAAGAGTGAATCTCATTAGATAAACTGTGCTGGATAATGCTCGCCCCCTATTTCAGACAGAAGCATGGTTTATGAATCCATGAAAGGTCTCAAGAGTAAGCTGAACGTATACAAAAATCGCTTGTTTTATTCAGAAAATAAAAAAAAATCCTCTCTGTCGGTCACTTTTTGTAATTGTCAAAAGGCAGGGAAGGGACATGACGCAGACTGCACCATTGATATTTTTAGGAAAGGGGTTGTTTTGAGGGTTATTTTTGTCATTTTGAGGGGGCTCTTGCATGGGGGGGGGTCTTTGCGATATTTAGAGGGGGTGCGCCTACGTTCCTAGGGGTGTGGGCACCCCTGCAAAAGGACTTCAAAATGTTCAATTCTTCATTTTCTCAAAAGATTTAACGTTTTCAGACTTTACCCGTCAAGGGCACATATCTGATTTCTGAAAATCTGGAATAAACCTTTCAGAAGAAGTCATTGGGAAACCATAACCCATCGAATCGTAAAATGTTTCAAAGATAATTTTGTAATCTGATTAACTTTAGATACATCAAACAAATTTTAAACATAATGCTATGCGTTCTTGTGACTAACAGGTGTCTTGAATTATTTTCAGCAATGCTTAAATCTCATAGATTAAGCTATAATTCAATATGAGGCAACGAGAAGCAAAGGATGTAAGTGGACTTATTAAGTTTAGAGTAAAACGGGGGAAAGTTCAAACTCTATTTCAAGATTTTTCAAATCATGCTGTATATCAACACCTACCAGAACTACTAGGACTATCTCTTGCCCTCAATTTAGTTTCTTCTTTCACTTGTATTAGTTTTCTCCATATTTTAAATTTTGGCACTTGCACTCCTTTGCTATAGATGCTTCATTTCGCTTCCCCCCCCCCCCCCCCCCGATGGATCATCTCTCACAAAAAGGGGAAACATTTATTAATCGATTAAAAGCTTTCCACTTAAATAAGCGCGGGATCAGATAGAAGAATCCAAAGCTCGGACAGATGGTGCGGCACGGCAGCCATATGTGTCCACACCCTTTAGTCTCCGAAACAGATGGCAGCTGAGCAAGCGGAAAAACACGTGTTTCAACACAGCTACTGTGCCATCTTCCCGTCCGCACGTAACACGGAGGATAGTATACAGACAAATTTACCAATGAAAAAAAAATGAAATTTATAATAAACTCATTCTTGTGCATAATTTTTTTTTACAATACTGCCATATTACTTAATAATATTGCGAAACAACTGAAAAAAAAAGAGTTAATTATGGTTGGACCAAACCTAACCTGGCAGCATTGTGAAGGCTGTGGAGATCAAAGCTTTACGACGACGGTGGCAGGTTAAGTTTGCCTCAACCCGTGGCGCAGCGAAGGAGGGGTTTTGGGGGTTAAAACATCCCCCAGAGGCATTGGTTTACATAAATGCGTATTCTAATACATACGCATACAGTTTAACCATTTATTTTTTTCATGTATTATTTTATTTAAACCCCACCAATCACCAGCGTACCAACCCCGGTGAGGGTAGAAGAGGCTGTGGTGACGGGGGGGGGGACAGAACAGTTCACCAGCGACACTCGCTGGAACAATTTTGATGTTTACAGAAACCAATATAAAATCATAAACAATAAAAAAGAACAAATTATACAAGTGAAGAAGCTAAATAAGACTGGGATGGCTGCTAAATACAATGTAAACGGCAATTTTCAAAGTTTTTAGGCTGGATATTTAAAGTTATCTGCTTGAGATATGAGTAGCGACATTATTTTATGGACATTCTTGCGTGTAACTGGATGAGATAGAATATGTGCAATATTTTTGGAGAAAGAAAAGTTAGAATTGTAAGTGCAATGGAAAGAGCTGGTTAGAGGACAGTTGAATATGTAATCTTCATGAGTTTCAGGTTGAACAGTTTAACCGTATGAAAGAACTGTTTTGATTAAGAAACCCCACTCCAGAAAGTATTTTTGATCAAGAAACCCCACTTAAGAAATTATTTTTGATCAAGAAACTCCACTCCAGAAAGTATTTTTGATCAAGAAACCCAACTTAAGAAATTATTTTTGATCAAAAAACCCCACTCCAGAAAGTATTTTTGATCAAAAAACAACCCCGGAAGGTTTTTCTGGCTGCGCCAGTGACCTCAACTATAGGTTCTCAGTTTTTATTGATCAATAAAACTGAAAAGACTAACTAGCCCAGATGGGTACTGATGTACAGAAAATGAGTTCGTAAAACTTGTTTTGGTACTATTTTTAGAGAAAAAATCTTCAGGTTACGAAAAAGGATTTTTTAAACATTTTTCATTATACGAATAAGTAATACATTATTATCATCCTCTTCTATGATTTAATGAATTTAACAGAGGTGCAGTAATATTGTAAAGGTCAGTTTTTGTGACTTTTTAATATAAATCGTGAAAACAAAGTAATTTTTTTAAAGGAAGGGGGGGGGGCACGAAATCAGAAACTTAGACTTTTTTTTTCTACATAAGCTTGTCATTTTTAGCAGAAAGAGGTCAATTTCGTGGGAAAACATCACAGCTCAAATTGTGTATGGAACGTAAACAACACCAGGTTCTGTTATTTGAATTATTTTTGTTTAATTAACGAGTGTATTCTTTGCATAGTTAGAGCTACAATGAGAGAATGAGAAAAAAAACCCAAAGAGTTTTTAAAGCAAGCAGACAAGAGCAAAATCAATGTATTGTAAAAAAAAGCTGCGATCATGAAGAAAAAAAAAAGTCACAAAAATGTTGGAGTTCTGCTAAATTTACGGATTTACAACAGATAGTAACATTTAAGTTCGTATATTATTTGTGCATTAAACTCGTTCTAAAGAATTTTTCACTGTCTGAATGGCTCTTAAATACAGTAGGAGAATGTGGGGCAAAGTGAAATGGCTAAGATGACTGAGCTTTTTCAAAATGAACAAAGTGGAAATTTGTTTTGAAAATTACAGTACAAAAAGAAAGAACATTGTATTTTATGATAAAACTTGCATTGAAACATTATTTTTTATTTTTGGTAGTAATTTTGAGCCTTCAAAAGATAGTGGAAAATTTTTACTTTTTGTTTTTCAAGGGGCAAAGCGAAAAATGAAATATTTTTATAATGAAGTATTTTCTATTGATTATAAAAAGTATTTTTTATCAAATGAATCAGTAAATAAAATTTTGAATGAATAAATGAAAAGAAAACGGAACAATAAACGAATTATTAAATTAATTAATCTCTACATAGTATAAAATGAAGTCCCCAAAAAGCGTCTGTGTGTTTGAACTCGCAAAACTCGAGAACTACCCGGCCGATTTTGCTGAAATTTTCACAGTTTATTCCTTTAAGTCCTGAAAAGGTTTGCAGAGCAGTTCGAAAACAATTCGATGAATAGTTCTTTTCTTATTTCAATTTAGGCCCAATTTTCACATAAATTCCCGAATATGGGGGTGAAAAATTACTCGCAAATAGTAATACTATATATCGTTGGAAAGGGAAGAATTTTCTGCGTTCTGCGCAATTTGTTCCAATGCTCTAACTTAATTGCGGCGGGAGTTTTTAACGTTTTTAGCTCGAATTTTTTTAGGCTTAGCTGAAATTTAGCCACTACTTTCTTCATTAAATCCATCAATAAAAAGTGAAGGAATTGTCTTACAGTTTTCTTTTTGACAGCATTGGAAAGAGCTGCTCTTTTTTACTCCAGATCTAATTCGACCTATGGTCGAAAAAAAAAAGCTTATATCTCGAAAGGAAAAAAAAAGTTACAAGCCTTTTTAAATCAAGTTTCAGAAATCTCGATTCCATTCAAATTGTGAAAAATTTTCTTTCGCATTTTAATTCCTTAAACTTATTTTATTTTGTGTTTCCATGGTTACGCATTTTAAATCCATCTTTCTGGATTTAATTTCTTAAAAGTATTTTAATATCTGTCTTCATTGTTTAGAAAGGAAATCATGATGTTTTTTTTACTTATTTTTTACACCTGATTGTTGAATATACGTCACTTGACACAATTTTTTTTTTCAAGGTGGACCGGGCAAAGCCAGGCAGCGCAGCTAGTTTGATTATAAAAACTATTTTTGATCAAATGAATCAGTAAATAAAATTTTGAATGAATAAATGAAAAAAAAATGGAACAATAAACGAATTATTAAATTAAATAATTAATTAATATATGAAGAAAAATGAATGAGTGAATAACAGAGGAAATGAATAAGAAAATAAGAGAATGAATGAAAAAATAAGTGAATTACTAAAGGAAGGAATGTCAATAAATCAATTAATACATGAATACATAATTGTTTTAGTGAAAGATTGAGTGAGTAAACGAAATGAGCTATTTCACTTTGCCATGCATGTACTCGACTACTTAAGCAAGATATTTAAAACACAAATAAGTTTAATATTAATTAAAAATATATTGCACTGCATATTAGAAGGTCTCAATTAATACTTAAAATGTTAATAACAAGAAATTTATAATTTTATATCATAAAAAATATCTTTTGACTTTCAACAATTATTACAATAAGAGTATCAATTTTTGGAAATTGCCTGTACTATCATATGCTTTAATATTCGGCGGGATTTTTTTCCTTACTAGAATAGACTACAGGTGCAACTACATTCTTAAAATATTACCAGATAGGTGGCACCAAGTGCAGATTAAATATTTCACCTTCTCATTTTGCCCCACATTCCTCTACATAGTTAGTACACAATAGTATTAGTTAAATCTCATTTTTATCAACTTAATAAAAAAGAAAGAAAAAGAAGGAAAAAAAGAGCACTAAAAAAAACTGTTTTCACAATAGTTGTAAGTGCAAGTAATAGTATAATATTTTCAAGAAGAACTTAATGTAAATACTTGAATTATGAGAAATTAGGAGTTTACAGCACCTTTACAACTTCTCATAAAAAACATGCGGGCATAGACTAGAAATCTGGACATTTAAGCAGAACATAATAAACAGGAAAAAAATAAAATTAAACCACAGCTACTTAAGGGAGCATCACACGTTTTAGATCTTTTATCGTGTCCCCATCCACAATCAACGGAAGTGAAATGATTTGACAATGAGCGGAGACGGTCCGCTTCTAAATCAGATAACTTTTAAAAAGCTGGGGTAACGGAAATGTACCGGTACCAGCAGCTGCTTTCTCAACATTTAAAAAGGTTCGACAACAAGACGTATCAGGGGAGGGGGTGAAGAAGAATGGAAAACACACCTGGTCGGCACGCGAGACGCACGCGATCCATTAAAAATAAGTAGTATTTAGCGCTTGGAAAGTGGCAACGCGTTCTAGAAAGTTGTAGTAAGCGCTTCATTAGTGATGAAAGAGAACAATACTCTAACAATTTAGTTTCGTCAAAGATTTTTTAACATCGTTTTGACGGATATTTTACGCAGGGTTCGTGATTTTTTTTAATAAAAAAAGTCGGATATTTTTTTTATTTAAATCGGATTTTTTTTATTTAAATCAGATTAATTTTTTTTTAAATCATCAAAAATTGGTAGTTATTGATTATGTACTTTACATTTATAAATATACTATATTTCATACAATAGATAAATAGATTCAGCTTACTTTTAAAACTAAAATAAGTTCTCTAACTATTCAATACATTTTAAAGATATTTGAATAGGTTATAATACTTAGATAAGAAGTGATTTTGTTTTATGCTTTGCTTAGAAATAAAATTTCCATCATCATGAGAGCTTTTAGTGTAAAATACGTTGCACAATTGCATTTCTTAACTATATCAGTGATGGTGTATAAGAAAAACTGCAAATTTCTATTTGGTTCTGTACTGTATTGAACTGTAATTTTTTACCAAAAGCAACATTGCGTGAAAATCTGTTTCACACACAGAAAGAGGGATTCATGTAGTTTTGCCTGTTGAAGTTAAGATTGTATAATGCAGTGCAGTTAAATTTAGAGCAACAAAATATAAAAATGAAATTAGTTTATAAAAATAAAAAAAAACTGATTTTCATTAATAATTTTGTTGAAAAAATCACTTGATTCAAATCAACTGATATAAATCAATGATTTTTTTTAAACATCACTTGATTTAAATCAACGAACCCTGCCTTACAGTCAAATATTCATTGATAAAAGTTAAAAATTGTGTATTTAAAAATATTGGTAAATATTGTATTGCATAAAAATCACTGTTGAATATTGTAAAAATATTTTTCTGTTCAAGTAAAGTTTTATTCATCACAGAAGAAAAAGAATTAGCCATTTTCAAACATACAAAACTGAACGAAATGTACATACAGCATTGGTGAAAAAAAAATCTATTTTTATTGTTCATCAGTGCTTAAATTACTACCTGCAAGTTAAAAAATTATTTATTGATATCTTCAGTCTGTATTCTATTGGTTCATGGCAGCAACAGCGCTTCATTTTTTTTTCTCATAGTATTTTAAAAGACTGAGTGGGGTGCACTGCCAAATTTAAATACGCATCAAAGCGATAGTTAATATAAATTTAAATGCAACATATCAACTGCCATGCACCGTTGTAATTATGCATAGAAAAAATTGTGTTCCTTAAAATAAAGAAACTTCTAAACCTGATAGATAAGTCGTGGTGTCTTTTGAAATTATTGGCAGTAGTATTATAAATACTAATAATATTCATGTTCAGTAGTTGTAATTAAAGTGTGTGAACTAAGTTTCTAGAACAGAAAAATTTGTTCCTCGCTCTATAGTGGTTTTTTTCTTTAATTGGATTTCGATGCATTGTAATAAAGTGTGCTAATAAAAGGAGGGAAAAATCTCTGAAATAGTTCCAGGATGATGTTTTGATTCTAACAAGAAAAGAATACAGCATGCTTAGCAGGATTTAATTGTGTTGTTGTTGTTTTTAATCTCCCTTTGGTCTGACGGAGTCAGACCAAATCGATGAAGCCGTTGACCCTTATGAAATCTGACACTAGCAGTGGACTGTCGAATAGGATTTAATTGTAAAAGCTATTTATGAACATCAGTTTATCCTTGAAATTTGAAAGAAATGCAATAATGATCTAGTCTCTCAAAGTGTTTATTTTTCCTATGCTCAATCAGCCACTGGATTTCGAGAGGGAATTAAAATGATCTGTGTTTAAGAAAACGAAACATTGTTTTTGAAACTAACTGTAAGACTGTAAGCAGCAGTTCAGAGAACCAATACAGTTAAGATAAAACTGCTGTAGAAATGAGCAAAACAGCAGCAAAAGTACATTAGAGCAGTTACCAATTAACAACGAGTTATGTTGCATAAATATCCACAAAATTTCAAAAATATCGTTCACTTGCTTTGTTGCTCATGTAAGGTTCACTGAACTCGCCTCATTTGAATTATTAAAAAAAAGGAAGATGAGTCTTACTTTGTTTTTCATTTTAAAGTCCCTTCATTTAAATATTTTTTTTTTTTTGTAAAAAATCATCTGGATTAAGTTAAAAACAGCAATAAATAACAAAAATGCTTCCAAAATGTTTTCTATTTTAAATTACCATAAAAGAAAAGCGCTGGCAGTACTTCTTTGCTTCGACTTGAGTTTTTTATTCAAACTACAACTTCTGCATTTTTGATTTCGCTCGCTGATTAAGAAATAGAATTTCCATTTTCTTCCAAAAGAAATGCCAAAACGGTTTACGGGGAACGTTGCTAAAAGGCATTGTTCTAATCACCCCCTGGCGAACGCAAAAGCAACATGGAAGAAAAGTTGGAGAATCGATCATAAGTTTCCTTTTTGATCATGAACTTGCTCGTTCCAGTCGGAACCATTTTCCAGTTTCCTGATTTGGTTCTGAGATTAGATGTCGCACGCCATCTCTAAAAGGTCGGAGTTGAGGAGTCGAAAAGAAAAATAATCAACAAAATAATCATTATGAATGTAATCGATTGTAGCTGCAATGGTCTTTTTTTTCAGATAAATTTATATTAAATGAGATCTATGAATTTAAAATAAGCATAAAAAAACCACGTATTGTAAAATCCAATGTATGGTTTTTAGCATAAAGCTATTGCATTACAGATTTGTGTCATAAACCAGATGTATCAAAGCATAAAGAAATTTTTATACAATTATTAGTATAGTTAAGAATGGAGGAAAAAAATTTAAATTTTAAGAAAGAGAAATATTTTGCAGGTTTAGTCAACTATTAGTTATTTTATGTAAAAGACTATCTTACAACGCAAATCAATGAAGATAATTAATATTACTCAACTGGAAACGTTCATGACAACTTTCTTAATGTATAATTAAGAACGGAGTAAACTATTTTTAAACTTTATGTCTTACATATTTGCAGGTTTAATTAACCATTATAGCTGCTTTTTGAAGGATGCAGGACTATCAAAGCACTGGAGATAATTAATATTACTCAACAGGAAACGTTCATGGCAACTTTCTAAATGCGTAGTAAAGAATGGTGTAAATTAATTTTGAAGTCTCTATTGATGATTTACATATTTGCAGGTTTGATCAGCAATTGTAGTTGATATTTTTGGGCTGCAGGACTTATCTTACTAAGCAAAGCACTGAAGTTATTATATTTCTCAAAGGGGGAGGGGGGGGGGGGGGGTTATAGCAACCTTTGAAATGGATAATAAAGAACGGAGTAAACTATTTTTAGCCTTCCTATTGATAGTTTACATATTTACAGGTTTGATCAACAATTCAGTTGTTTTTTGCAAGCTGCAGGACTATCTTAAAACACAAAGGAAGCACTTAAAATAACTTTTGCTACTCAACTGGCAAAGTTCGTATCTAGATGATGGTTAAATGTACAGTAAAGAATTTTAAAAACTACTCTCAAATCCTCTGCCGAAGAAGAAAACACTTTTGCAGGTTTAATCGGCCCTCAGCTGTTTTGTGTAGGTCTATCTTATAAAGCAAAGCACTGCAGATAATAGTTAGATTGCTCAACTGGCAAAGGTCATGGCTATTATCAAAGGGACATTCTAGTAAGTAGAACTAGATAAAAAGAAAAAGATACTAAGAGAATGTAATTTCAATGGTCAATTGGTCATCTTCCTAAGCAATGAGTACTTTTAAACCCGAATGCAAAGATGTCTGTTGCATTAAATACCAGCAAAAAAATAATTATAAATTGAAAATTACATCGTAAGTACTTTTGTGTTTTTATAAATATAGCATATATATATATATATATATATATATATATATATATATATATATATATACACACACACACATAAGTACAAAAAGAAAATGCACAAAATGAAAGGTCTGAATGATTATTTAGTGCTACTTTATGGAAAAGAATAAGATCCATGTAGCAAAACTCAATGTTGCAATTTTTTATTTGATAAATATTTTTTTAGTTGTATTTTGTTTTATTATTTACACACACACATGTAACGCTTTAAATTTTTTAAATAAAAACTGATTATTGAAGCAACATTAATTTTTCAGCTTTCTCTTTTCAAGTTTAAAAAATTACATACAATGTAGTATTAGGTCTCGTTTTCCAATACTTTTCTTCTCACCCATCGTTTAGTACGTGCCTTAAGATTGCTGGATTTATTTTCATCAAGAGAGGGAGAGAGGGACAGGTAAAGGAAGTCCTAGAAAACGTGTCAACTAATGATTTAAAAAATGACAACTAATTCAAGTGTCTGTTGGATGACAAAAAATTTGAATTTTTAGCTTAGGTAATGGGAGAGACTTGGAATAGGAAAGAAAAGTCATATGAAGACAAGTCCAACGGAAAGAGTCAAAATCGAAATTTGGAATAATCCAAACTATTTCTGGGACTTAAAACAATTAAAATTTATGAATTTTTAAAATCATTTGATTCAAATCATATTTAATTAATTATCGTTAAGTAATCGACACCATGGTCGATAAAATTCTTTGTTACCACTGTAGCAATTCTTTTGCTCTAGTATCAAGAGGAAATAGTTTTTAATCATAAGATTTCAAATGTTTTTTATCATTTATAAAACTACACATAATAGTTAACAAATAAGCATAGATTATCCTATCAGAAAAAAGGTTAAGTAATTAAAAAAAAACTAATAGTTTAACTAAAATGAACTTAAATCTACACATTTTAGTTTTCCCTAATAAAAGAGAATGACAAATAAAAATTTCGTCCATTAATAATAATATTTTATCAAGACAGCTTTGAACATTGTAAAATAGAAAAGAATGAAAAAGTTGGTGGAGAAAGTAAATAGCTTTTCATACACTGGCATGTTTTATTCAAGAAATTTTAAGAGAAGTTTCATTCTGAAATTCCTTTTCTTAGGTCAGAAATTATGTCAGCTCTTCAAAAATGAAGTAATACAATAATAAAAAGTGATAAAAAATTAAGTAAATAATAATAACGAAGTTTCATCATCACACACACACAAACACGTGGGTGTGCGATGAATCATGTGTGTGTGTGTGTGTGAAAACGATGATTTTTCTTTTTGTTTTAATAAACATGAATAACTTGAACAAGATTGCTTGAGACATTTTAAACAGTGTGCAGCACATGCAAACCCGGTTATAATTTGACAAATGAAATGATATCAATATTGAATGTGCTTTTTTGACGATAAGAACTGATTAATAATTGAAGAAGAGGTATTAAGTAATAAATTGTCATATTTTAATTTAACATTTTACTTTTTAATATAGACTTCGACAAAACTGAACAAGGAAAAATTATTATAAATATTTACTTGAACAAATATATGCCTACTACAATACTGATAAATAATTAAAGTTAATTCAACTCATATGAAAAAAAGAGGTTGATGAATGAGGCTGAACGATGACATCATGTGATCATTTAAATAATAAATTATTATAATTTCATTTTATTTCTATTTTATGTAAAGACTGATTTATTACTGAACTCGGAAAAATTGTTAAAAATATTTACTTCAACAAATATATGCTTCGTAAAATTAGTATGAATGGAGCACAAAAATGCATTATTTAACACAATGCAACGAAATCCCTTAATTTTAAAAGATTTTATAAATATAAATTATTTTAAACTAATTAAGAATTTTTTTTTAAATATTTTTTATACAAAGTTCATTCTTTGAAAGTATCAAATTAACCCTTCTATTGAATTGTATGGAAGGCTATTTCTGAGAGAGTTTCAGAGAAAGCAGAAAAGTCAAACAAAACGACGATTCGCTGGATTTAGCCTCATATTTTACACCTTAGGCAAATGCATTACCAGGGTTCGAAAATATTATGATATTTTCGAAAATATCCGATATTTTGATACGTATCGGATATTTTGATATATATCCGATATTTTCAATTAGCCCAAACTAAAGTCTTCAAAATAGTAAATGCACCCTCATACCACTATTTATTTTTTTATATTATAATTACAATATGTAGACTAAAAATTAATGTTTTTCATTATTTATATCTAATATTTCATTTTACATTTCTATCAATTTTAATGGAATTAATTTAGCATTAGCTGTTTTACTCATTTTTCTTCTGATTGCTACTTTAAGTTTTAAAATTCAGAAATAAATAATATGCATTAGTCGATGCACAGTCATAAAACATTTTCTTTGTTTGTGAGCAAATGTTTAATTTTTAATTATGCACTTTCAACATGAATTAAAATTGTTACATCAATAATAATTTTATGAATATAAAATACAAGTAAAAAAATATCATATTACTTTATTATATTATTGATGTATTATACATCATAAAAATATAGTATATAACTTTTTGGTTATTTTTAATAATAAATGAACAACCATTGTTCAAAAAATAAACATCGAAAATATCAAAATATCATAATATTTTCCAAATAAATATCTGATATATATCGAATGATATATATCAGCGAACCCTGTGCATTACCCAATCAAAAATTAATTCATAACTGAAGAAGATGAAAGAGAAATTATAAATGCATCTTACTTGTACCACTTGTACTGATTTCCTCTGCTACCGTTGTACATTTTAAGCAACTCCTACGACACGCCAAGAAAATGTGCCGGACGGCGTGGCATGATCGTTACGTGCCACAAACAGTATGTGGCATTCGTCGCGTCGCACGGCGGCATAGCGTGTGCACTCATAGACAACACTCGCACAATGCCGGATCACATATAACACGGATGCTTTCAAGCCGACCGGATCACCGACTTCGAGGTTAATGCAAAAAGGAGAGGAGCGTTCGCTCGCCAAAGCACGCGAGATGAGGATTCGCCAAAAAAGACGCCAAGGCGAGAGAATAATGTGTCGATTTAACAGTTATGATGATTGGGGTTTTTTTAACGACTAAATTTTATCTCCTCGTTAAATAAATGCATTTTTCGATTCGCCTAAAATGAAATTAAAAACATGATGATTTCATTGTGTAAAAAAATATGGAAAAGTCATTTTCGTTAATGAAATTTTATCTTCACTTTTCTCCGTTATTTTATCTCTTTCTCTCTCTTTCTCCATTTTAATTTTACTTTTTTTTAAAGCAATCAAGATTTTAAATACTGTATTACAGCATTTCCATCGCAACAAGCTAGCAGTTGTAGGGAAGAAAATGTCCCTGTAGCTTTAAAATAGTATTAAATATTTATCTGAAATGCAGTTGTACACAGCATGTGATGCCAGAAACTATAGATAAGTATGGTTACTTTGAGAAAAATAATTTATTTCAGTACTTCGGGGATTGACGTTCGTTTCAAAAAATAAATTATCATGCTCTTAATGATTATATATATATATATATATATATATGTCTGTGTGTATTTTCCTTATTCAAATCCAGTTTAAGTCGGATCTGTGCCAAATGTGGCACAGAGGTCCTTTAATGCTCAGGAATTCACAAGGAGGAGGGGGAGGGGTTCGCCCTATAGGGAGAGAAAATCCATGAAACAGAATGTTTACGCCTGTTAATAACAAAGACTGAATTTTTGGTATTTTAAAGAAATCCAAAATCTAAGGCAAAAGCACTGAACTTAAATTTTGAGGAGTAAAACTGCTCTTTCCTGTTCGTGGACGAGAAATTTTAGATTAAAAAAAAAATCTATTCCTGGTTATTGAGCAAGCGTCACTTAAAACAACTTTTATTTTCAAGGCAGACAGTGCAACGCCTGGCAACGCAGCTAGTAATTACTAAAATAAGATATTTTTTCTGACAGAAGTCATATTTATGTGGTTTCTGTCGTCATATGCAAATGCAACGTATACACAACCACATTAAAAAAAAAATAATTAATACTATTTTAAAGCTTCAGAGACATTTTCTTCCATGTAAATATTAGTCTGATACGATGGTCTCATAGTACGTAATCCAAAAAAGTGATATTGAACGTTTAATAAGACCTTTAACCGTTTTCTTAATGTTGCAATAATTCAAGGTTTCAAGAATTTCTGAGTAAAAAAATATGAGATATATATTTTTTCTCATTGTATTGCAAATATTTTGCTGAAGTTTTTGATGGATTCTAACAATGTTCTTAAAATGGTCCGGACTACTTAACTGCTAGGAAATAAAGGGGGAAAATAAAAATGACATAATATCAGAAATAAAAAATTTGCAGGAAAGTCATCAAGTAATAATAATAATAATAATAACAAGCTAATAACAACAAGCATTCTAACGATGTTCTTAAAATAGTCCTGAATACTTAACTGCTAGGAAATAAATGGAAAAAATAAAAATGACATAATATCAGAAATAGAAAAGTTGCAGGAAAGTTATCAAGTATTAATAATAATATTAATAATAATAACAAGCGGCTTTTATTCAGGGTTATATTTCGGGTCCATTGGACAGACAGGAGTTATTAAAAGATTTCTTCCTGTCTGCCCTCTCCGCTAAGCCGCTTGGAGATCTTCACAAATAGTATAACACTTTTAAGAAGAAGGGATTACATTAATGAAGGCGGAAAAACGAACTTAGTTTAAAATGATACACGAGACCTTCCTAAAAGAATCCCTAGAATAACCTAATCGGATCAAAAAGCGAGGATACATTGAAAGACGATTCAACATCTAATACTCATTTGATCCTTCTCAAGATGGGTTACCAGTAGTTCGATTGTTGGCGAGGAGAGCGTTAAGAAGAATTTTAGGTCTTCGACAAACGAGGAGGATAAAAGAATTAACTTTTCGAAAGAAGTTGCTTGTAGATTAGTTGACTGGCGTTTTTCGTTGTCTTCACACGAGGCAACTTTGTTGAATCAACTTTTCTTCTAAAAAGAATTTATTGCAGCAGTGACTCTACGACGCTCTTAAAACTGAACCGAAGTCTCTCCACTAATTTACTCGCGTATAGAGCTTGGGAACAAGAAAGGATATAAAAAGTACTCAAGGAGGGGGCGATTGATTTCAGATACCCTCCCTTTAAAAAAATTCCCAAACCTCCACTTCCTAACATCATGGAAAATAATCTCAAACATACATATTTTTTTTTAACTTCCATCTCTAAAAACTTCGGAGGAGTCTACTGAACCCGATTCCTTACATTAACGTCATGAAAGGTGTCCTGTATTTGCCTTTTTTTCTTTTTTTTTGGATCTCAATTTAAAAAACTTTCCATTTGAGAGCCCCCAAACTCTGTCTAATATTATCTAAGATCGCCTAAATTTGAGTTTTTGGAACTTCGAAACAGACCCGATCCTCATCACTAAAGTGTTAAGGGATGAGCCACAACTGCATTTTCAAGTTATAAGTTCTGAAAGAATTCCGAGGGAGTTTTTCGTGACATTATTGAAAATCGTGTAAAACAACGTTTTGAAACTTCAGTACCGAAAAGATGCCGAGGGAGATTTCTTGTAATTCGGCTCAAGAAATCGCTCTTCCCTTATATCCGTCCTTGGTAACTAGGGATTAGAAGCAACGAAGACAACAACAATGAAACACATTATAGCTCAATGATTGATCATAGTACTTCTTAAAAAGGTTCACTTCTAAGTCCTCAAATAGCTTCGCGATATAAAGCTGTCAAAACCACCATTTCGTGATATTTGGTGATTCTGGACAGAAATTCTCTAAAAATATGACTCTGTACAAATATCGATTTTTTTTTCCGCAAAAAAAGCAGCGCTGCAGATAATCACTAGCCATCAAAATCGTGTGCAGGAAATGGCCTGTATCGACGCAACTCAGATTATGTCCCAACAAATTTACTACCAAGGCCAGTATTTTGCTATGGAATCGATCCATCTTTCAACATCATCCACTTTTGCGCTTAAGGTAACAAAAATAATCAGTCCAGAAATAATATTTGTTTTGTCCCCATGAGGATATGCTGAGGGGGTATGGGGTGTGTTCCCTGTCAAACGAGAGACGCGTCAGATCACTCTTGGAGTGATGACCACCAACTGTATTACACAGATAGAACTGGTAATTAACAATCCTAAAACAGCTCTGTGTATTGCAATAATGAGGTAGTTTCCGAAGTATTTTTTTTTTCTAAAACAGCATGCTAAAAGCATAGAATCTGACCATTTAAAAATAATTTGACTAAGTTTAATATTTTCAAAAAAATATTTTAATCTGTGAGCTTTTATTGTTCACGCTTTTGCCGATGACATCACAAATGATAAAATGCCATTCACAGAGCAAAATATTTAATTCGCATCTTTACTCACGTGTATAGGCAACGATATGGTTGATAGCAAGCGTAGAGAGCAATTTTAATTCGCTTCTTGATTATCATAACGTGGAAACGCGGTACAAAGATGCGCCAAAGAGCATCATTTGTGACGTCATCAAGACCACGCCTTGTTTGAAAAATCGGACATTTTAAAAAATTAATTAAAAAAAAAAACTGTTGGGAAAATAAAAGTATTTTTTGGGTTCATGTAATTTTATTTTTTGCTCATTCTATCCATTTCAATGACTAAAAGTAGTACTTTTGACTGAAGGAACCCCCCCCCCCCCCCATTGTCCTGTCCTAGTTACTTGTTCTTTAAAGTTTTTTAAAAAAGATTTTGTAAAAAAGCTTTCTAATACTCGGTGCGGTATTTAGTTAACATTTAGCTTATTTGTATTTTTAATATTTTTCACAATTAGTCAAGTGCTTGCGGGGCAAAGTAGATGGGACAAAGAAAAATAGTTCATTTTGTTTTCTTACATTCAATAATTTACTAAATCACTTACATTTTCATTTATTAACTAATTCATTTACCTTCCTTCATTTAGTAATTCACTTATTCATTCATTCATTCACTTATTTTCTTATCCATTCATTCTTTCAGAAGCTCATTTATTTTTCTTTATATATTAATTGATTTATTCATTTATTTATTCGTTTATTGATTCATTATCTTTTCATTAATTCATTCAACCTTTCATTTACTGATACCTTTGATCAAAAAATCAAAAATATGTTTTATAATCGAATAGAAAATATTTAATTAGAAAAATATTTTATTTTTCACTTTGCCCCATGAAAAAAAAGGAGAACATTTTCCACTTTTCTTTTGTAAATCAAATTTACGGCCAAAAATAAAAAATACTGTTTCAACGCAAGTTTTATTATAAAATACAATATTATTTCTTTATGTACTGTAATTTTCAAAACAAATTTCCAATTTGTTAATTTCGATAAAGCTCCGTCATCTTAACCATTTCACTTTGCCCCACAGTCCCCTACTAAAATATGAAACAACTTCGACCAAACTGAAATACGTAGAAATTGTAAGGAAAATATTAAAAATCTCACTTTAAGAAGTTAGTTTATTCTACCTTCCAAAATGAGTACCTAATTTAGTTCTCCATCATTTCACGAACTAAACAGCAAAAGAGAAACATTTCTCCAACAAGAATCATTTCCAACTTAATTTTGACTTAATGGGAAAAGCGAGCGGAGATTAAAATTTTAACCATGTCACTTAATAAGAGTACAGAGAAACAGTTTCAAGCGATCCATTAAGCTCCAAGATTAAATTAAATCAATTTGGGAGAGCATTGAAATTAAAGTGCAAGGAAGAAGTCACGAATCAATCTCATCTAGCGCCAGAATAGGAATTAAGGAACTCCTCCATCATATGTTATTGTGAAATCTCGAAGGTGACAGGTTAAAAGCACTCATTGTAAACAGGACATAAAATTAGAATAATAATAACAATAACAACTAATAAATAAATATATATAAATAAATAAATAAATAATGAACACATAAATATTTAAAAAAATAGTTATTAAGATGTGTTGGTTATACTTCTAAATTTGTCGGTGAATAGTTACTTAATACGAACGTTAACTAGAAAGCAGTAGGAGGGTACTACTTATTTATAAAAAGCTTGCTCTTTTACTTATTTATTTTTTTGCCTTCGGCAAAATTAAATCCATAGTGCAGCTTCGCATCGAAAAGAGCTCGGGTGTCTCCATCTGGTGGGAAACTCGGCGTCAAAATTATCTGTGCCACTGACATGCGTTTTAAGGGTGGCACATGAAACACTGGACGCCGTATCGAGGGATATGTCTGCGAAAGGCTAAATATTCTAATGAAGCCCCATTAGAAAGTAGACAGAAAGAAAAAATTATTATTATTTTTAAATACATAAACTTTGTGCATTCAAAGTTAATAACTTAAAGCTCAAATTAAAAAGATAAATGCGCAACGTAAATCAATTATTACTTGTCGTACTTCAGATAATAAATATTAACTGCTTCTTATTCGAGTACTTGATAAACAATAACTAGGACATTAACATATTTTAATTGTGGTGAAAACGAGAAAGCATTCAAAGTGCAACCGAAACTCAAATAATTCGGTTTAAGTTCGGAAAAGTATGGATGAAAAACGTTTACGTCACCTTATTTTACTCATAAAAATTTTTAATTTAAGAAAAATACCATATAATTTATTAGATGTTATACATGATTTGAAAAAACTAAAAATGCCTATGTTGACCGAAAAGGTACAAAAGTTGTTGAAAAAAGTTTTGGGAACAAAAAGCAGAATAATTGAATATGTACTTTCGAGAGGCATTTTGTAAGGAACAATGCAAAAGAAATACGAAATAATGATTGAAGTCTCTGTTATATATTGTGGCCTCCCCATTTCTCCGCAAAATATCAATCAAAATAAAAGCACGCCTTTTTCTCTTTATTTTGACGTAAATTGTGGGACAGCAATCGTTTTGCCTTATGACAGGAGGCGAGGGGGTAGAAGGCTGCGACTCTGAATCACGGAGCGACTGGATTATATGGGAATGATTCCGATTTAACCGAAGAACATTTACCTTAAGAAAGAAAGAAATACACTAGCTGAAAAGTGAAAAGTATGAACAAAATTTTTAAAAATACAAAATTTGAAGGAAAAAAAAGCATAGACAGTAGTAAGTTTGGATTCAAATAATTTTAGGTGTTTAAAATTGATGTTGGTGAGGTCTATGAATACGGTGCAATGCAACCATCTAATGTTATCAGAATAAATTTTATGAGCCCGTTGGTATTGGTGAGGTCTATGATATATGTAGGTGAGGTCTATGAATACGGTGCTATGCAACCATCTAATGTTATCAAAATGAATTTTATGAGCCCGTTGGTATTGGTGAGGTCTATGATATATGTAGGTGAGGTCTATGAATACGGGGCAATTCAACAATCTAATGTTATCAAAATGAATTTTATGAGCTCGTTGGTATTGGTGAGGTCTATGATATATGTTGGTGAGGTCTATGAATACGGTGCAATGCAACCATTTAATGTTATCAGAATGAATTTTATGAGCCCGTTGGTATTTACAAGGCAGTGGTGGAAGGTTATAAACAGACACCACGAAGTCTTTCAGTGTTTCATGTTCATTTGAATTTAATAAGTTTTTAGATATAAGAATAAAGAACTTTTGCACATTTTGAAGAGAAAAGAGGAATTCTGTCCATTACTCACCCTTTCCTCATCCTGTCTGTTGCTGGGTATCATCAGAATTGTCGGTGTCTGTTACTGGGGGTCGGACTTTTTTCAAAATTGAGCAAATAAAAATAGAACTAACCGATTCAGAGGATCCAGACTCAGTCAAACGTTAGATGAGATGTAGTTGCATGAGAGAAAAATAGTTTTAAAAGTCTATGATTCGCTGTTGTTAAGAGGGTAATAGTCTTAATATTGAAAGCCAGATCAATGATCCGCCTATAAACTGTATAAAAGAAGCTTTCATCTTCAACAATTTTGCAGTTTTAGCTTATATCTACAGTTTAAAATCTAAAATCCATTCAATAATTTTCTAGGATATATTTTAACCATTACGAACGCAATATTACGCCCTTTTTGGATTCTGCAGTAGAAATTTGAAAAAGAGAGAAAGAAAAAAGAAAATCTTTACATTTTGTCAATTTACAATTTTAAAACTCGGTCAATCAGAGTTGAAGCTTCTCTGAATTTTCGAATTCTTATGTGAAATTCCGAAAGTTCACAAAACTTTGAATTGATCAGTGATCAAAAGTTCTACAACATTTTTAAATGTTAAATAATAACATTTTTGTTCTGGTCTTATTTATTTATTTTCTTGGTTGTGAAAGTTAGCAAATTAGATATATGATCCTATTTGTGGTTGATTTCAAATCCTAAGTTACATTGTTTTTGCTGAATACTTTTCTTTATTTTAATTTATGTTATTATTCTTATTACTATCATTATTTTATTTTATTATGTCTCCAATCTCTTTTGGTCTTTCGCAATGTCTTTACATCCACAAGCACATTTTTTTGCATTAAAAAAAGGTTCCTTGTAACACCAAAACACGTGTCTGCGATTTTTTTTTTCTTTTTTTGCAAATTTATGCATTAGTAACGTTGCTGATTTTACATTTACTTTTTAGAACAAAAATATTCATTTCTTTCTCAATTACGTATAAGTTCTGTTTTAATCAATTTGACATTGGAAAACAGTAAGAAGTCAAAACAGTAAAGCATTAGAAGAACTAATTCAGTTGGGGATAGAGTAGCACTTGGCAACTCTCGGTATTTGACTAGAATGAGAATAATATCAGAAACAGAGTGAACCGAACAATTGATTCAACGGTTTAGAACAAATGTTTCTCCGCATGAGTGAATTCTACTTGATCCAATTGTCCCTCCAATCCTAATCGATAAATGTATTACGATTGTTACAATCTATTTGCGAAAGCAAGTATAAATAATATGCAGATTGAGTGAAATGAGTAGCTGGTTGTTTTAACAATACGCGTCCGAAAACTTGGGAAGCAGCCAGTAACAAATGTCTCAGCAAAAAAAAAAAAAAAAAAAAAAAAAAAAAAAAAAAAAAAAAAAAAAAAAAAAAATAGGGGGCACAGAGCCTCTAAAATATTATTTTTAATTATTACTTTTTATTTTATTTTAGTTGGATCTACTTTAGCATTATTTTGGGGGGAAAATGAAATTTTTGCATAATTTACTTAATTTTTTTTCTAAGTACGGCACCAATAACAGACATGCTTAAGACATCGCCCTCAGGTTAACTCAATTTTCTGACCCTTTGAAAGTATTTAGACATTTTAAAACTATTTTTCTTTCCTGCAATTACATCTCATCTGACGTTCGGCTGCTTCTGGATCCTCTGAATGAGTTAATTATATTTTTATTTGTTCAATTTCGAAAAATGGTCCGACCCCCAGTAACAGACACCGACAATTCTGATGATACCCAGCAACAGATAGGATGAGGAAAGGATGAGTAATGGACAGAATTCCCCTTTTCTCTTTAAAATGTGCAAAAGTTCTTTATTTTTTTGTTCTAAAACCTTATTAAATTCAAATGAACATGAAACACCGGCAGACCTCGTGTTAGCTGTTCATAACCTTCCACCACTGCCTTGTCAATACCAACTGGCTCGTAAAACTCACCCTCATAACACTAGATGGTTGCACCGTATTCATGGGTCGCAGCAACATCCGTTCTACTCGCCTAAAACTCTTATTATTTAAATCCAAACTTACGATTGCCTGTTACTGAGGCCGTTACCCTACTGTTTTACATAAGTATTGCAAAGATCATTTGGTATTATTTTTTTTTTTTTTATGAAATGATTTTTTTTTTTTTTTTTTTTGAAAAGTTGCAATTGCAGCGCACAGCAAAATCATTTGGGAGAAAAAGATACTTGAAACTACTTGCTTTTCTTTTTTTCAAAAACAATTTTTAGGCGAGCAACAATTACAGACATTGCAACCTCAATACAAAATTAAAAAAAAGTTCTTGAGTTACTGATGACCTGGGAATTATTTTGCATTCCTAACTCATTTTTCTTTCTTTCTTTCTTTTCTTTTTTTTTAGCCACGATAATAAAGTGAATTAAAATTTGTCACATATAATAACAATAATATTTTGGAAAAGAAACAATTTATTTCATTCAAAAAAAAAAAAAAAAAATCATATTGGCCACTATGAGAAAACAATAGGGCTTCCTGTAATACGCGCTCTACCGTGGAGAATGGTTACATTCACACAAGGTGCAGAGAGAGAGAGAGAGAAAGAGAAACCAAACGGAGTAAAATAAAGTTAATTACAGTTTTGAAACCAGCATGCCTGTTTCACTTTGAAACAACTCATTAATCTAACTTAGCAGAAAATTTGTTAAAAAAAATTGTTCCTCTGTATTATAGGCCAGAAATTAGAAAGTGATCTGCACTGCAGTAGAACCCGCTTATTGGAATGTTGGTTAAAAGAAAAAATATTTTTAACATACTTAACTTGATTCTTTTTTTCATTTTGATCCTATATATATAGTCGATGGAATATCCTGCATATCTTATATAATAAAAACTGAGCGTATATATCTATGTATGTACCTATGTATCTATGTGGTCATGTATGCATGTAGTCATCTATGCCCGAGTTACTTCTCCCGAACGAGTGAACTGACCATCGAACCAGGTATCGATGGATTCGTCATCTTCCCGTCTTCATGTTTGGCTATTTAACATAATCCTCTGATAATAATTATCGGATATATCAATTAAAAACTATTCGCAACTCCAGCGCTCGAATACGCTACCTTGCGGAGATTTACAAAACTGCCGACAAAACTAAAACATTGCGTTCCATGTGTTCATTTTGGGCAAAACAAATAGTTTGTTATGTGTATTTTTTTTATTTGCGTAATTCATCATTTGGAATCGTCATCCGCAACAGCGTAACATCAAAAATATCTGATATAAACAGTGAGTACACATTTTATTTATCTTGTTCTGAGTGAATTTGAATAAATATCAGTTTTTCAATTCGATGAAAAAAAAAACGAACTTAACAACATTGACTGGACACTTTTCCTTAACCTAATTCCACATAAATGATTTAAATAACCTTTGTTACTACACTATCCTACTGAAATAGACAGTATGCAAATGAATTTTCTTGAAAATATTTATCGCAGAACAGATTGAAAAATCCAGAAAGAACGTTAAGAATTTGAACAATAAAAAATAAAAGTTCGCCAAAAATCTGTTTATAGGGTTATGGTTTTAAAATTGTGTGAAACAATAATGTATCTTGACAAGATTTCGCATATCAGGTAAATCATTTCCATGACGAATGAATTAAATGCATGATTTCTTTTGATATCCAATCATATAGTCATAGAAATAAATTATCTAGTGTTAAACGTTACTCTTGACAGTCTGCCACGTATGTGCACTATGTGACAAAAATGTCAACAAATGCCGGAAATGTCACGAAACTGAACTTAATATGTACTAATGTATAGAAAAAACGGTACAAAATGAAAATGCCGTTCGAAGCGAACCAAAAATTTATGAATTCCGAATTCAACATCGTGAAAATGGCTGCTTCAGAACAACTTACTGTGTGTTCTGCATTAATTTTTTACTTTCGTAATACTTTTTGATTTCTAATCTCTTTCTACATGGGTCAGAATAACCAAAAGACTTTGAAAAATCTTTTCAAATGAATAAAGAACAAAAAAATCATGCATGCGAACAAAAATATCTATCATTTCCTAAGTTTAGAAGCAATTTATGTGTTACAGCGTGCGTTTGTTTTAGTTTTTTCATCGGCCATTAGACAGTGGCTGCAGCGCCCCCTATAGTTTGTTGGAGTTGCGAATTAATTATGATACTTAGATTTCGACATAAAATTCCTATTTTTCGAAGGCTTTCCTCCATTCAAATTATTATTTAGTGCTTCATCTCAACTTTCGGCATTAATGCTCTTATTAAAATTATAGCGTGAAGAAAATCATTGATACGAAAGATCTGTTGCCATTTTTGTTTCTCGAATATGAACAAGTAAAATTCTGGCTTTTGTTTTAAAGGCTTTTCCTGTAATCGGAGGAGTTAAAATATTTACTTTTTGGCTATTTTTCCGCAATCTGCCGCCAAATTTCAGATTTTTTTTTGTTCAAGAATGAGTGTTGAACAAGTGTCACTTGACATAACTTATATTTTTGAGGTAGACCGTGCAAAGCCGGGCGACGCAGCTAGTTAGAATAATTTCTCGTGACGAATTTGCAACTTCTTTAAGCGGGCTCGACTGCATGGTGAAATCTGGTGAGTAGTTTAAGCAACACCGAAAACAGAAACAGTTGCTCTTATCTGATAAAAGGCGAAAAGTTCGCCAAATCTGTGCAATCAGCGTAGGCCTTGGCGCCCTCGCCTATTGATTTACAGGAGGGGGGAGGTGCGGCCAAAACCATCTGTCTGGCTCCCTCAGAAGGGTGGGGAGGGCAGGAGTTCCTTAAGGGGGCATACCAGAGGGGCCAGCGGGGCACCTTTGCGCACGCGCGCGGGGCGCAAACGGGCCCACAACTGAGAAAGGATCGTTCTAACTCTATTGATCTACTCATTTAAGGGGATGGACCACGAAAAAGATCATCGGTGTGGAAAAAAGAAGAACCTTTCTTCTGTTTGATCAGTTAAAAGAGGGGCACGTATCAGGAAGGAAAAAGGGGTTTGGGCTTGACACCTGTAGTTGTGACATGATTCGATTATTTAATTTATTAATGGAAAGGCTGCGCTCAGACAGTCCGATTTGTGGCTCAAGTTGACAAGAAAATTTTTGTAATATTCCAAACTCTTTTAAGATTTTGCTGCAATGTTTGTTGAGCAGAGCTCTAAATCAAAGCTTCGTAAGTAATCAGAAGGAAAAAAAAAAAGTAAATATTTTTTCACTACGCAAAGGTAACCATGGATTCTCTCTAATGTAAAACATACACCGATACACAAAAGAGAGAAAAAAAAAGAAAAGAAAAGAAAAAGGTAATATGAGCATTGCAAAATAGTGGAAAAAGTATCGCTCTTATTATATTAGTCAAACCGTTTATTGTACAATACCAAGTAAAACTGGGGGAAAATTACATTGAGCGTTATAATTAAGAGCTGAAAAAAAAAATAAAAATTTATAAAGTAAAAACGAGCGAAATAGCTGTTCAACAGTTTATATTAGTCAACAACTGAAAATACAAGAAGGCTTATGAGTCAACTAATGCTTTCTTTCGTCAATTAATCAGCTGAAGAGTTTTTTTATTGCAAAAATCTAAAAAAAATTTCACTTCGAAAGTTTATTTTGTAGACCATTCAAGAATATTCTGTCCATAGTCACTTCAACATTATTTAGAGGTTAAAAAACTTTTGACTACAGGAGAGGAAAATATAAAAGGAATTTTTTTTGTAAGTGTTAACATTTCCTGTTTATAATCGTAATTAATATATTAAGTCTAAAAGATTTTTAATGCATTGATTTTATTTTAAACGGTTTTTATGCGTATCGTGATGTCTAACAAATAGATTAGTGTCATATAGTAAACAAAGGGAAGATTTACACTACAAAAGAGCCCTTTTTTTAAAACTAATTGTGCTTTGTACCTTATCTAAAGTTGTAAAGGTTATAAAAAGAAATCATTGCTTGCGACAAAACTTGTAATTTACTCTGACGCAACAATATTTCCTTAAATTCATTTGACGTATTTATTATGAGACAATAAGATGATTCCTACAATCTAAGCACAGTAAAATGGCAGATGAACTTAACAAGAATATAAAGCATTTAAATAAAGCTCCAACTTAAAAAAATTCAAGTCTCTATAAAGTCTCAATCAATTTAATCATTAATAAAAGATTTAAGATTGAAAATCTACCCAACATTAAAAGCAAGTACATCATACCAAAATCAAACAAAGAAAAGCGACGTAATGCTTTTATAAATCATGCGTAAAACATGATTTATAAAGACTGTTATGAAATAAAATGTAATATTTAGCCCTAAAGGATGCTGAATATTAAATTTCTTTTCGTAATAGTCTTTATAAATACCAACAACCTATGCAGAAATACTAACGTAGTTTAAAAAGAGCATTCAGAAAAAATAAACACCAGCGATGAACATAGCAACCGCGTCGTTATCAGTTTAAAATAAAAAGTAAAAAAAATGGTGGGGGGACGACAGAGATGATTTCCTGTGGAAGAGAGAAGGGGTGGAGAGACACGATTCGAATGTTCAGGTGGCAAGGATGTTTATTCTATGCTTCGATTTCCCACGTGAGGTTTGCTTTTTATCCTTCATCGATTTTAAACTGAAGAAAAAGAAACTTGCTCATTTCGATTTTTCTCCTCTCTTTTCTTTGTTTTCTTCCAATGACAACATTCTTGGAGTTCGGAGAGGGGGAAAAAAATCATGGAGCACTTGAATGACGGAGAAATAAACAAACCCCAGGCAAGAAAGAAAATTCAATTCAAAGCGTATTGATTATTTTTTGTGTAGAAAAAGATTATTAAATTCAGAGAATTGCTACGCGAGCATTTTTCCAGACACATGCAATAATCATAATTTAAAACAACATTTCAAAGGTCTCGGAAATCTTTTTGAAACTTTTATATTCGAAAGAAATTTTAGACAATAATGATAGATTTTATGCAAAAGAAGTTTTTAAAGGTAATTCTTAATTTAATTTAATAAAACATTTAATACGGTTACAAAGGTAAAAAAGTTTAAGAAAAAGATACATTACGCATTAATTAATTATGTTAATATAAAAGGTAAAAGCAGCACTTATTGAGGTAAGACCAGCATAAAAGAAAGTAAATTAAATTAAAAAATAAAGAAAAAGAAATCAAGATTAGTATTTAGTTTAAAATGGTTGTAAGGTTTAGGAGAATGGACATTGAACAATATTTTAAGACATCAATGAGCATTTTTCCATTACCAACGGTATAGGTTTATACTGAAGTGATGTCCATTAATTCGTATTGAAATTTATGCATGTTTTTGACATAATATTGCAAGAATTGATTAAGAAAATAAGCTTTATTTAATAGCTATTCTAAGTCACTTTAAATTCACATTTGAGATGTATGATAACTAATTTTGTTAACAATTTAAGCACCTAAAGGAAAAGAAACCAACATTTTTTCTGAGTCAATTCAGGACGCTTTCATCTCTCAGTCGAAATGAAGGGCGAAATACAGTGCCTGTTGTTTTCTTGGCGTTGTAACTACCCTGAACGGGAAAACTGTTTTACAGGGTTTAAAGATCCGGAGATCCAGTCGAGTAAAAATATCGCTTGAATATAATTAATTGCTTTCATAATTTATATTTAATATTTGAAAAAAAAACATGAAAAATGCTGATATATTTGATGAATCGTTAAAGAAAATATAAGTAAAACGTGTTACTTTATCAAACGATGAAAATGTTTTGGAAACTTATTGATTTCACAGCACACTTAACATTTTGAACATGAAAGCAAATTTGCAATCTTCAGAAATTTTGAAATTTTAAACATTTATAAATGCTAGTATCAAACATGATTATTTAAAATATTAAATGTTTTAAACATTTGAGCAACAATTATTTTATGTCTAAAATTAAATCCATCATTAATCGCAAACACCTGAAAAATGCTCAAAGAGTTTTGTCAGCTCTTTAAGATTTCACCGCACACCTACCATTGTGACCATAAAAGCCAATTTACAGTGCTTAGGAAAATTTTAAACATTAAACTCTGTTATTTCTGGAAATATTTTCAGGTTTTCCTACTTTAAAGTAATTAGGGGAATGAGGGGGAAGTTAAATGGTAAAATATTTTCAGTTTTTAGCACCACCTACCTAGCAACATTTTAACTATGTTCTTAAACATATGGTTGTCAAAACATAAATAGCTCTAAAGATCAAAATGTATAATAAAACAAGTCACTTTTAAAATTTGATGCACACATTGTAAGCTTTTTGTGGTTTTACCAAAAACAATTTTTGTTGTAGCAATACGATCCAGTTTTTGCAATTAACTTTATTAATAATTATTGATTTCCAATGATGTACAGTGCAGTAATTGTTTAGTTTATTCCACGCATGTTTTGATTTTAAATGTTTAATGCAATTTGCCAGATATAAATAGTTCATTTAAGTTAGTGTAATTATTCATTTATTCATTAAAACTCTTATGTAATTATTCATTAATCAATTCATCTACATTTATTCCTTTATAAACTTACTTATTCATTCATGCACTATGTTATTCACTAATTTATTTTTTCATGTATTATTTAATTATTTATTCGGTTATTGCTGCATTGTTTATTAAAACACTTGTTTATTTACTCTTTAGTCAATTCATTTACTTATTCATTTATTAATTCACTTATTTATTCATTCATCTATGTATTTTCGTAATTATTCACACTCAGTTATTCACTCATTTATTTTTCTCATGTATTAATTAATTTATTCGTCTATTGCTTTATTATTCATTAAAACCCTTATGTATTGATTTGTCAATAAATTTATTTACATTTTTTTATTAATTAATTCACTTTATTTACTCGTTAATTCAAGCGTTGTGTTACTTATTCACACTTTGTTAGTCATTTATTTATTTTTCTCATATATATTCAATTAATTAATTTATTTACTCTCTTATTACTTCATTATTTATTCATTCTTCCTTTTATTTACTCATTCATTTGATCAAAATTATTTTTAATAATCAATTAGAAAATATATCATTAGAAAAACATTTCATTTTTCTCAAACAATCTCGTTTGACTACTTGTACTTAAGTGATAGTAAAATTAATGCATGTCTAAAGTTTTGAAAAAACACCGAGCAATTTTGCAAAAAATCCTTCACAATCAAATACATTTCTTGTAGAAGCATAGTAAGTAACTAAACATTTAAAACTCGAGAAAAATTGGCATTTAAATTAAAAGAAAATATATATTAACATGAAAACTGTCATTTTAGTAACAAATGCATCTTTACCAGAACGTAAAAATCGAAATTTTATGCGCTTAGATTTCTCTGCGAACCGACTGCATTGAGCATGAAAACAGTTTTACAGGGTTTTAAGAACGTCCATTATATAAAAACATTTACGAAAATAAATTGTCATTTATTTTCATGCACTGTTTGAAATAAATAAAAACGATTTATGAGTAAAATATAAAAATCTGAAGCTATTAAAGAAGGGAAAAACTTTTCTATTTGCAAGTAAAGAGTAATAATCAATCGAGTTTTTATCTCAATACAGAAATAAAACAGCGTTTCATGCTCGCTGATTTCTCTGCGCACGTACTGCAATAAAAATGAAAACAGTTTTACAGGGTGAAAGACGGCAGTTCGACATTCCTGAACTTAAAGGCTCCAACCAAAAACTATTTATGATTAAACTATAAAATATTGAAGGTATTGAAGAAGGAAAGATTGTACTCGATTCGCAAGTGAATAGCAATCGGTAATAATCAATCGAGTTTTATCTCGATGCAAAAATAAAACAGCGTTTCATGCTCGCTGATTTCTCTGCGTACGTACTACAACAAACATGAAAGCAGTTTTACAGGGTTTAAAGACAACAGTTCAATATTCGTGAACATAAAGGCTCTAATACAAAACTATTTATGATTAAAATATAAAATATTGAAGCTATTGAAGAAGGAAAGATTGTATTCGATTCGCAAGTGAATAACAATCGGTAATAATCAATCGAGTTTTATCTCAATGCAAAAATAAAACAGCGTTTCATGCTCGCTGATTTCTCTGCGCACTTACTACAACAAACATGAAAACAGTTTTACAGGGTTTAACGACGGCCGGCAGTTCGACATTCGTGAATTAAAACGCTCATCAATTTAACGCTTTCATAAATGAATAAAAATAATGATGATAATAATATGTACCCCATAAGCAGAAAAGCATATTGATTCTTATAAAAAGCTTTTGGGGGAAACTACAACAAAGTTATGATTTATCACAGGTGTTTGAAAGTGATAGCATTTCTTTTTTTCTTTTCTAACTTCCTTAGTTTGCTAGTTATTTGCTCACTTTCTAGTCTGAAAACGAATGCATCTTTACATCACACTTAACATTATTTGAAACAGATCAAATAAGTCACAGTGTAAGTAAAGAAAACAATACTTTAGAGCATACTTCACAGTGAAACACTTCGAAATTTTTCAAACAATAACAAGTATTATTTGTATTTTTCAAGTCTGTCAAAGTTTAGAATGAGGCAAAGGAGGTGCAGAGTACCGATTTCGAACGCTCTCTCAAAAGTAGAACGTTATAACACAAATGTAGTTTTTTCAAACAAAATAACAAAATAAATAAAACGGCAGTGCATCAATAAATAATAGAAAACAGCCTAAAAAACAAAATAGAACTTACCCCAACCTCGTTCCATGTTTTTGAGTCGGAGGTTTGCTCCTGTGCATAAGGAGAAAAAAGAACAAAAGGCAAACATCAGGCAAAAAAGCAAGTGCAAGTGATAAACATACTAAATGCAGTGCAAAAGTGAAAATACATTCAAAAGCTAAACATAAATGGCAAAAATGTGCTTTAACTTAAAATGCAATAAACGTAGTTCAATTATTTGAACCATTTTTCTCCAATGTTCTCCCAACTGGCAATCTATCATCAACCTTTTAAGAATAATGGGAAATCTATGTAGGACAATTTTCGTTTTTAGAAACGAAATTTAAAAAAAAAAACATTCTCATTAATTTTTAACTTACGTTATCAATTTTATTTTAATCTTGTGCTGAAAGAAAGCTCTTTTAAATGATACAAAATGTTAAAGGGGGCGATTTTTTTTGCCCCACTATTGGACAATTTTTCCAAATTTTACTTAAAATCCTTGTATGTATAAATATATATGTAATAATGATCGAGTAACGCTCCTCACGCCATCAGCATGGAAACTCGTGCCACGCCATGAAAATTTGATAGTATGTTTTTGTAACGTTAAACCAAGGCTGAACTGGATCCGGTCACTTAACTGTTTTACTGGTAAGACAGCGTCATTTCAGGGGAATGACGGAACGAAAAAGTGTTCTACAACGCATGGTATCTACTGGAGTTAAGGGTTCATCCACGGGAGTTAGGCTTAAAAATTTCAACTATCAAAATATCACCAAACAGGCAATTGCTTCGTTCAAATGTAGAAGCAATTTTCACACCCGTCATACCTTGACTCGCGATTTTCACACACACACACACAAACAAACAAACAAACAAAATTTTGACTTAAGATTTGTTGTAACATACATTCCCCCCCCCCCCCCCAAAGAAAAAAAACCACTTCAATAGGCTTTCTAGGAGTAAAAGAGAGCTACGAAAAATTTGCCATTTAACAAAAGCGTACAAACTGAGGAGCAGAAATTGCTTGCTATGGTATTTTTATAGCACCACTAGTGGTACCTCCGCACGGCTTTGCCCGTAGTAGAAAATTAAAAGGTCATTTGGTTCGCCTGTATATTTACAAATAATGGATGACGAATTTCTCGCCAATTTGCTATGTTTGCTCGTGTTACGGTTCCACGTTATGATAATTTGGTTATTTACTTTTCCACGTTGTGATAATTTGCTCAATTTTTTTTCCTTAAAATTGGAATAGAAAAAGAACAAAATCGAATTTTCGAAAAATCGCTTCGAAGTGCACACCTCCAAGCTACAAACTAACTCTGTGCCAAATTTCATGAAAATCGGACGAACGGTCTAGGCGCTATGCGCGTCACAGAGATCTTGATAGACAGAGATCCGGACAGAGAGACTTTCAGCTTTATTATTAGTAAAGATTTTATGAAATTTATAGCTCGTATAAATAATTTTCATTTTCATTTTTTATTTTACTTAGAATTAATACTTACTCGTAGCTATACCACACAATTATTACATATAACCTTATGAAAACAATGATACAGCCTCTCCATTCCAAAAATCATTCTTTATTTTGTACCTTTTCCGAGAAACAGAAAGAAAGAACATATGGAAGCGAATGATTGAGCGATAGAGAAAGAGAAACCTTGCAGCTTTAAAGGCTCTTTCGGAATAAATAGTTAAGAGAAGAACAGTTGTCTCTGGGGCCGTAACATAAAAGTGATAAATCTGCGGATTTAATGCTTTCTTCCGTGAAAAATGGCAGACGTCAGAAATTGCGCAGAAAGGAGTCTAGTTCTCGTTGACAAATGCGGAATCTTGAACATTATGTTCCAGCGGACCGTTCTTCGTAATGATGATTCAATTAGTTTCTGTACCCATTCTTCTTCAACCTATAACTAGGTAAAAGGATTTCCTTCGCGCTACGTTTTTAGAAATAATCGCGATGAGGTGGTTTCCTGCCGTCAAAAGTACTATTTTTAGTCATTGAAATGGATAGAATGAGCAAAAAAAATTACATGGACCCAGAAAATACTTTCATTTTCCCAACAGTTTTTTTTAAATTAATTTTTTTAAATGTCCGATTTTTCAAACAAGGCGTGGTTTTCATGACGTCACAAATCTACTACGTTTCCACGTTATGATAATCAAGCAGCGAATTAAAATTGTGCTCTACGCTTGCTACCAACCCTATCGTTGCCAATACACGTGGGTAAAGAATTAAATATTTTGTTCTGTGAATGGCAACATTGAATGGCATTTCATCATTTGTGATGTCACATGACAGAAGTGTAAACGATGAAAGCACAACGATTTAAGTAATTTTTTTTAAAATATTAAACTTAAGTAAATTATTTAAAAAATGGTCAGATCCTATGTCTTTAAGCATGCTCTTTCAGAAAAATATACTTTTCAAATTTTGGAAACGACCCCATTGCTACTTTTGCAAAGTTGCTTTATAATCGTCCAGGGTTCTCAACTGACTTTTAGTTTGTCCCCACGAAGAAAAGAGACTTTTATTCTAAAATAAAGGGTAAACGAAAAGGTAATTTATTTTAACTTTTATAGGTTGGTAACTTTTATTGGGGATGTTCCGACTAATCGGCAGTAACCAGTAATAAGCTGTTTTGCGGATTATTTATAATCGGCTGAAAAATTATTATTTTTAAAATTATAACTACTTTATCCTGGAACAAGAAACTATGACGAATAAATTCATTACATTTACAACGTTACTATAGTTCTAAACAATAAGTACTAAAACGTAGGAATAAGTCAACAACAAACAATATAGACAATTAGTCAGCTTTAAGGGTAGTCAGCTATTCTCAATTTCAGAACAGTAGATTCAATCCCAAACATCATCTGAGTTTGGCCATTTTTCTTCACTGTCGATATGATAACAAATACAAGCGTTAAAAAATATTATTAAATAGATGAGTTTAATATGATGATATTTTTGTTCATTCCAATTTGATTGAAAAATGTAATAATCCGACTAGTTAACAATTTTTTTTCCTTATGCTAGTTATGAGCACTCAAATATGTCATTGTTTGACATCATTCTCCGTCAGTAAGTTTAACTAAGGCTGCCTAATTTACTGATTTACTATAAAGCTTTATCTCATCTGGAACAGTAGGTCAACTCCGATGTGTCAATGTTTGACAGAACTATCTATCAGTAAGTTTAACAAAGGGCTGTCTAACCTACTAATGGACTATAACGCCCATCATTATCCCATCTGGATCATAGGGTCGATTCGTTTATGTCATGGGTTCTCCAACTTACTGATGGACTAAAAAGCTTTAATCCATCATCAGGTTGGATCATTAGATAGGCTCATGTGTGTCATCTACTGACGTCGCTCGGTCATTGGTAAATAAATTTAAGAATAGTTCAACTTACTAATGGTAACTTACTGATGGTACAATAAAGCTTTGTCTCACCTAGATTATTAGGTTGAATCATCTCTTATATATAACTTTATTCCGTCCTTCAGTAAATTTAAGGGCTATCCAACTTACTAATGGAAAGTGCCACCCCTGAATGCCATTATGTCCATCAGTAAGTTTAAAGGTTGTCCAACCTACTAATGGACTGTTAAGCTTTGTCACATCTGGATCATTAGGTTAATTCATATGTGTCACCACTTGATGTCACTCTGACCATCAGCAAGTTTAAGGATTGTTCCAAATCCACAGGTGGAATAAAAAGTAAAAACTTAAGAATTTCGTACAGAAACAGTAAAAATAAACTATAACAAAAATGTTAAGGCACAAAATAGAAAAACTACTGGATACACGTGTTTTAGGGTTACAGTGAATCCCTATCTTATTGCCTAAATTATGTGCTCTAGGATGAAAATCATTGGTGTGTGGAGTTTTAAAGGCTATATTCCTCTATTGACACAAATTAAGTTCAATCCTCTACTCCTAACCAAATCGAAGCTCGAAGATTCTAGTTTAAGAAAAGTGCATAAGCCAAACAAACGATATCATGAAAGCTCAAATTTTCAAGCTTCCTCGCAATGACCAACTAAGAAGCCGTCATCAAACAAAATGCTTGAAATAATTTCTGAAGTGCCAACACAAGCAATATCGGGAAGAAAATTCCGATAATATTTCTTCTCTTCGTTAATGGAATCTCACGACCATACGAGATGCGGAAAAACGGGTCCACGTGAAAGGGAATCCCTGCGTGTCATCCCTGAACGTCATTCTGTTCATGAATAAGTTTAGGGCTGTCCAGCTTACTAATGGACTAATAAGTTTTGTTTCCTCTGCATCATTAGTTTGACTCATATGTGTCATCTCTTGATGTTACTCTGTCCATCAGTAACTTTAAGTGATTTCCAACTTGCTAATGGAAGGGGGGGGGGAGGTAAGTTATGTGATACTCCAGGATGAATTTCATTGGTGTATGGAGTTTTAAAGGCTATAACCTACTCCTCTATTGACACAAATTGAGTCCAACCCTCTACTCCTAACCAACTCAAAGCTCGAAGATTCTAGTTTAAGAAAAGTGCATAAACCAACCAAATGACATCGAAAGCTCAAATTTTCAAGTTTCCTCACAATGATCAACTAAGAAGTCGTCATTAAGTAAAATGCTTGAAATAATTTGTGAAGTGTCAACGCAAGCACAATCAGAAAGGAAATTCCGATGGAAATCTTCTGTTCGTTAATGAGCTCCAGAATGAAAATCATTGGTGTGTGGAGTTTTAAAGGCTATAACATACTCCTCTATTGACACAAATTGACTTCAATCTCTCTACTCCTAACCAACTCGAAGCTCGAAGATTTTAGTTTAAGAAAAGTGCATAAGCCAATCAAACGACATCATGAAAGCTCCAGGTTTTCATGATCAACTAAGAAGCCGTCATCAAACAAAATGCTTGAAATAATAATTTTTGAAGTGTCAACAGTAGCACTATCGGGAAGAAAATTCCGATGGAAATCTTCTCTTCGTTAATGGAATCTCACGGGCATACGAAATGCGAAGAAACGGGGTCCACGTGAAAGGGAATCTCGGGAGATAAATTCCATTTTCACGCCCACCCCCAGATTAAAGAAATCCCCTCGCAGGGACGAAATGAGATGGTTTTATAGCAAAAGGGGAGGTTCGAGTGCCCGGATAGCTTCGGTTGCCCTTGGCAACTGTTTCGATTGGAATAGCACGCCGAGTAAAAGCAAGGAAAAAGTACGTAATTTGTTTCCTTTGTCAAAGTGGCTGCGATGCATGCGGGCGCCATTAGTGGGCACATAAATATGAAGAGACCTCAAAGAAATTGAAATTTTTTTATGCACAATACTTAATTCTAAGCAAAATAAGAAGGAAAAAAAAGCATATCATTGATCCAAAGTATGAATATGTATTTAAAAAGAACTAATGCAGTTACTAATAAACTTACTTATGCGCCTATAAATAATTTATAGTGCTTAGTTTCTAAAAAAATATGGGAGCGTGTACCTTAGGGTGGGCCGAAAAAACTTTTTTTGGAAATCTGTTTTTGGATAGTGCGGAAAAGTTGCTATATGGACCCGTTATTATCCATAAAAAATTTCGCTAAATTTGTTTAATATTTAGCCGGCGCTATTTGACTTTGAAAAACTGAAAAAAGGACTAAAATGCACTTTTTTCAAAAAAAAAAGGGGGGGGGGGAGCAAAAATAAAAGTTTGAAGCTAGTTTCAACAAACATTAGAAGTATCTGTCAGTGCATTAGTTGAAATCCTCAAAGATTTTTATACAATTCGTAGAATATTTAGCTACGCTCCTTTAAGACTGAAACATTGGAAAAATGAAAAAAAAAAAAGAAAAAAAAAATTAAAAGTAGTTTCGAAATATGTAAGTACTGAAATGTTACGCAATACGTTACCTAGAAAAAACAGTGAAAATTCAATCAATTTTATGCGACATTTGTATGCCAATTTTAAAAAATGCACACACTCAAATAAAAAATAGTTACATAAGATGCTAATTTTTTAATGTTTGGTTCCAGTAGTTTCTTCGGGATAATAAACGGCGCTCAACTACTTCTATTATTCCTAAGATTATTTTATAGCTATTTTATATATATTTGACAAATAGAGCCCTTGAGTATTAAAAAAATATGAATCCTCTGAAGTCCTTTAAACTGATTAATGAATTGAACGCAAGTATTCTTCTTTAAGAAATGCTGTAATTCTACACTTCCACAGCTGGGAGTTAAGCAATTAAAGGGGTCCTCTCTTGCGTCCAATGTCCACAATGAGTTGCCACTGAGGCATCTTATACTGGAATTTGACGGTTGCACAAAGTGACCACATTCATATTCGGGAGCTATCGAACAACTTCTTAGAGATTGTAAAAAAATCCGGTGGTCAAATTTGATAAAATTGATTGCAATCTTCTGGTTTTGGACATGGAAGATATAAAAAATTTAAGTATTGAACAACAATATTTGTATAGAATCTGTCTTGCCGTAAAAGATGGTCAGTTGTCCTTCAAGCGTGGCTGACAGTAGCCCAGGCAAACTCAGTCAGTCGTGCGCGATGGCTGACAACTGCAAACCATTTGTTACGCTTGTATATAGGCACTCCAACTCCATCAGAAAATCTTACAATACTTGTAAAGTATGTAATGTTAGTTTATGCTCCAATGTGGTTTGAAATAAAAATAAAACCGAACTGCCAGTACGGCGCCAAACATTTTTGGAAAATGATTTCTCTTGGAAGGCAGTTTCCAGACAACGTTAAGGAGATAATTTTCAAAGTTCTCTCAAGTAATGCATATTTCGCTCATCCTGAACAGCTACTGTTGACAATGTTGTTTGACTCAAGAAAATACATTCGGGAATTAGCTGTTAGGCGCATTCTGAACTCTAGAAATAAGAAGACGAAGAGCTCGGATGGTGTACGATTTTTTGAGCATCCTAAACTCAATTTTGAAGCCGTTGATTATGTTGATTTAGTTGATTGGGCAAACTGTGTTGTAACAGAACCAACTCTTACAATGCATCTAAAAGACCAACAATGGAAAGAAATGTGCAAGGAACATTCTACAGAGTTTACTTTCGAGAAATTTCCCTGTCACACGCAAGCTGTGAAACGTTGTGTGAAACTAATAACCGAAGCTGCAATAAAAGTTCGTGGTGAAACTGCACGAGATGGATACATTCGTGCAAAACTTCATGCTAGGAAAGAACTTGATAACAAGGGACAATATTATTCCAAAAAATAATATTCATTATGCATGAGGTATTATAAATCAAATTTGAAGATTTCTTTTTTAAAATTTTGTTATCTATATATGTAATTCTAGAAAATGTATGATACATTTGCGTGATAATAATTACTATGATTAATAGTGCTATTTAATTAATAAGTCTATGATTTCGTTTTGTAAAATAATTTTCACATTGGTTTTTAAAGAAATTCAATATTTTTTCATTTTTCTCCAATTTTTGATGTCGGAAAGGAGCGGTTAAATGCTCATTAAAATCAATGAAACATTTTATGGGCTCGAACTGGCTTATTATATAACATTTTCGGTGCATTCCAGCAAAATATTTGGAATTTAGTTTTTTTTTTTAAATTTCGACAAAAATTCATTTTTCTCTTTTTTTACGGTTTTTCAATGTCAAATAGCGCCGGCTAGATATTTTTTAATATTAAAGAAATTTTTTGTGAGTGCTAACTAGCTCACTACGCAACTTTTGCGCGCTATCCAAAAATTGATTTCGAAAAAAAAATTTTTTTCGGCTTATTTCGGCCCACCCTAGTGTACCTACGCACGGGCATACAGGGTAGTCACTCTCCAGGCAAACTCAAACTTCCTGAAATTTCCAGGTTTTTCAGAGTAAAATTTCAGAAATTCCAGACACCACGAAACGTATTTCTGATATTTGAATTTGATTTTGAAACATAATTAAACCACTTTATGAAACAATAAATTTTTTCCCCACACACTTACATACACTTCTATGTATAACGCCCCTACAAGCGTTTCTCATACTTAGTATTCGAAATTAAATTTGCTTACATATACCCCCCTTTCCCCTACATATATCAGTAAGGTAAAATTTAAAATGTCATGAAGAATGTCATTTAGAATTTACTCTTCAAATTTATTCAAATGGCATTGCAACCGTTTTGCCCAGTTAATATATTTCCTTAAATTCTATTTTACTTTATTCGTCAATTCATAGCTTCCAACCTCAACAAACAAATAAGAGCCTAAAAGAAGCAAAGCAAATAGGAGTACCAAATGGGGGCTGAAACAGAATCAGGAAAATTAAAACATAAAAAATACAACTCCGGTACCACCCTTTTATTTCTATTCTTTGGCATAGCATTCCTACTAAATCAAAATGTATAAAAATAATATAACCATTAATTTTTACCATTAACAAGGTAAAAGACGATATGTTGCTTTTCAGGATTTCCAGAGTGGATCTCAATTTTCTCTGAGTTTTCCAGGTTTTCCAGTGGTATTTCAAAATTCCCTGAGAATTTCCTGTTTTCCAGAGTGAGTGGCCACCCTGGCATAAGAGGTAATACGTTTAAAATACACATTTTTAGTTATTAAAAATTCTTGCACACTTTCCTACTCCATATAAATTGGATGTGCAAAAATGATGGCACTTTTTTTCAACATTTTTGACCCCCTCACACTAAAAAGTGTAACACTACCCCCCCCCCCCTATGTCACATGTAATGCTACTTTTTATAAACATATTCTTATTAAAAAATGCGTGTTGTCATCCTTCTTTCTACCCAAACCCTCCCACTTATCACAAACTCACAATTTCACTAACCCTCCTCCCTCCTCAAAGCGAGACATTATTTGTGGACAGCCCCAAGGTATAGCAAATACATATATTGCTTATTAAAATTTTAACGCATCTGCAAGCGTTTTTCACGCAGACTATTTTAAATATAACGTTTGAATACCTGCAATATACCGACAATCTAGTTTTTACATCTAGAGACTGCAGTTTCGTCTTGATTCATCAGTCTAGAACCAGCTTCAATGAGATGACATCTGCCTCCAGCTCGGTTATGCACTATTCCAGACTAATGAATCCACAACGAGGATGAAACTGCAGTCTCTAGACGTGACAACCAAGCTGCTGGTATATTGCATGTACTGTCCGTTCTCGAAAGCTAAGACTAGCACTTGGGATTGATTCCATTTTAAAAAGGAGCGATGGCTTGAGGATGCGCACTTTCCTCTCGCAATCGCTGTCTTTTTCGACACGACTTTGGAAAGGACTACTTTTTTTTTAACACGTTATTTCCCTCCCGTTTTTGATAAAATCAGAGCAGACCTGACGCATGCGCAAATTAGCGGAAGGTCTCAGCTAAGGAAAACAGACAGTAGTTCTGCCTTAGACCTGACTTAAGATCGACAACTTACCACTTAATTACGTTTGAATGCTCTTTTATTTCTTTAAATTGAAAACGTCAAAACAGTCTCAAACATAAAAGTACAGATTTCTTCTTTTGACGCGGTGTTCCAGTTTATCCTTAGAAAGTTACAAGCATTTATATAAATGTTCAGTCTGTTCGTTTTCAATATTTTCGAACATGTCACCCCTCTAACATCACTTTTTTTAACAATTAACAAGGAGTGTCTTGAAAATAAATCCCTCGCAAGATCACTGATCTGCACTCTGTGTCGTCAAGATTTGGCAAATTGCTCATTGACAAGTTTCTCTGACCAAGACAGTGAATTTCCGTTACAACGAATACCAATACAACGAAATATCGGTTTGAACGACATAAATTTTCAGTCCCGTTTAAATTTCCATTACACTGCTTAAATTCCATTACAATTAAATTCCCGTTACAACGAACGAAATTTGAGACATTTTCAAGTTCGGAAGTGTATTATTTTCGTACAATTGACTTCGAGCAAAAACACATAAAATTATTTTTTTCCTTTCGAGTCTACTAGAGAAAATACTCTAGAAATTCAATGCACTTCGGATAAAAAAAAATCTCTGCCTCAATCGAAGCTTCAATACAAAACTCGGAAAGTCCGCCAAGATTTCCCCTGCCACGCATAAAGGTTTAATGGCGGGCTGCGGGGCCAATAGGGGCTACCAACAAGGCTAATAAAAAGTAATATCTAGCTACAGTGCCCACCAATCCGCGGCACACAAGCGACACATTGACACTTCCGGAACAAAAGATCCAATTAAAAGGGGACTTCCGATGAATACGTGCAGTTGCTATGGCAACCGTGTAATGGGAGAATAATGCACCACATGCGGGCCGCCGTGTTAGATTTCCCTTCTGCATATTAAAAGCAAATAAGGAGGAATATTTATCCTCTTTTAAATATTTGATATTGTTGGAAAGAAAAATATTTCTAGTTGATAAAAAAGAAGCTAAATCCAAAACTTTTACAATATCACGGTCTAACTTCATTCAGATCAGTTTTTTTTTTAAAAGTTCATTTCAATTAAGTCAAAGTAAGATTACTGTAATGCAGCCGTTATTTTGATGAACAATAAATTTCAAGCCTTAACTTTTAAAAACTAAGCAAAAGAAGAAGAAGAAGAAGAAAAAAAAAAAAAAAAACCCTTTAAAAACAATAAACTTTTAACACATGAAAAATATTTTACTATATATAGTTCACTAATTTTTTTTACAAATAATCTTCCAAAAACTTTAACTTTACGGGGCAATATTTCAATTACTAGTTGCCTTATCTACCAGTTTGTTGGCGCTCTCAGGTTCAATGGGAAGACAGCTGCCTCCAGTTTGGTTATTTCCTATTCCAGACTGATGAGTCCAAACAAGGACGAAACTGCAGTCTCTACATGTGATAACCGGGCTGTCAGCATAGTGCATGTAGTTCTGCCTTAGGCCTGGCTTAGAGAGCGCAAACTTCCTGCTTTATATTAGTTGTATGTTCGAATCAAGTTCAAAATGCGGTGACTGAGTACATGTACACTAGCAGAAAAATAGCATAAGCGGCAGTATTTGTCCCAACTCAGAACTCATATTAAACAAAAATATCCTAAGTCTTATCAGATGATTTTTTTTTAAGTTTAATTCTTTTATGCTATTTCATTACAGGTTTACATTTTTATTTTATTTTTCAATTTTTGTCATTAACTTGATTTTTTTTCTTTCTTTTTTTATTTCGGAAAGTCAACTAAGAATTGTTTACGTTACCTTGAAAAAAAAAAAACAATAGCATCATATTTTCTCTTTATTTTTGTTATTAATTTGAAAATTTGAATAGATAACGTTATTAAAGATAACTTTCTGCAAACAGTTGGCAAACATAAAAAAAAAAAAAAAAACATGCAGCCCAAAATCGTGAACACCCTCCTTCTTCCGATAGCATTCTTAGTTACAGTAAGATACTTGAATGGTGAGGGTGCTCAGAAAAGGGGAAGTTTAAAGAAGGAATAAGATTTACGTTTAATGAACAGCAGTTAAAAGAAGAAAAAGTAAAAATGAAAGGGGAGAAAAAGAGAGGGAGACTTCTCTAGTATTACTAATGAAAGGGGAAAATGATCCCCAGGAATTATATTTCCCAATTACGGTAGGATTTGCATGTTTTAAATACGTAGAGGATTCCCAGGGGTGTCACGGGTTTCGGAGTAAGAAAACAACTGAAAATGGATACATATTTGCTGAAAATAATACATTTCCATTCACTGAGGTTGTGAGGGTTGTTTCCATACTTGACATCCGTTGCAAAAATTTAATCGTACAATATACTGTAATGTATCCTATTTCCCCCCTCTTGACCTTGACTCTTCAGTATGGAAAACAGAAACTGATTTAGTTTATGGTAGATTAACTGTCAGTGATTTGTAAATTAATGATGATCTGAGGTTCGTCTCAAGTCGTTGAGGCGCCAAGACAGAGATTCATGAGATCTTTGTCTTTGGTGGAAGGAAGAGTTTTCTTGTCTGTTTTGGGCAGAGCAGAGAGGAGAACTGTGAGTGACGGTAAGGTAGCAAGCTGTGCTACTCGCGAGCTCACAGAAAAAAATCCATATTTTGTAATGTGAAAAAATGTATAAAGTGTGACGTGGTCTTAGTAAAAGGTAGTTTTGTCTGTGATTTTGGTGTGTTTTTTGTTCAGCCATAGAGGTGGAAGACCTACGTCCTTCACCAGGATATCACGGCTAAAATAATCTTTCATCACGATATCGCAAAACTGATAATACTGGTTAATGATATCAGAGGCAAAAGTATTTACGTTTTGTAATCTTTTATTCTCAAAAATGTGCAAAAAGCTCAAAAAAAGAAAAAGAGAGAGAGAGAGAGAAAGAAAGAAAAGAAAGAGATCAAAAACTACATTGCAACGATGTTCAGACTCCGTAAAATGGTGTAGAGGGTTTCACGAGACACCAAGAGTCTGGTGAGAGAGAATGGGGTGGTTTCCTTCAGTCAAGAGTACGACTTTTAGCCATTGCAATGAATAGAATGAGCAAAAAAAAAATTAATTTGAATTTTGACATCTTGAATTCAAATTATGTTTTTCGCAATCACGAGTGTGTGTGTGTGTGCGGGTGGGTATGTGTGTTTGTGTGTAGAGGGTATGTGTATGTAGGCATGTGTGTTTATGTCTGTGTGCTGGCATAAGTGTGTGGGTAGTTGTGTGTATGAATGTGCGTGTGGGGGGTATGTGTATGTGTGTGTAGGCATATGTGTTTGTGTCTGTGTGCAGGCATGAATGTGTGGGTAGTTGTGTGTATGTGTGTGTGTATGTTTTTGTGTGTGTATGTGTAGGTGTCTGTATGTATGCATGAATGTGTGAGTAGTTGTGTGTATGTGTGTGTGTATGTTTTTGTGTGTGTATGTGTAGGTGTCTGCATGTATGCATGAATGTGTGTGTATGTGTAGGTGTCTGCATGTATGCATGAATGTGTGAGTAGTTGTGTGTATGTATGCGTGTGTATGAGTTTGTGTGTGTGTGTGTATGTGTGCGTGTAGTCGTGTATGTATGCGCGTGTGTTTAGGACATGGACGCAGCCTGGAGATGGCTTTCGCCAGAGGAGCAGCATCGTGAGGACCCGGTCGACGGAGGGTGGCGGTGGGAAAATAAAATCATATGACATCGAAACAGTCAAGTGAGAACAATAAGTAATCGTGATTGCTCAAAAAAAAAATATAAATAAATAAAAAAAATAACATGAACCCAGAAAACACTTTCCTTTTCCCAACAGTTTTTTTTTAATTAATTTTTTTAAATGTCCGATTTTTCAAACAAGGCGTGGTCTTGATGACGTCACAAATGATGCACTTTGCCGCATCCTTCTACCGCGATTCCACGTTATGATAATCAAGCAGCGAATTAAAATTGCGCTCTACGCTTGCTACCAACCCTATCGTTGCCAATACACGTGAGTAAAGATGTGAATTAAATATTTTGGACCGTGAATGGCAACACTTAATGGCATTTCATCATTTGTGATGTCATCGGCAGAAGCGTTAAACGATGAAAGAGCACCGATTTAAGTAATGTTTTAAAAAATATTAAACTTATAGAAATTATTTATCAAATGGTCAGATCCTATGTTTTTGAGCATGCTCTTTCCGAAAAAATACTTTTAAAATTTTGGAAACGACCCCATTGTCCTGTTCTAGTTACCGGTTCTTTAAATTTTTTTAAAAAAGATTTAAAAAAAAAAATTCTATTTCCTTTAATTCGATTTTCAACCGGCAGTACGCATACCCCATGAGATGCAACCCAGCCGTAGGTGGGGTCTGGTCTTTGGGGGACCGGGCCCGTCCCTATGCCGGTCCCAAGCCCGGGTAAATGGGGAGGGTTTTACGATGGTGTAGCATCCACGTATGTAAAACGACCACTCTTTACTTGCGTGTGAGCAGATTTGTATCTGCCCAATGGCTATCGAGTGGAACAGTGAGTAGGCAATGGGCACCACCGGAGTCAGGTCCGTACCTGGGTCCACGGTGTCTACAGTCGTAAGTGGTTTAGATCTCGTTCCCTTATGGGTAAGGGGGCCCCGGCCGAAAGGTCCGTTCTCTGGAAGCCCCAGATGGCATAGCAGAGCGGGGTTCCCTGTTCCGTTCCGTACCCCATGAGATGCGTGAAAATACGTAAGCGGTACGGGGTTTACCACCAAAAAATATACAAAACTACTGTCTTTATTAATTCGTATCCATTTTACGATGAAGTTGTAACTCTAGGTGACCAGACATTCACTTAATTAGCTTAACCAAAACTTTATTCAAACGAAAGACGCGTGCAATCTTATACTGATATGACACATACATTTTGAACAACAATACTACTGCAAAAACAAATCTGCTTCCTTACACGCTGAGAAGCAGCGCCACCTAATCGAAATTCACACATTCCTCAACAACTACAATGACTACGTTACCGCCCACTAGCCAGGGCTAAGGCAGAAATACATGAAAATACACCGCCAGCTCAGTCAATTCCAGCCGAGGACTGCAGTTTCGTGCTTATTAGCACTCATCAGCCCGGCATAGGAAAGTGACTGAACTGGAGATGGAAAACCTCTTAAGGAAGCCAAGAGTGCCAAACAAACTGATAGCTAATACAGAATTAGCACAGACCAGACGAGTGACCGAAGCAATGGTTCGGTTCAATTCGAATATTGAAGGCAAAGCAGGTAGCCTGCCTTGCCTTCAATACCTGCCTTCAGTACCACAACACACATACACACAATAAATTTTTTATTGTGTGGTTTACACACAATAAAAATAGAGTATATTTTTCTGAGAATGAATTGGTATTCTTATTCGAGGTTTCAGTTTTCATACGTTCAGCAATTGAAAAAATGCGTAAAACTTCATTTACGAAAACCATCACTAAAATTCAAAATCCAGTAAATTACGCTTTGAAAAAAAAATAGAGAAAGTGTATTACATATTCCAAAACCCGCTAGAGTAGCCTAAATGCAATGTTGGAGCACTTCTGTAAGCTTTAGTAGTACACTCAAAACCTTCAAGCTACAAAAAGTGCACTCCAAAGAAGAGAGCAATGAAAAACCTGACATATATTCGGCACGACTTTAAAAGGGGCGACAGAAAGTTGTATGAAACACAGTTTGACTCGCACGACAGTGCAGTAAGTCAAGCTGCTCGTGTTTTTGAATTCCTCTTTAAAGTGAGGGGTAAAATTAGGGAAATTATCCAAACACTTTTACTGAGACTACGACTTGGTGAAATGGTGAAATCAAGCACTATTTACCCCCTTGATGTAATGAATCAAATTCACTGATACAATGACGACCGTTAATGAAGCAGCAAGGGAAATTATCAATGCAAGTTCAATTGGATGCAGCAAAACACACATCCAAGAGGCATCGTTTTTGTCCGGAATTTGCAGTTCTTGAGCCAGCATAAGGGGGAAAAAATCTATTTCAGAAGGTGATGAAGCTAATGCGGATCCTTTTCTAAATGTCCACAATTATTTAATTTTAGTAAAACCAATTGCAGTGGAGCCACAGCACGTGTTTCTCTCAAGCGCATTCTTTTTAGAGCAAAAATCCTTTACCATCCCGTACCAGCGGCACACTTTTGCGTACCCAACGATGATTGCTAATTCGGATCTGACTTTGCAGAGCTTTACAATTGCTGTACGGAATTTAAGAAGACTATTAATTCAAGTAATAAAAGCAGTCCTTTCTAAAATGCGTAACTTTTTCTTTTTGACACAAAAATTTGATTTTTAGAAGAATAAAATCAATCCCGCGGGATCGGATCCTTATAATCCCGAAATCCCACGGGACTGAATTCGGCGCGGGATTGGAAACCCCTATTAAAAAGTTTGATCTTGAGGATGATATACGACTGTAGCTGGAGCCAGACATTGATGAACTTTGTAAATAAGTTTATCACAAACCCAGCGTTCTCTCTGACTGTATCTTGAGACTTAATTGAATACCCAACTAAAAACACTTTAACAAACTCTTCATTAATATATATATATATATATATATATATATATATATATATATATATATATATATATATATATATATATATATATATATATATATATATATATATATATATATATAATTTAAAGAAGCTGTTAGCAGTTTAATAGTTAAACGTTTAACTAATACAGCAAACTCTAATGAAATTTAAATGTTTTTGTTTGGGGTACACAATACGGATAGTAAATCACACATAAAAATTGGTACCAGGGTTTAAATTATAATCAATAGTTTACTTTCTAAATATCACCAACAGTGGCCAAATTGAAACCAAATTAAAAAAGAAAAAAAAAATCGCCAAATTTGTCGCCAAGTGACCGACAAATTATAACACCATTTGAGTTTACATCGAAATTAACAATGAGTTCCCCCAAAAATGGGCAAAAGACCCCCTTAGGAACATCCGAATGCAACCAAAAGAGAAGATACACAACTAGACCCCACTAGGAGACAACTTATCAAATTTCAACTTTCTAGAACATACCGGTTTTGAATTATGCGAGATACATACGCACATACATACGTACATACATACGTAACGAGAAAATTCGTTGTAATTAACTCGGGGCTCGTCAAAACGGATATTTCGGGTGTCTGTACGTTCCTAGGCATATATCCATGTGTGGTCGGGTCGAAAAAAAACTCAACATTCATTCGGGGGTGAGCAAAATGGAAATTAAGGCCAATTTTTGAGTGAAAAACACGGAAAAAAGTTACTTCCGGTGATTTACCTTCTGGCACTTTTAGATGCTAAGCAAATCTCTTTTGAAGTTTAACCTGCAGCATTCTTAAAGGCATCAAATAAATTATATATATATATATATATATATATATATATATATATATATATATATATATATATATATATATATATATAAAACAAAAATTAACGAAGGATACGAATAGTATTTCATTAAATAGAACGTATAAAAAAAGATGAAATTTAATCTAACTTCCAGAATAGACAACTAATTTTTAAACACAAGCTATGAAGTAAAACTTAGTTTCGTTTCTATAAAGCAGGGCGAAAAGAAATCAAAATTCCACGTCCCTCTCCATCGAGTTAGACATTGGAAACGATTTTTTAAAATAAAATTTTAATTCCTCGAAAGAGGAATGAACAGGGAGGCTAAAAGAAGGAGCCTCATCTCCTTTGGCAGCGGGGCGAAAAAGTGACCGGATTATTCCATCGCCAATGGTGGCGCTAGTGGTCCATCTCTCGCAGTTCGCTCGCCTGATTTAACCGACCCCGAGTATTCGACCGGGTGGATGCCGGCAGTTAGCTAGTTTGGGGCCATTGATACGAAAAATTTGTTGGAACTCAATAATATCGCGCGGTCAGCACGATGGACCTAAAATTACTTTCTTTCTTATATTTGTTCTAGAATTTAGACATTAATTCTGTGTGTCCTCGATCTTCTTTCTCCTTAGTTCTTTTACTCCAATTAATTTATGCAGTAACTTCGATCAACCCTCTCCCCCCCTCCCCCATAAATTTTGCATGATATAAGCTCATTTAAAATTAAATATTTCACAGTAATATGTGCAATAATATTTAGTTTCTTTTTTTGTTTACTTCTGCTGAAAAAGCCGTTTTTCCCCCCCTTTTTTTTCTGGTGGATTAATCTTTAAAAACGATTAGAAAAAAAATAATTAATACTTTGAACATTGAAAAAAAACTGCTTTTTCGTTAGTTAATTGTGAACAATTAAAAAAGAATCTTACAAGAAAGTGCTATTTAATTCAAGCGTTAATCTAGTTTATTGCTTATATTTATCAAGCTAAGTTTCGTTTTCACTTACCATAATTACTTGGTTCTTTTATTCCAATATTTGGTTCTGTTACACCGAGTTTCTTTATCCTGCACCACCCCCCACACACACAAATTTCGTGCGATATTAGCTCATATAACTTAATATAGTTCACTGTATTATGTGCACCAATATTTAGTTTCGTTTTTGTTTAATTAATTACTTTTGCTGAAATAACCTTTTTTTTCTTTTTATTTCGTTGGATTTATCTTTAAAAAACGATTAGAAAAAATATTAACACTCTGTATATTGAGGAAAAAAAAATTGTTTATCGTTAGTTATTAGTGAACAATTACAAATAATGTTACAAGAAAGTGCTATTTATTACAAGCGTTGATCTAGTTTATAGCTTATATTTATCACATTGTGTTTCGTTTTCACTTACCATAGTTACTTTCTTTCTCCTCCTCCCATACATAAATTTCGTGTGATATAAGCTTACATAAAACTTTATGTATTACGTTTAGTTCGAAATTGTTGCTCTGCTCTGGATTTAAGTGAAATTTGAAGAAAAAAAAAGCAAAACATAAATATTTTGATGAAAATTATAAGTTAAACAGTTCAATCTTAATTTCAATTGAATTCTCTACATGAGTGCGTTATTGAGTTTTTCTACTACAGTGGAGTTTCTATTATTCAAGTTAAGCATATGTGAAATTTAATAAATAAGAAGAAAAAGGACATGGAAATATAACTAGAAGGAAACAAAATTAGTGATTTAAATTCCAAAACTTTAGTTGTTCATTGCTACTCTCTTTCTATTTTTTTAAATGAATAACTTTAAAATCAAGTCTTCTCGCTTACTCTTAAAATTAAATGCATAGTACTCAGAAAAATTATGAAAACCGGATCGTAATTTACGGGTTTTATTGGGAGAAAATGTTTTCAAAAGCCAGCTAAAATCATTTTTAGTTTCATGGCAAATGAGCAGAACAGCCATATCAAAAACAATATACAAAATAGAACACAAAATTGCACAACACATAACAAGAATGAATGCTCGCTAAAGTCGTAGCAGAAATACAAATTAAACACATCGAATGCAAAATATGCCAAAAACCTAGGGTGGAGTAAAGTATTCTATGCTTCTTTGAACAGCTTTCATGGCGAAAGTAGTTTAATACTTCCAAATATACAGGTGATAGTTTTTAAAACACACTTGTTTACAATGCTTCGCTACGAGCGCAAAGATATAAGTAGTGCGAGAGATGATACTCTAGCGGCCTCTGGCGGAAGTGGAATTTTGTTGCCAAACTGCTAACATGGAGATTCGTCTCCTTCCTTTTACTCCCTGGGAATGAACTTCATCTCGCTGGATAATACGGTTTTTAGGAGCAAATCGTGTCTGGTGCTGCCATCTACCGTTGAAAATGAATAATATTCACTTACACGCTTCATTTTCGCATCATAACTATCTTTTGAAAAAAGTTTATTATAATTATAACAAAAGGTTTAAATAGCAAACAGGATATAATTTAAATGAAACATTCATATGTTTTCCAAAGGTTCTTTTATGTTTCGTACTTTTGTATAAAATTAGTTTGAATAACGTAACGGTAACAATAATAATCAACGTCATGCAGTTTTTTTTCTGTTCGTAAGTAGTAAAGACATAGTTATTAAGAACTGTTTAAAAGAAGAATAAGATTTCCTTTTTTTTTTCTATGGAAAACCAACAACTCCTGCCCCCCCCCCCCCCCCCACCAAAAAAAAAAAATCTGGCTGAGGTACTGGAATGGGAAAAAATGTAATAAACGGAAAAAGGGGCGTTACTAATAAAAGGATACCCAAATTATTGTTGAAATAAAATTGTAGAGTATGCAGATAAAAGGTCATAATAAAGATTTTTACAATAAAAAACATACAATGTACACAGCTTTGGGAACCGTATTGCTTTTAGGATTTAAAGACATTGGGTATGAACATCTATCTCAAGGGTTCCCCAAATTTTCCGATTCGCGGTACCATTTGAAGAATTGGAGTGTTCTCACAGCACTCTATTCTATCTCTGTTACATACAGGGTGTTCCAAAAATGACTCATACATTTGAAAAAATTAATAAAAACTAAAACGGGCAGCAATACAAATATACCGTTTGTTGCATTATGCTTGGGACAACAGTAAATTTTCAGACAGACAAACTGTAAAAATTAGTTAATGTTCCTCAACAGATAGGACTGCAGGTATTTTGAAACGGTATGAAAGAAATAGCAGTCAGCAAAATCACCAAAACGATCAGTATATTTGAAAAATCAATGCTGCCCATTTAGTTTTTATTGATTTTTCAAATATACCGGTCGCTCTATATAACGGTCGAAATATACGGCGATCTTACAGACTGCGTTTTCTTTTATACCTTTTAAAATACCTGCAGCGCCATCTGTTGAGGAACATTGTTTGTCTGTCTGAAAATTTACTGTTGTCCCAAGCATAATGCAACAAACGGTATATTTGTATCGCTGCCCGTTTAGTTTTTATTAATTTTTCAAATGTGTCAGTCATTTTTGGAACACTCTGTACATACATATTGATACCATAGACATCCCTCGGCACCCCTCGACTCCTCCTACCAACACCTCAGGGGGTCGAGGCACCCAGGTTTTGATTCATGATTTATCTGATAAAGATTTAAAAGAATTTTTATTCACACTTAACATCATACAAATTATTACTTTTTAAACAGGACCAAAAAATTATTTCACTTTTTTAGGAAAAATCAAACATTTTGAAGATGTAGTTGCTAATAAATTAAATTATTTACGAAGTTTTCTTTCCTGGAGGATAATTAACAATTAGAAGAACATTGGAGCATGCAAGATTATTTTTATAATGAAGAAATGCAATAGAATGAAAAGATTTAAAGATCAGAAAAAAGTATGACAAAGCGTACCTGTCGTCTTGCAAGACATTGATGGTTCGTGGGTCCCGTCCCGTTTCCCGACGAGCGATTGCTTTTCTAGAATACACAGGTGTTCCTCCCCTCACTCAAATACCCACTAGCAATGTCGTCTGCTCTAGAAATCACTCCTGGTCGCAGGATATCACCATCACTCAAATATCCAGATGCCTATGTCATAAGAATCAACATCAGTAGCGTAATCCGTGTCGATGAGGCTGTTGCATCCCGACAACCACTCTTTTCATACCCGCACCATACATCCTAGCAGAGTCCAGGGCTGCGAGAAACTGTCTGGAGGAATTCAATCTTCCTGTTTCACCATAGTCGGAATGAATCCTGAGGGAGGACTGCATCCTGGTGGTCACAGCACGTGGTGAGGACATAGGACCAAGGCCTCGCACATATCCATAAGGAGAAGCTCTAGTTAAGGGTTGCATGGGCTTGATGTTCAACAGGACATCCTCTCCTTCCTCCCAAATGGTGGAATTTTTCTGTGGATAACAACCCACATCCATCTCTGGAGGCAATTTTGCTGCATGGTTCATAAATGGGCTCCCCCGTGATGTAGCTGGACCTTTGATTTCGGAGGCTTGCCGTCGGAGCTCTTTTCCGAAGGGGACGAGGAGTTCTTGCTGTCTTTACCATGGTTGGAACTCATGATAGGAGACACCATGGCAATGCTCACACCAGACTGAGTAGTCCTATTGTTCTCAGACCTGGCACGTTCGGCACTTTTGCCGAAATTTGCTGTCCTCTTATCGTTTTGCATCTGTCCCGTATCGAGAACTTGTGTGTCTGGACCTGCTATGTGGACAGCTACGTATATATCCTCCCGGGACAGTTTCGTTCCAGCTTGAGGATCGGCAGACGAACTTTTAATGCTCTTTGGAGAAGAGTTACTGGTGTTCAAGCTAGTTTCTGAACCAGAAGTCTGTCGCTTGTCCTCTTTGGTAACTTTACTCGTTCCTTTGACAGCCAAGGTAGGTTTCGGAATGCTGCTATTTGGCGACGCGATGACCTGGCCGTTGCAAACTGCTTTCCATGCTTGTCGATGAAGAAATGGAGTTGAACTGTTGGCAGTGACCGTTTGGAACACAGTCAACGGTTACAGAATCACTGTGAGTGTTGTTGCCAACATTAGAGGATTTTTCCGTTAAATTGGCAACAATTTTAGATTGACGAACTGGATTGTCCGGCGCAATTTGAGCACAAAGAACTTCCTCTTTCCTTGTAGTTTCTGAATTGGATACAGAGTGGTTGGGTGTGAGTTTCAGAGGCTGGAATTTCAGGCCATTTTCAGTCACATCGTTCTTTTTCTCGTTTTCTGCGGCCAACTGTTTTTCTAATGCTTTAGCGGCTTTCTCGTTGTTTCTCTCCTTTGCTATCTTAGAAGTCGCTTTTAGTTGTTCTAGTTTACTTGATATGGGATCTTTTCCTGAAATTTAAATGTTTCAGTTAATATATTAAACTGTGAGCAAATATTTATGTGATACACCAAAGAAATCTTGTTTCAAAATGTGAATTATTGAACAACAAGGGACTTTTTCAGATGTTCAAAATTTATATTGAAAAATAAAAGTACTAAAAAAAAATAAAACAAGATGTGGGATTTAAAAAATAAATAAATACAATAGATACCTTAATAACTCATTATACTTGAACCGATCAGAAAACAGTATAATTGATCAGATCAAGAAGAAAGGATGAATAAGATCGAAGACTAGAAAATGACAACAATGATAGAATCAAACATTAAAGTTTACTAGCATAGCTTGTGGTCGAAGTTCGACCAATTAATGTTCAATGTATCGCCCTCCTCTCTTTGTCTGTTAATCCGATTCGCTAGTTTTAATCCTGGAGACATAGCACAAACATATTTTCTAATTAACTTCAGGAAAAAATGTACGTTTTATTGAAAATATTCTCCTGATGAACTTTTGCAACTGTTGCCAATCTAAATAAATTAAATGTAAACATTTATTTCTTAACAAAATAATGTAGCTCCGATTGAAGCAAAATCGTCGTATGATCGTTAATGATGCCAACAAACCCAAATAGGGAAAAAACGGAACGTCCGTAGGATCACACTTTTTTTTTGCATAGAAAAGTGAGTTTCATACAACTCCGATACACGTGTCTTCAAATATTTGTATATTTGTGTATTTCCAACGTTGATTAATTTATTTCTCCTTTTTTACCGTATTACCCCGCATTATCCGGCATGCCGCATAATTCGGGGGTCACCAGATTTTCAATAACACGTGCCTGGTCCTTTCCGGCATGCCGGAAAAATTGTGGTTAGGAAAAAAATAATACTACAAAAAATATATATGTTCAGCTTAAAAATGAATATCAGTTCTACATATATCTTATTAGTATTAATAAACAGTTGAACTTTGTAAAGATATTTACTAACAATGTTATTTGTTATTTTAGCAGGAAAAATAGTTTAATAATGAATAATTTTTTAAAAATCAAATTAAAACTAAGTAAGCGAACATTTAAACAGTAAATTACCGCCCATAAACCAGTGCTAAATAATTTACCATAGCTATTCAATAAATAAAAATTAAACTTACCTCTCTAAAATGAACCAAAAATATTTTATTTAAAAAAATTATGAACAAATTGCAGTAACGATGATTGTTTTTGAATAGATTACTTTATTGGCATATAATTAAATCCATTAATAATGACCTACCATAAATAACAAGCACATATTATATGCAATACATTTTTTTTTAGAAAGGTTACTTTCGGGATTTACTCATTTTTTTTTTTATACAGTAGTTTGCTTTCCCATTGGAACTAAATGAGAATATTTACTTTATATATATAATATTTACAGAAAAATAAAATAATAGTTTGAAAAAACTAAAAAAACACGCTTTCGTAGCAAAATGAACTTAAAAGTGAAAAATAATCTTTGGATAATAGTAGTTGACCAATCACTTAATTTTAATGTAATACAAAAAAGCGTGGGGGGGGGGGGGCTTTTTATCATTTGGCTTGAATTTCTTCCATTTGTTGTCCAAGCAAAAATGTAAATAGACAGCACCCCACGGTTTTTTGTATTACATTAAAATTAAGTGATTGGTCAACTACTAGCATCCAAAGATTATTTTTCACTTTTTAGTTCATTTTGCTACGAAAGCGTTCTTTTTTAGTTTTTTCAAACTATTATTTTATTTTAAATGGAAAAATGGGTCAAAGCTTTTGGGCCTAGAAAGTTTATTAAAAAAAAAAAAAAATCCAATTTTAGTTATTTTCCAATAGAACTAAGAGATTTAAAATTCATTACCATCGGGACCTTTTGTTTTATGTACAACTTGTTTTGCGGGCAGGCCAAGAGCTGTCTTTTTCACTTGTTGCTGGCTCTTGGGCAGTACTGTGCTGCCTAACTGTGGTGGGCGTGACGTTGGAGAAGGGGTGGGGTCAGGCGGGGTTTTGGCGTCTCCACATAAACTGGTCGAAGAATCACTGCGTTCACTGCGAGCAGAACTGAATCCACTGCTACTGCTAGTGCGTTTGTTGTTAGTGGCACTACCTAGAATGAAAGGAAAATAAACAATTTTTAAATTTAACGAATGAAGCAAAATCATATGTTGTTGGCTCCAGTTCAAATCTTGAAAAATATTGTCGTACTTGGGAACCTAGAATCCTGTGTCTGCCGAGAAACAGAGCGAAAAAAACGTAAAATTCCAGCATTTCCCAAATGGTATTGAATCAAGAATGCGTTTCTTCAAATATCTCGGAAACTCATCTCTGCAGATACTGCTGTTTACCTGCGCGTTCTTAAGTCTTCGTACGAAAATTTTTGAATTTGCTTTCTTTTCATGCTTGACTGGTCTGTAACCTACTCTTTCTATTCAATACAGTTATGTGACAAAGGATACCACAAGAAAATGTAAATAGAAAAAAACTAAACATCGCCTTCATTTTTGTAATGCATATTTCTATTCGAGTTAAATAAATTCAATTGCTTTTTTATGATACGTTTTTTATATCATGAAATAGAATGCAAGTTATGCCAAAAAACCACCAACATGTCTAAGTGTAAACAGTACAGTACAACAAAAGAAAACAAGCTATGCTCGTTTCCGCACGTGTAACTCCTTTATGGCACATTGGCTCAACAGGTGTTCTCCTAGGCTTTAGACGTCTAATGTGCATGAATTGCAAGTGAAGGTGAATGAATTTTTCTCTTATAGTCACTTGTTTCTTTCTTCCTTTTTTCCATTCTATCAAAATAAATGTCGAGTCATCTTTGAAAAAACTTCGAGTTCTATATATATATATATATATATATATAACCCAGTACAGTCGACTCCCGCTACAACGCGATTCAAATTGCGCGAAATAGCTATAACGCGAATTTTTCACAAGTAATGAATTTTAGAGCTAACGCGAATTCTCGCTGGCAACAAGAAAATATTTGGAAAGAAATCGTGGTGCTAACTGTCAACTTCGTTTTTTTACTACTAAATATTAGTTTCATGAATGTACTTTCATCATTTTGAGCATCACTGACTGCGCAAGTTCTGACACTGCTCTAGTCTTAACATCACTTTGTTAGTGTGTATCAATAATCGCTCCACATTTTTCTTTCTTTTTTTTTTAAATTCTAAATATGAAAGGTAATGAATTATTGTGTCACCTAGGCACACTGTTTCATCTAAAGCTCGTGAGCATAGAAAGAAAAAGCGAAAGTTTGCGACAGTTTAGGAAAAGGTAAAAATTCTTGATATGCTTGAACAGCTAAAAAGTGGATCGAGGTGGCATGACAATTAAATATGAGTGAATGTTATGGATTGTTATGATTTTTTGTCTGTTTGTTATACTTACCTCCAGGATGAAAAAACTGAAATTTCAAATTTTTTTCAACAATTCTTTGCAAAGTTATACATTTTTTAAATTTTGGAGGAATCCGAAATTTTGCATTGATTAAAATCTTAAAAGGGCTATTATTAGTGTACTATTTGACTTAAAAGTCTACAATTGGTGCTGTTTTGTTTAGTCTTTTATAAGATTTTCAAAAATATATAACAAAGCCCAGTTGCTCAAAAAATATTTTTTTTAATTTTTATATTAAAAAAGTTTTTTTTTAATTTGTAAAAATTCAAAATCGAAATTTTTAATTTTCTTGAAAAAAATATATGTTACTTAGCCTTTTGTTAGCAACATTTATTCAAAATTTCAAGATGGCATTCTTTTGGTATCATGCAAAAAAAAAATTTTTTTTCCTCTTTCAACAGTGCTTTAATGGGTCATTCCATGTCAAATCAACCAATAAAAAATAAATTTTTAAGGTCAATGTTTTAGAATGTAATGATTTTTTATCTGTCTATGATACACACCTCCATGATAACAAATCTGAAGTTTCAAATTATTTCAACAATTCTTTCCAAAGTTATAAATGTTTTTTAACTCTGGAAGCATCTTAAATTTTACATTGTTTAGTAATCTTTAAAGGCTATTATCAAAGAACTAATTGACTTAAAAGGTTTAAACTTGTGCTGTTTTGTTCAGTATTTTAGGAGGTTTTAAAAAATATATAACAAAACAGCTACAAAAAAAAATCATTTATTTAAAAAAAAATATTTTTGTAAAAATTAAAAATCAAAATTTTTAATTTTCTTGAAAAAAAAAAAAAAAAAAAACAGGGTACTTAGTCTTCTTTAAGCAACATACATTCAAAATTTCATGATGGCATTTTTGTGGTATCATGGAGAAAAAAAAATTTCTCTTTCAAACAGTTGCTTTAATTTTATTTGTAAAAAACATTTGTTCTAATGAAAAGTAGTTAAGGTTTAAACCGGGACTATTGCGTAGAAAAACAACTACTTGGCAGTATTGCAAGCATATTAACAAGTTCAAACAATTTTTTCGGTGAAAAAATATTTATTATTGAATAAAAAATCTAAATTTTATTTAAATTTGAAAACTTCAATTTAAAAGTTACTGAAGCTTTTTTAGCCATATTTTAAAAGCAAATTTAAGTTTTATTTATATATAATTTAATTGCTACAATATAAAATTTAATATTTTTTAAAGCCCATTAAGAAGCAGTTTGAGATGTGTGTAACTCACTTTGCTACTATAGAACTCGATTTGTAGGTCCTATAGTATAGATATACTTTCTTCTTATGTAAGATTTCAATTACTTTTGCCATCTCCTCTTTCGAGACTTGGTATGTTCTGCTTGTAGCAGTGACAGGATGTAATTTGCACAGAACAAAATTTTTAGGAATGGTCAAAATGCCTGCTTTTCTTGGATAAATGAGTGATGATGATGGTCCGCTAGGATGAAGGAAAGAAACCTGGGTTTCTTCTACCTGATCTTTTGAAATTACATATCCTATCCGCCATTTGCTGTCATAGGCACAAGCAATATAGCCCACAATTTCTTCAAACTGTACATCCCCATTATGAGGGCTCATGAAGAACTCGGGATCCTCTGTATTAGAGCCTGGTTTTGGATCTTTGCTGAGGAACTGAAGAATGTTTTTGCTTACTTAATTGTATGCGACAAACAGTACAAATTTTCATTCCTTCTTCAATGCCATATGTTAGTGTTGTCATCCACAAGCTTGCAGTTCTTAGATCTTTTTTCACCCAATGTCCTTCCTTTTTAAGTGGATTGCAGCAAAATATGCTCCATTGTTTATCCATTTTCAACTAAAAGTTGGCTCTTAACAAAAATATGCATAAATTTAACATTAAAATAACAATAACACTTGGAAAAAAAATTCTCAAAGAAAGCAAGCAGTAAAATTTAGAATGTGCACTGTCCAAGAACATACAAAATTCTGAAGATTTCAATGCCTCTGTAGTGGGAGAAAGCAGATGGGTTTCATATTACACCAGGAGAAAGCCTAAGGGTTCGTTACAGCAGGCAGCTGATGAGTGGAAGTGGCTACTTAGGGGATGGGTAGCAGGGATGTAGGTGCTGAAGCATGACTCATGATGGTCAAGCCCTTCTACTGTATCAACCCATGAACATAGGATTGAAAAAATGTTGCTTGGAGACCTTTGCTTTACTGAATTATTTCAACACTTTCGATTATGGAGAAATTGCCATCGATAAGTAGACTAATATATTTTCAGTTAATAAATTTTAATTCTTGACTATTTAAAAAAACCTGCATATATATATATACATAGATATATATATATTTCTGTATAAATAAACATCTATATATATTTAAAGGAATCAAGTCAAGGGTGCCAATAACACCTCCTCAAATACTGTACAGCCCTCCCCTCCACAGGGATGAAACCTCTTTACAGAGAAAAATGCCCCTTAAACATCCCCTTAAAAATCTTAATGGCACAGTCTTTGCCATCCCTCCACCCCATTTGGATGATCCAGCTGATCAAGCAGTATGAATTGTTACATGAATAAAGATGTTGAAAGAGGAAATTTTTTTTTTCTTATGATACCACAATAATGCCATCATGAAATTTTGCATAAATGTTGCTACAGTAAGACTTAATAACATAATTTTTTTTCAAAAAAATTAAAAATTTCGATTTTTAGTTTTTTTTTAAATTAAAAAATTTTTTTTTCAAAAAAATTTAAAAAAAAAGAAAAAGGTAGAACTAGGTCATGTCATATATTTCATAAAACCTTATTAAATACAGAACAAAACATTACCAGTTTTAACTCTTTGAGTCAAATAGTTTTTTAATTACGGTCGTTTAAAGAAAACGTCTCGGGAAAATTTTTCAACTTCGTCAAAACTTTAAAATATTATAATTCGAAAACAAATGAGTGAAAAAATCCAAAACTTTGTATAATTTCTCTGTTGTGGTAATACTCCATTGGAACAAAAAATGAGCAAAATCTAAAGACATGACGTTTTGACCATTGGTTGATTTGATATGGAATTACCCGTCTAAGGAAAATGCAAACAGTAGGAAATTGGAAGCAGCTCTTGTATTGTGGGTTATAGAGACCCTGGAAGAGGGGTGTTACCATAGAAGGAAACGTTACAAATGTAAATGTGAAGCAACTAACTGTATTTAAAAATGTTTTAGAATAACTGTCTAATTGCCGCAGCATAAATAATAATCTTCAATTTTTAAGTTATAAAAAATATAACTATGGTATTGGTACGCACGGGGTATGGTGCTATTATAGTGCAGCGCTTTATTATTACTACACACTGTACGTACCCCCGTACCGTTTTATTTTACGTCTCTCTCTCCTAATGATCACAGATTTTCTGCATCGTAACGGCGGTTATGTTGAATAATACAGTCTCTTTAAAAATACAGCTTTTTATATAAGAAACGGTAATATATATTAAAAATGGTCTAAAACAGTTTGAGGGGTGTTTAAAAATGTCTAAAAAATAATTGGGTATGTCTATTAAAAATTCGTATACACACCCTTTTCCACAACGCGAAATTTCGACTTACGGGAGGGGCCTTGGAACGCATCCCTCGCGTAAGTCGGGACTCCCCCCCCCCCCGACTGTACAGTCGAACCTCGTTCATCTCTACTAACTGCAACTAAATACAATCCGTACAAGCGAAAATCCGAGTCATCCGGGAAGTATGGGTAATAAGCAAAACACATCCTTAAAAAGCAGACTATTTTCATTACAGCAAAAAAAAAAAAAAAAAAAAAAAAAAAAAAAAAAAAAAACAATTTTTTGTAACAAAATTACATAGTTTGGTTTCTACTTTAACATTAAAACTTCAGCTACAGTGATGTCAAACTGACATTGCAAGTACGCTATGCTGTTTGTGAGATTACTAAAATTTGTTGTACGAAATCTGCAGGAATTGTACAATTATCAAAATGACAACCGAATATTTGTCATCTTTCAGTACAGCAAAAAACAATGCTTTCTAACAAAATTACAGTTTCGTTTCTACTTTAACATTTATATTTCAGCTACATTGGCGTCAGACTGACGCTGCAAGTACGCCATGTGTTTGTCAGATTAATAAAATTTGTTGTACGAAATCTGTAGAAGTTGTACAATTGATCAAAATAACAAACGAATATTTGGCTGTAATTATTTGGCGTTCTTGCGATTATAATTAAAATTATTATTTTAAGTAAACACCTTTTTTTACTCTACAATTTGAGCCGGTTAAACCGGAGTTCCGGATGAACGGGAGCCGGATAAACGAGATTCTACTGTACACACATACCCAAGCGATGAATTAAAAAAAAAATGAGTGTCATGGGTACTGAAATTACAAACAAACTCACCTTTCGTTCTTTCGGCGCTCTTGTCTTTAGGGTTGAAGAGCTTGAACTTGTCCAACATAGAATTGGAACCGTAGTTGGAACCCGATGTGGGGATGGACTTGGGACCGCCGTTGCTTCTAATGTTCGAATTGGAGGTAGCGAGCGAGGCCTTTCCCGGGAGGTGCGGTATGGACGATGTGGAACTGGTAGAGGAAGGCCTGCGAAAACAAAGAAATTGCTGTCACAGGTGTGACGTCCAATTCTGCAGAGGAATTGCACAGCTGCACTTGCACATAAAACGGATTGAAGCAATGACCTCCATTTTATGCAGCGATCGTTTCCGATTGGCATAAATTAGAATTTCACGAGGGATGGACGTGGGCAGAGGAAGTGTTTGGGTGGCTCGAAACAAGTGTGAAGTTTCCAAAAAAGTAAGAAGATATTAGAGAAATTAATTACGAAATAAGTTGATCTGGACATTCTCAAATGTAAACTCAAACTTGTTGTGGAGATTCCATTAGTCCTTCAAGGTGCCGTTGATCAGGTCATGCCAGCCTAGTTGGAAACTAGAGGCCTGAGTCTTTGGGGTGGGGGGGGGGGGGGCGGCGACACAGAGGTTAAAAAAAAGAAAGAAAAAGAAATAAATAAAAGGGTGGGGGGGGGGACTCCGAATAAGCGATAATGTAAAGATAAAGTAAAATTCTTTCTTTTGTTATTTACTGTTGTGGTACTTAAAATAGATTTAATTTCTTTACTAGTAAACAGTTTTCGGATTTTTTTCTTTCTCTTTCGTTTCCCCCCTTTTTCTTTCTTTCTTTTTTTTTGGGGGGGGGGCTGATGACATAACTGACAAGGGGCCTGCATTGGTTCTCTGCAGCCCTGCCGTTGATCTACATTTTTTCTATTCCTTCAGGTCAAATGAAAGGGAAACTTCTATAAGATAATCTTATTGGAGAAGTGCACTTTCAATCCACTTGTAGAGTATTTAAATAGTGTTATTGCATCTATTGGCATTAAAATGAAGAAAACCTCTTAAGAGGTGTTGCCACCGTAAACCTTAAAAAATAATAATTTTTCAGTTTTTATACATTCAAAATATTCAAATCAAGAGCTGTGGATCAATACCAAATTCATGCTTCTATCTGAATTGAAAGTAACTAAATTTAATCACTTATTTAGCGGGAATGAACTGAAATGAACGTATTACAGAGTAGCCGCCGCTATTTGAACCACGTTTGTTCTAAACAGTTTTGATTCCATAAAGCGGCTGATTCAATAAAGCGGCCAATTGAATAAAGCTGGATTTTGTTCTGCTTGACAATTCGATTCATTAAAGCGGTTGATTCAATTAACTACTGATTCAATTAACCGGCGTCCACTGTACTTTCAAACATTATTCTCTCAAAACGTCAATTTTAAAACCTCATGTTCCTTTTTCCAGACAACAGGACAAAGGAAAGAACAAATTTTTATATTATGATCCTCTGACAAATAGCTGGTTCACAGCTAGCAGAAGTAAAAATGCTCGACTAACGAACAATTTTCCAAAAAGATCTACCTTAAAGATTTAATGAAATCGGTTTAACACTAGAAAGACTGAAAATTTCCGTATACCTAGAAAGACTGAAGGGGTCAGCGTGGCTTCTACCCATTTTTTTTGGGGGGGGGGGGTGAATATTTTTAAAAATTCTTCCTGAGTGAGTTCACATACCCGCCGCCCATTCTTATACGACTAAACCAAAACTTAGTACGTTATTATATTCAGCTTTTCTGTAATTACTACCAAAAGGTAGAACTAGTTTATCTTTCAAAGAGCTGCGGTTTGGCTGGTAAGCGATCGGTACTGTTTATTACATTTGGATATCCAATCGGTTGCATAAAGAGAAAGTCACTGGTTAAACTAGAGTGAATAGCATTTGTTTTATTCTACAACAATTAGGTTAAAGGAAAAATATCTTTTTTTATTGCAAAATAGCTTAGGGGCCACTGTGGCCCCTCCCATCTTTCTATGTATAAGGATCAGTATTTACAGTACTATGAGGCGAATCATAAAATGATTAAACAATCATTCAAATAGTGACATAATGAAAACTAAAAAGGTTCCATTAAGCTCCGTTAGATATTAATCGAGTTATTGAACACCAAACTACGCGAGGGGGCATACAGGCCCCTCCGTCTTTCTAGTGTTAAACGTTAAAAATATTTTCAACACATTCCGTAATGAGTTGAAAAAGCATTATACCCAAGACAATGAGAGATCCTGCCAAATGAGCTCATTCTCCAGGAATCTCACTCAACGAAATATTAAGACGATAATTCTCTCTGTCCAGCTGCAACGCTGCTTGTCGAAAGAAAGAGGAATAATGGGAGTAGGTTTAAATTTAGCACGAAGAAACGAAGATTTCTTACTTTTTTCCCTTCCTCTCACCAATCGTTCGTCAAAGCTGTGCACCGTAAGTCTCAACCAGAGTCAAAGATAAGGTAGTCTGACCATAAAATAAGCATTCAAACACAATTGCACCTTCAACAAATCCTACTATAGCTTAAAACTGTAGCATTAGGTACATGACAATATGAACCTTTTCTTTGATTTGCACAACTTTTTTTAAAGGAGAAAAGAAAGGTGTTGCAAAGGCTGCAGTGCTAAGCGCAAAAGTCGTATCCGCAGCGTTGTGCGCCTCAATGTATTTGATTCAGATGTATTTGATTTTTCAGCATTTTTAAATAATATTTTCCATTGACAAATGACCATAAAAAGTTGTATAAAGGCGAAATATGTTACCCAAAAAAATTTTGACAAAAATGGCTTGCAAATATGGTTTTGGTTCTTAACACGGCAGTATTGTACGTTGGCTTTATTTTACAAGCTTGCTTATTTGATTTCCGCTGAGAAAAATGCGCGAAAAATACGTCGAACTAAAACATTACTCTATTGTTAGTATTGAATCCAACACACATTTCTTCAAACATATTGAAACATAATTTCTGCAGATACTGCCGTGAACCTGCCCACGCCAGCATTATGGTTATTTAGCTTCAAGTTTGTTTTCCAGGTTTGAAAGAAGAGTGGTGCACTTACCCAGCAAATGAGCAAGCATCATAATATGAACAAACACGAAATTTTCTAGTCAATAAAATGTGATCGACTATGTGTTTTTTTCATTTTCCATTTTCATTTTAAACCAAAGTTTCATTGACGTTTTTTCTTAGTCTATACTTATTTTACACTCATCTACTATCTTCTGTATTCATTGCTTTCCGTTCTTGTTTTCTTTTTCGTCATTTAATGCTTCAAACTAATTTTCTTTTACTAATTCTTTATCCCCCCCCCCCTTTTTTTGGTTCAGTACTATATAGAAAAAATTAGTTTTCAATTCATCCAAGAAAGAAATTGTTGCAATCTCTTTTATTTTCAACTGAGGTGTTTAAAGCTAAAGTGGATCAAGTCCACGAAGACTTGACTCACTTTAGCTCTGAATGCCTCATTTAACACAAAGCACTTTGGGATCTTACTATATTTGGCGTTCAGAGCTAAAGTGGATCAAATCGCTCCTGGACTTGATTGACTTTGGTTCTTGAATGCCACAATGACCAATTGTTGATTCACAGGAGTGTGTTTATCACTGATCTGAAAACCCCACAAGAGGAATAAGAACCTTAAGCCACCCGAAAGATTGAAATACATAAACTATCCAAATGACTTAAGCAAAAGCATAATGTCAGTCTCTGCAGACATGCTATTTCAATACTCCGCCCTAATTAAATTTAGTATCGACGACTATGCTTAATGATTATCGTTTATTAAGCCACTAAATATCCTCGCCTACTTGCAAGCATCCACACCCTTGACAAGTGGAAAAATGCACTCTTATCTCAGTGACACATGGCGTGCGATTCTTGTGGTTTGACATCTGCATCTGTGTGGGCTACAGTATTCCTCGATGTGTGGTTTTTCGTCCTACGTTCATGCAAGTGTTATGATACCGGAAGATGTATGGCATATCTAAGAAATCTGATAAGCTGATGAAAATAGCAATTTTTTAACGCACCATTGATAGTTCCTCATGACAGGTGTAACCGCATATTATAACTAATCGTGAAATTACACTTGTCTTTATTGCATATAAAAGATCAGTTTTTTAAAAGCATTATCAAATAAAAATCTCGTTTTCGGTATTTTTTTTTAGTTGGGTCACTATTCTTATCAAGCAACGAACTGTTGAAAAATTATTGATGCTGAAGACTAAAAATTAATGTACTTCAGTCTTATTAATAGTGCAAGGGGAAAAAAACGAATATTGCCAAAAAGTTTGCAGCTATGGCAAAAAATCAATTGTGAAGATATTCACAAATTAACGCCGGATAGTAAAAAGTAATTTCATTAGAAATAAATAAATAGAAGAATTCTATTGACATATTTTTTTTATCTATCGATCGGCAAACTTTGTTCACGTTTCACCTCAAAACCTTAAAAAAGAAAAAAAAAAAAAAAGAAGAGGAGAGAGATGAAGTGAGAGATAATGACAGCGATGAAATCCCTAACCTTTGCTTCACCTAACCATCAACACCAAGTTTTTGACTTTAATGAAATTATCTGGCAGTATTGCACTACTATTACTCTAGAAATCATGTAGTACATATGCAATTGCTCTCAACTCAACTTCTAAAAAGGACATATAATAATTTAAACATTAAGACTTTTCACATACTATGTAAGATTTAAATTCCATGTAATGCAACTCGAAATATACAATTACAAAGAATACTTTTGTATAATCTCATAACATTTCATGGCTACGCGAGTCCCTGGCTTTCAGGTAGAGATGAGACTTATTCTCTTTGGCTCTTGATTGCCTGCTCTTTTTCGCTTAAACTGTACAAGTACACATACCTTAGAGACAACAAGGCGTGGGTTCACAGATAAATTTCGAATTATCGTAGCGCCCTATGCTTCTTCAATTTTCACAGCAAATTACTAGAGACGCCCTGATGTAAGGCCACTGGGACCTCCCAAAATTGTCCTTATTCGACAAATTTTGTCTGATGATTCGGCAAAATTATCATCATTCGGAAAACTTTGTTCTACGATTCAGCAAAATTAATCACATTCGGCAAATTTGGAAATCCTTTCCGCAAAATTATCATCATTCGGCATATTTTGTGTGACAATTCGGCAAAACTATTATCATTCGGCAAAAATTTTGTGTGACGATTCGACAAAGTTATCATCATTCGGCAAATTTTGTCAGACGATCCGCCAAAATTATCATCATTCGGCAAATTTGATATTCTTTTCGGCAAAATTATCATCATTCGGAAAATTTGGATTTCTTTCCGGCAAAATTATCATCATTCGGCAAATTTGGAATTTTTTTCGGTAAAACTATCATCATTCGGCAAATTTTGTCCTACGGTTCGGCAACCTTTGTCAGACGATTCGGCAAAATTATCATCATTCAGCAAATTTGGAACTCTTTTCGGCAAAACTCAATCAACAAATTTGGAATTCTTTTCGGTAAATTTATCATCATTCGGCAAATTTTGTCCGACGATTCGGCAAAACTATTATTATTCGGCGAATTTTGTCACACGATTCAGCAAAATTATCATCATTCGACCAATTTGGAATTCTTTTCGGCGAAACTATCATCATTCAGGAAATTTGGAGTCCCTTTCGGCAAAATAATCATCATTCGGCAAATTTTGTCTGACAATTCGGCGAAATTATCATCCTTGGGCAAAATTTGGAGTTCCATTCGTCAAATTGAGTTTCCACCCTCTCAAAAATTTTAACTTCGGGGTGTTCCTGCAAATGGCCCAGTGAAACCCTGTCAACAAAACTAACTTGATTTCCCTCTCTCTCTAACAACAAAGAGGCAATTTCGTATTACTTCCAGCCTGCACGTAAGGGAAGTTAACCACCTATGGGGTCTATTGATTTCGTTCCTCAAAGTGGAATCCGTCATGCTCCCAAGTCAGGTGTCAATGGACGGCGTCAAAGGAACCGGACACGTCATACTCCAACGAGCATGACGCCACACGTTCAGTCCGACGGCGTCTCCATGGAAACTAAGTACACAGAGAGGATGGCCGGATACCAGGGGCTCTTCATTATCCCAACTTGTTCGATGGAGCATGATCTCCGTTAGAATGCCGAGAAGTGAACTGAAGAATAAAATGGCTGGCCTCGGGCGGTGAAAGAAACCGTGGTAGTACATAAATGATGCGGTAAAAGAAACTTGACAAAAGAGTTGAGTTTCCTTTTTATGGACGGATAAATGAGATTAGTTCACAAAGCGAGACGAGCAGTAAAAAATGCCTTTTTATAAGAATGTTTCATGATAAAGGGTATGTTTTAGACGACTATAAACAGTTTTTGCCCGTTTAGATGTTTCATGAAATGATCTTTACGCAGAGACGCATGTTATTATGACTCAGCCAATTTTTTTGTATGGAAATGAAACATCAAACCAAAAGTTGAAGTAATGTGACTTTTGATGTGAACGGATGGTCAAGATTAATATGTACGTGACTAAAAGGACTATATCACTATTTCGGTATTTTTGGCACGCTGTGACATTCACATAACATGTTCTATTACTTTATGTTACTACTAGTGGCACCCGCACGGCTTTGCCCGTAATAGAAAAATTAAAAGGTCTTTTGGTTCCCCAGTATATTTACAAATAATGTATGGTGAATTTTCTCGCCAATCGGCTTGTACCCACGTTACAGTTCCACGTTATGATAATTTCGTATCTCGCCAATTGGCTTGTGCCCATGTTACGGTTCCACGTTATGATAATTTCGTCATTAATGATAGTTGTTTTCTTAAAATTGGAATAGAAAAAGAACCACATCGAATTTTCGAAAAATCGCTTCGAGGTGCACACCCCCATGCTGCATACTAACTTTGTGCCAAATTTCATGAAAATCGGCCGAACGGCTTAGGCGCTATGCGTGTCACAGACATCCTACAGACATCCAGACATCCTCCGGACAGAGAGACTTTCAGCTTTATTATTAGTAAAGATTTTATAGTACTATCTTTATGTACTATCTGCAATGTTTTATTCATTTATTTATTTATGCATTATGACACTATTTATTTTAATTCTCGTCTGCGCGCAGTGCTCATCTTTTTGAATGGAGGCGATAAAAAAAGTAGACAGAAGAGTTAGAAGCCTTTGATGCAGTGGCGTATCTAGCATGGGTGACATCCGGGGCGATAATTTGGGATGTCACCGATCCCTCCCCCCCCTCTCAACAAACGCAAAAATGTTTTATTATTATATGTAAGCATGAAATTCATTCAATATTCAGTACTGACAATATGAACCTAATCCTGAGTACAGTATAAGCTCCATGATGTGAAGTGTAAGACACTTTGGTTTCCCCCCCGAAAATTTTTCAAATTTTCAGTCTTAAAAATGCATTGTAGCTTCATATTTTTCAGAAACTTGCAATTCCACTCTGGATGTCCCCCTCCCCTCCCCCAGACGGATGACACCCAGGAAGAACTGCCCCCCCTAGTGACGTCACTCTTTGATGAAATATGAATAGTTGTTCTCGCCTGTTATTGGGACAGTATATTATTGTTAATTAGTCGGTTTGATGGCATGGCGATAAGGCGATTATTTCACACACTTTTGGTCTCTGGTTCCGGACTTCGCGGTCCAAGTAGATAGTCGGTGAACTACCGTTCGGGCCCATGCCGTATGATTATGCTGCATGTAAAGATCCCATGAGTATTTGTTTGACCTTTAATACTCTCGGCAAAATTGATTTCTGTTTTAGTGCAATTTCGTATCGTGAGAGCTTAGGTTTGGTGAGAAACTGAGTGTCAACATTATCTGCGCCATTGACATTCACGCCTTAATGGTGACATATGAAAGACTTGTTGACATATCGAGAAACCGCACTGGTCTGCACAGGGTTAAAGTCACTAAGCAAATTTAAACCTAAGACAAATTTGACTTCATTTTTTTTGTTTTTAATAAAAGGAAAGAAAACATTCGTTTTAAAATTCCTGAGCAGCAAGTCAGGAACTTTTTTTGACGTTCCAAGTTTGACGCGACCCAAAAGGTACAAATCTCATCTGTAACAGTCACTTATGCTTTAAAATAAGGGGATGATCAAAGAATGACGGCAATCAGACATCAGTTGAAAAAATTACTAAGAGCAGACGCGATACGGAGATTATGTGATGGATCAAGAAAGGAGAGCAGTTAATGCAACATTTAGGATTACTAGCTGGGTCGCCAGGCTTTGCACGGTCTACCTCGAAAATAAAGTTATGTCAAGTGACTCGTGTTCACAATCAGGCTTGAACAAAAGAAAAGAAAAAATTAGTAAAATTTTGCGGCACACTGCGGAAAAATAACCAAAAAGTGAACCTTTCAAATTTCCGATTACAGGAAAAGCCTTTAAAACAAAACCCAGAATTTTATTTGTTCACATTCGAGAAAAAAATCGGCAACAGATCTTTCGTCTCAATGATTTTCTTCACGCTACAAATTTCAATAACATTGTTGCGGAAAGTTGAAATGAAACACTGAATAATAATTTGAATGGAGGAAAGCCTTCGAAAAATAGGGATTTTATGTAGAAATCTAAGTGTCAGAATTAATAGTTTTTAATTGATATCTCCGTTAATTATTGTCGGAGAATTATTTTAATAAGCCAAACATAAAGACGGGAAAATTACAAATTTGCCGATATTAGGTTCGATGGTCAGTTCACTGGTGCTCGGGAGAAGTAATTCGGACATAAATAGATACATACGCGGATACGCTCAGTTTTTAATTATATAATATCGAAAAAAATTATAGCTGAGACTGAAAAAGACAAGTAAAAAGAACAAGATGGAACAAAATCACTTCCGAGCAGGCTATCTGTTACGTTACGGTCGCGTTTTTCGCAAAATGCGAAAACACCTTCTAAACTGCGGAAATGAAACGATTCGCCTTTTTGCTAAAGCATTTTACCAAATGTTATTCAAAACAGGAAAGAAAAAACAACTTGAATGCACGCATTGTGTCCAGAATAGAAACATGAAATCTATTCACACCGAGCTGCCCAACTGAGTTTCAACAGACCGGTGTAAATGGCATTCGGTATTAATGCAATATACCCTCCGATATTATCACGTAACATTGAACTTCAACGGTTTCAAGATTGAACAAGTTCTCTTCTGCTAAATACACCTGTCAAACAATTTTCCATTTTGAATTTTTCCAAAAGCTTCTTTTAGCTCGTGTCGTAACACTTCTTTTATAATAATTACTTGATTTAAAAAAGTAAATTTTAAAGTTTAGCTCACAAATGGAAATGAGGCATATTGTGGCACCAACAAAAATATGCGAATTCATATTCATAATCTTAATGCATTTTAATATTTCGATAAAGCTTTTTCCTTATTTTAGCTTTAGTGTTAAAGAGCATCTTGAACTTGCTTCGAAGAGTATATAAATGGATTAATAAGCATAAATAATGGAGAAAGGAAGTTTTTGAACTCTAAAAAAAAAAATTCAGAAAAATTAATAATAAATCTATTTTAAAATTTCGCTTACAAATAGAAATGAAACACTGAATGGGCCACTACGAAGATAAATAAACTCATATTCATAATCCTAATGCGTTTTAACATTCCAATAAAACATTTAAAGGATTTTAGCTTTTTTTGTAAAAGAGCGACTTAAACTCAGTTCGAAGCGTATATAAGTGGAATAATAAATAAGCATAAATAACGAAGAAAGGAACTTTTTGATCTGGAACAGAATTAATTCAGGAATAATAATAAGTGCATTTTAAAAATTTAGCTTACAAACGGAAATGAAGCACTGAGTGGCCATTCCGAAGATAAGTGAACTCATATTCATAAACTAATCGTAATGCATTTTAACACTAAGATTATACTTTTTTCTAATTTTAGCATTTTTGCTAAAAAGCTTAATTTAGCCTAGTGTTTAAGTTTAAAGATTGCTTCAAAGCATATATGAATGGAATAACTAGAACGAATAACGGAAAAAGGATTTTTTTTTTTTTTTTGAACGGAAAAAAATAATTCAGAAAAAAAAATAGTAAGCTCATTTTCAAATTTAGCTTACAAATGGAAATGAAACAGCGAGCGGCCACTACAAAGATATGCGAACTCATATTCATAATTGTAATGCATTTAACACTAAGATAAAACTTTTTTCGAATTATAACTTTGTTGATAAGAGCTTTTGACCTTAACTTGAACACTGCTTCAAAGCGTATATGAATGGGATAACTAGAATGAATAACGGAGACAGGATTTTTTTGAACAAGGGAAAAAAATTCGAAAAATAATAAGTACATTTTTAAATTTAGCTTACAAATGGAAATGAAACATGAGTGGCCACTACAAAGATATGCGAACTCATGTTCATAAACGTAATGCATTTTAACACAAAGATGAAACTTTTTTCAAATTGTAGCTTTGTTGATAAGAGTTTTTGGCTTTAATTTTAACACTGCTTCAAAGCATATATGAATGGGATAATTAGTATAAATCAGGATTGGCAAGGTTTTGGACACTATGGTAAAAACCATGGTTTGTACCGTCCGGTCCAAAACCCTCGTGTCTAAACAAAACTGTCCGAAGGTGTCCAAAACTATATTTTTGGAGAAAGTGTATTTATGTGAGAAAATATCAAAAACAGAACAAAACGAGTCAGATTTGTGACATTGAATATCTATTCAATGCATATATTTAATCATCCGTTTATTGTTCTTTAATCTAAGATGTAAAAAAGAATTTTCGTCGAAACATCATGGTAAACTTATATGCAAAAACCATTAAAAAAATTAAGCGTTTTTACGCACCTAAATATTGCACATTTAATAACATTCCTTTGAGTTATGAATGGAACTGCAATTAGTTGTCTTCGTAGCGTAGTAAATTTCTTTCCTTAACTCTATCAACTGTTACATAAGGAAGTTTTTATGTAATAGAGGCATTGGCAATTTTTTAAGTAAAATGGTTTTTAAATGAACATTTTGGAGAAAAAATATTATCAAATACTCATTAATTAAAACTTATTGAATTTTATGAATTGAAAATATTGCAGTAAATACAAAATGGTTGCATAACACTCCTTTAGCTTTAGCATACTTTTAGATAGTTTAAGACGCTTTCAGACACGTTTGGACAGTTTTAGACAGTTTTGGACGGTAAAAACCACCTGTCCTATCCTAAACCAGTTTTGGACAGTCCAAAACTCAAACCTGGTATGAATAACGGAGAAAGGAATTGTTTTGAACTGGAGAAAAAAAAAAAGAGAAAACGGAGATATTCAGAAGTTTGTCTGTGTTCGCTTACCTGGACCTGCTCTTGTCTAGCCCAGTTCGTGTAGCAACAGAACTTTTCGGCTGAGGGATGAAAGAGGCTGGAGAGGGGCTGGAGCCGGTGTGAGGAGACCCCGACCTGGAACTGGCAACAGAAGGGGGTCCCTTGCTGCCCAAGCCCACGTAACCTATAACAAACAAAAACTATTATTAAAAAAATGAAGCACACATAGTAAAAGACCTGGAATATAAACTGTAATAGAATATACAAAGAATTTTTTTTTTTCTATCTAAGAAGAACTACGAAAGTAAAGAAATTAAAAATTCATATTTTCAAATTTTGTCTCAACATCTTATTATTAGGGGGGGGGGAACGTTGAAGTTTTAGAACAAAAAGTGATTACTTTGATCAGTAGCGCACCCTTTTCCCGCTCATGATGGCAGCGGGGTACCGAAAGTAAGTACGTAAGAGTCCTAAACGTATTTCATATTTTGGCATGAGCTTTGTAGTTTTAAAAGCTTTATTTGTCAATACGTACGACTTTAGATGGGGACACTAGGGCAATGGTTCAAAAAAAAAAAAAAAAAAAAAAAAAATCTTGCTTCGAATTGCAAAAAGGAGTGCAGCCGATGCTGACACCATATTTTTTTTTGCTTTAAATCTATAGTTCCTCAAAGTAACTTTAAACCACGTGGGTTAACTTTACACACTTCTTAGTTTTAGTGTATTTGACTTCAAAAAAAGAAAGAAAAAATAAATTAATTTGAATTTCGGCATCTTGAATTCAAATTATGTTTTTCGCAATCACGAGTGTGTATGTGTGTGTGTGGGGGGGGATATGTGTATGTGTGTAGCATGTGTGTTTGTGTCTGTGTGCAGTCATGAGTGTGTGGGTAGTTGTGTGTATGAGTGTTTGTGTGCGTGGGGGCGGGGTATGTGTATGTGTGTGTAAGCATATGTGTTTGTGTCTGTGTGCAGGCATGAATGTGTGGGCAGTTGTGTGTATTTGTGTGTATGTGTAGGTGTCTGTATGCATGCGTGTGAGTATGTGTGTGTATGGTGGTGTGCGTGTGTGTTGGTGCGTGTATGTATGAGTGTGTGTGTAGGATATGGACGCAACCTGGAGACTGTTTTCGCTAGAGGAGCAGCATCGTGAGGCCGGCCGCCGCGACGGGTGGTGCTGGCAGAGGGTGGCGCCGCGCCGGTGGGAAAAATGATAGCACGCCAAAAACAGTCAAATGAAAGCAATAAGCAATCGTGATTGCTCAAAAAAAAAAAAAAAAACTTTCTGCACTCCACTGGCAAGGTTAGAAAGAATATTCGTTTTCATCTACTTTAAATTTTAGAAAATAAGTCGACAACACTAAACACATACCCAGTTGTATAATTTTTCTAACTAGGGGGCTCTGTCCCCTGCTCGCTAACGCTCTCCAACTCCTGAAGATTTCCCCTTGGTACAAAAAGCACGCGTTCCCCGGGTTTCAAAATAATTTGTACCAACTTGCAGAGCAGTAAGGGTTAAGAAGCTCCCGAGCATTGCAAAACTGCAGTTATTTACGTTTGTGAAGTCGCTTTCATATTTGTGTTCTCTAATAATATATTTTCCTCTTTAGCTCGGGGCTTGAATTGAGTTGAGCTAAGATTTTCCGTTAAAATAGAAACCCTTAAAATTTGTGAATAAGAAAGAATAAACAAACGAATCGAAAAGATGTAACCATGGCAACGCCAAATAACTTTTGCCGTTTTTAAGTTAGAGCATTGAAACAGTCTCCTGGACGCAGGGCAGCAGACTTTCTTCTAGAATTTCTTTGAAACTTTACTTTTATTTAATATTAGTGATACCCGCACGGCTTCGCCCGCAATAGAAAAATCAAAAGGTCTTTTGTTTCGCCTGTATATTTACAAATAATGTATAGTGAATTTTCTCGCCAGTTGGCTTGTACCGACGTTACGGTTCCACGTTATGATAATTTCGTATCTCGCCAACTGGCTTGTGCCCATGTTACGGTTCCACGTTACGATAATTTCGTAATTTATGATAGTTTTTTTCTTAAAATTGGAATAAAAAAAGAACCACATCGAATTTTCAAAAAATCGCTTCGAGGTGCACACCTTCATGCTACATACTAACTTTGTGCCAAATTTCATGAAAATCGGCCGAACGGTTTAAGCGCTATGCGCGTCACACACATCCTACAGACATCCAGACATCCTCCGGACAGAGAGACTTTCTGCTTTATTATTAGTAATAAAGATAAAGAGATAATGCCGAAGAGACAAATTAAAAGCTACTCTTGAATGTTGATTTTAAGTTGTTGAAATTTCTCAAAAAGTACTACGTAATATAATAAATGATGACATTCTTGTTGTTGTTGCTGCCTTCGTGCAATCTTGTAATGCCATCCAATTACAAGAATCGAGAATTAATGTGCAATAGCTCAATCATCTTTTGAGCTATTGGCACCAAAATTGAATCAGCCCCTGTACCCTTTGAAGACCAAAATATGGACCAAATTATATTTGATACCGCCAGTTACTTCTTGAGATATAGCACACACGCACAACGGAACAAACGTTCGATTGATCTATCCCCTTTGGAGGAATTCAAGCCTAACACTAATGGGCAAGTTCACATCGGCGGGAAGGGGGGGGGGGGGGTCACAAATGTGTTCTAAATTTTAATCGATTTCATACCGCAGTTTTTGCTTTTGAGAGGCCACAAAAAAAACGGTTATACACATGCAGTTCAACCATGGCCGAAATAGACTCAGCACACCCCAAACCTGCAAACCCGTCAAAATTCGAAACTCAAAAAATTAGCACGAAACCAATATTATATCTTCTTAATAATATATCTATGCATTAGATACAGAAGAAAGCAACCATGAGGGGAGGGGGAGTTGAAACAGTTAAAAATCTGGCTCAAAACTGCCGTACTTCTGCAAAAATAATTAATTTCACATTAAGTTTGTCACGTGATTCAAAATGACAACAAGGAGCAGGATCGCTTTGATCCAGGTTAATGATTCACTTTAAATCATTTTCTAAACTCTATTATTTCTTAATTTTGGACAATTATACCCCACTTTGGGTGTTTTTTCTTCAATTTTATGCCAATATTTGTAATGACAGTATTAAAATATGAGTGAGGCAATCAAAAACATAGAAATTGCGGATTTAAGTTACCACGAATAATTGCAATGTAACTTTATTAATTTTGTCCAGTGACACCCCCAGCTAAAAATTACGCACACGACAATTTTCATCTCATCACCATCAACCAAAACAAAGCCTCCAAGTCCAAAAATCCCGCCTTTACCTGTGACAGCGAATATTCCAAGCACCTGCGACATGTCCCGGGCAAAGCAGCGGAAGGCAGAGAAGAGTCGAGCTTATGACAGCGCGAACATCCACAATCTTCCTGGAACAATAACCGACTGGGCGATTCCTCCTAAACTTCATTTTCTTAGAACGTTTTTTATTATTTCTTTTATGCTCCAAAGAGGGAGGGCGGCAAGAGAACGTCACAACTCTCGTCTGTTAACGAGAGATTTCGCTTTCTGGTCTTTTGTTTTTGCTTTCTTCCAGGGGTTGCCCACACTAAGGCCCCTATAGTGGAGGAGCCGACGCATCGGCCATTTTGGGGCAAACTTAATCCAGTGCTTTTCAGTGATAGCGTTGCTGTTGATGTTTACACAGGCCCGGCTCAGGGTAGGTGACCTAGACGGCAGATTTTAGGGGCGGCAAATTTCGAAATTTAAATATTTTTTAAGAGTATAAATATCTGTTTCAACACTTCACTGCTTCAATGCTAAAAAAAATATTAATAATAATAATTTAGAGTGTGCATCAGTGCTTGGATATGCAAAACATAGTACGAAATTTAACTAGAAATTCAACTTACTTTTAGAGGAGGCAAATTGCGCGATTTGAAAATAATTTTAAAATATTAATATATTTTTCAGCGCCATAAGATGCACTACATTAATGATTATAAAATATAATTTAAAGTGCGTACCAGTGCTTGACTATGCAAAACCCAGTTTGGAATTTAACTAATAACTCTCTTTAAATGTAAACACTTTACTATTATTTTTATTTTATTAAAATATCATTACTTTATATTATTATTCTTATTATTCAATGGGGGGGGGGAGGGCGGCAGAACTACTAAAGAATCTCGGCGATACGCAATGTAAGCCTGTGTAAAGTAGTGTTAAGTATGTGAAGTAATGTAAGCCTGTGTTTACATTACTTTAGCACATGTTAAATTGAATCAAATGGGTGGTTGTTCGGCTGTTAATTGTGCAAACAGTTCTACAAAAAAGAATTTCAGCTCTTCAGATTTCCAGCAGATGCAGAAATAAGAAAGAAATGGATAATGAATAGCCGACGAAGTGATTGGCAGCCTTTAAACGGAGCTCGCTTGTGTGAGGTTATTATCGATTCATTTCTCATGATTTTACTGTCATTACGTTATAAATGCTCTGTAATCTTTGCTAACATGTTGCAGTGTTCTACAGAATGTCTTTTATTCTGTATTAGTGGTACCCGCACGGCTTTGCCCGTAGTAAAAAAATCAAAAGGTCATTTGGTTCGTCTGTATATTTACAAATAAAGGATGATGAATTTCTCGCCAATTGGCTATGTTCATTCGCTCTTCCCATGTTACGGTTCCACGTCATGATAATTTCGTTATTTACTCGTCCATCTTATTATGGACGAGTAAATAACATTTGCTCCGGATTTCAAGAACATTTGCTCCGGAAAATGTTCTTGAAATTGAAATAGAAAAAGAATAAAATCGAATTTTCGAAAAATCGCTTCGAGGTGCACACCCTCATGCTACAAACTAACTTTGTACCAAATTTCATGAAAATCGGCCGAACGGTCTAGGCGCTATGCGCGTCCCAGAGATCCAGACAGAGAGACTTTCAGCTTTATTATTAGTAGAGATTTCCCTGTTGTGCGGTAAGTTCGCTTGCTCCAAAATGGCGGATGCGTCGGCCTCTCTAGTTATTGGAGTTCTAGCCCACACAGCACAATAATTCATGGCTAACGGAAAGTGATTCAGCCGATGCGGGTGCCGCCGTAATCGGCTGCGTGGGGGTTTCTGTTGCCCGAAGATTGCTCGAAAAAACGGTTTTTAAAAAGAAAACAGATCCAGCGGCATTTCAAACTAAGAAGTGATGTTGGACATGTGGCTAAGGATCTTTCCTCGGTAGTTACTTTCAGAGCAAATAAATAGGTTTATTTGTACAGCAGCGAAAACGGCTATCGTTGGATGCGAAAGCGGTATACATCAAGCTTTTAAATGCCACCTGAACAATTACATTTTCCAGGTAAGGTCACCCCCTCGCGTGTCTTTGTTTAAACAGATACTCTGAAAAGTCAACTTTGGTTAGTTACCAAAAGAAAAAAAGAAAGAAAGAAAGAAAAATGATATAATTTGACTGCTGACGTCTTAAATAACTCAAATAGGTATTTTGCACTTGCGAATTGCGATAGGACCCTACTCGTTGGGTTTCTTGTTTATAGAAATGGAATGGAATGGAATGGAAATGGCCAAGAAATTTGCTCCTGTCATATTATGACTGGTGATTTTCTAGAATAGGTAATACGAGGCATATCCATGAAAAAAAAATGGTGATCAAAATGCGGTAATATAGATTTTAGGGCCTACATCCTACAGTACTTATACAGATTATTTACAGCACATCGTCGCCTCAGAGCAACAGTGGGATTCTTAGTGTTATTCCTGCGATTGGATGTCTTAGAGTTGCTCTGAGGACTATATGTATTTTTATTTCTTACCCACCTTAAATGATGGGAGTAATCTGGAAATTTCGTATTTAGATGAAATTCTGCTGTTTAATTTCATTTAATAGGCATTATTTTTTCCCGAAAAAACGTATATTTACACAAAAAAAAAAAAAAAACATTTTTTTAATGTAAAGTCTGCTGGAGAAGCCCTGAAAAAATGCGAATAAAATCAAGCCACATATGATTTGTAACTATAACAAAACAAAACAAAAAAAAAACTGTCTAACATTTGGTTGGTTGCCATAGTAATCTGAAAAATCAGAGCAGCATCAGCTTTGGCCAAATAAAGATAATACGCTCAAAAAAAAAAAAAAAAAAAAAAAAAAAAGCTAACAGTATACAGTAAGTCGTTTATTTGAGAAACCACGCACACGCTAAAGTTTAAAATTTCAGAAAGTCAATTTATTCTAGGAGTAGCTCCACAATATTGTTAAAACCGAATCGAATTAACACTCGTGTGCAGAGCCATATGCTTGGGCAATGTTCTGATGAGTATATCGGGATGAGAATGGTAGCGGTATATGTGCCTGATGGCGTATAAGCAACTTTTACTCGGCTAAGGACGTTGCAGTAGTTCTGGGGCTTATGATTGACCAGTCGTAGCCAATGTGTCGTTCATGTTTTTTCTTTTTTTTTTCCATCCAAAGCACGTGAAAAAATTTTGTTCTGCAGAAGTATTAAATTCACGTTTGAGTGTTTTTATTCCCCACCCCCTTAAAATAATGTCTAGAAGATCTTGTTTCAAAGAGGAATAATAATTTGAGCATAAAAAAACAAGTTATAAAGGAGATGGATGACGTTTTTACGTGAAATTCAACCAGCAGTCTCCAAATTTTGCATGATCTCTAGCAATGTAAAAGTTCTTCATATGCTGCCTGGTGTGCAGGACACATCAAGTAAATCGTGTGCAACATGACAGGCGATTCCTTCACTTTTATACCTGGTTTACACTTCCTAACAACTGCCCGTTCGAAAGTTGGTTCAACAAAGTTGCCTCGTGCATTTTTTTTAACCATTTAAAAAACTTTACTCCGTTCCTTTCCGTTTTTTTCTGCTTATAAGGACGTTTGAACCTTGTTTCTATCTTAACTAGAACGAAAGATATAATTGTTTTTGTTGCATGTACTTAACTAATATTATACTTAACTTCAAAACTTCAAACGCGTTTTTCTCCACGATGCAATTTTTCCCGATTTTTTGCATTCACACTCTTATAAGTCAAGAACTGATAAAGGTAAAGTAATGAAATTTGGAGCATACTTTTTCAAACAGTTTACTTTGAATTTTATTCGATAAATTTGAAAAAAAAAAAGTTTTCTGCAAAACATACGATTTTTTTTAAAAAGCATCTTTGAATTTTTCAAAATTTTTCTTCAAATACTTTCTATTTTGTATTAAATTAATATTTTTTTTTAAATCACCAAATAAAAATTAAAGCTTAGATATTCGTGCATAATTTTTTGAAAAAAAATTTGAAAATTGACCAAGTATTTTTGAGTTTAAGCGATTTAAAGCAACCCCATTTCGTTTTCAAAAACAAATTAGATTTAAATTATAAAAAAAAAAATTAATATTTATGCCATGATTTTTCTTATTAAATAGATGGTGAATCAGAGCAAAAATTTCAAAACGCTGAACTGTTTAATAAAATTTTATTCAAAATGTGTCCCGGTCCCCAAGGACGGACACAAGGGCCCCTCCTTGAGCCGAGATGCAGGAACTTTCTTCAGGTATAGTTTCGGTATTAAAGATCAAAATACAGAATTTTACATTATCTTTGATTGTATTACGAGAAAGGGAGCTCTTCTTCGGAATTCTTCCGGAATTGAAGTCTTGAAAACGCAACCATAGCCCATCTCTTATTACTGGGGGGATAGGGACCAGATCTATCTACAGGATTTTTTTTTTAAATTTAAGTTCCAAAACAACCTCAATTTTGCATTATCTTTAGATGATATTAAGGTTCAAGCCCCCCCCCCCCTCCGTGTATTTTTTGAAAGAAACACAAGTGTAGGATACCTATGATGACATAAGGGTAAACGATGGGATTCAGTATACCCCTTCGAAAGATTTTAAAAATTGAAGTTCCAAAGAGTAAAGAGCAAAATACAATCGCCCCCTCTTCTCCTTGGAACACTTTCTGGATCCGCCCTTGCCGGACCCCCTTAATGAGAATGCCATAGACGCCTAATGCAGGCAAGGTCAAGTTTATCGCCCCTTTTCGTTTCAATTTTCCGGCGCAGAAAGAATCAGAAACAGAACGAGCGCGACAACCAAAGTGCGGTCTTGCACTTCCGCAGCTCTCGGAAAAAAGATTCGATAACGGTTCCGGGCATCCGAGCAGTAAAAGCGTTTTGTGACGCGATGCAGCCACGGAGGCCAGAGGGAAAAAAGTTTTTATGATCATTTCGATACATTAAGATAAATGGGTTTTTCTCGGAGGAGAAGAATGTGGTTTGAAGCAGCCATAAACATAGCGGGTAGCGATCTTTCGCATCGTGGAATGTATGCGCAATATGCACTAGATTTCTTTTGAATGGTGTATAAAAGGCAGGGGAATTTTATTCTCATATACAGGGGCGGCATTTCACCATTTCATTTGGGGGGTCGAATTTCTTAAATATGTATAACCCCAAAGCGAAACCAAACACACATTAGCTAACAAGAAGTTGCCATAAAATCGGTTTAATATAAATAAAAGTAGTGTTTAAAAACAATTAAAATTTTGATTCATTGACTAAAAAGTTATTATACAAAACATGTCGCACTAAATTTTTATACCTTTTGGAAAAGTTATAATGCATTATTTTTGGAATTTGGAAGAGCAGGAAATCGTGTTAAGTTAGTAATCTATCAGTGCCCAATGTCTTGCTGTTTTGCCAGTTCAGTTAAATGGCAAAGGTTTTATTTTTTTTTTATTCCCCCCCCCCCTTTGCGCTTCGAAAATATTTCTCTAATTTCCTGAGACATATAAAAAAAATCTTTCTCTACTAGCTAAGCTGATTGTAATGGTTAAAAAGTAATTGAAGTAACACAAAGTTATGTATGAAAACACTTTTTGTATCTTGCTCTTCAAAATCACCCAGGCTACTTCAAAAACTGTGAGGTGCTTAAACTTTTCATCATTGAATAATCTAGTCATGTCGGAGCTCTCAGCTTCAATGAGATATCATCTGCCTCAAGCTCTGTTATTCACTATTCCAGACTGATGAGTCCATAACAAGGACGAAACTGCAGTCTCTAGATGTGAAAACCATTCTGTCGGTATATTGCTTGTGCTATGCTAAAGGGCATAAGCTTTTTCACCATTGAAAGAATCGTTTTGCAATATATTTTCCAGTCGTCAAATCACTGCTTTGAAGTTCTAAATGTTTTTATCGTTTTAACTCTTGAAGATTATATTGTGTCACTCCGCGATTGCATAATTATAGAGCCCCATAAAAGGTATTTTTTTGATATGTCTTTTTTTATTCAATAATCACATGCACTTTTAAGAAGTTTCTATGAAAGCATTATAATGTATTGAGCAACTGAAACGTGTTTCTAGCAGAAGGAAAGCGATGAACACTCATTAAATAAATATACACTTAAAAAATGAGCGTAAAAGTGAATGTAAAATATCAAGGAATTTTCTTGTGAAAACCATGCAGCCGCACCACTTTTCACGAGCCTCTCATATTGGACATACCATCGTTACACTGGGCACACAAGTGAAATATTTAGCCTATATGAGGCAATGTCTTCTTTACTTAAAATTAACCATGGTTCTCTATCAGTTTTCTATGTTCTGGAAAAGCTGAAAATACTTCATGAATTTCTAAGTCATCATCCAAATAACGAAAAACACTTTTTATAGTCTGAGAATGTGTCGAGTTTTATCAAATAGTTGCTGAGAACTAGCGAGATTTCCGACTTACATAAATTGAATTCACCCATTTTCTATCATTCTTATCAAAAAATTTGGGGTGCGAACGCCCCCTCTTGACCCCCCTATTTGCCGCCCCTGCTCATATATATATATATATATATATATATATAATAAGGAAAAAGTGAGTAACCCTCCTGACGTCATCAACAATGAAACTCGCGCCACGGCATAATAAGTTGATAATATGTTTTGGTAATGTTTAACATGCAGGGAAAGGCTTTATTGTGACAAGGCTGAACTCGATCCGGTCACTTAACTGTCTTACTGGTACAGTATATGCCGTTTTATTCAATCAGTGGGAAATTGAATCAACCGCTTTTATGAATCAAATTATCAAAAACAGAATAAAATCCAGCTTTATTGAATTAGCCGTTTTATTGAACCAGCCGCTTTGTGGCATCAAAACTGTTTCGAACAAAATAGATTCATATAAGCGGCGGTCACTTTAAGGCTATGTCATTTCAAGGGAATGAAAAAACGAAAAAGCGGTCAGCTGTGAATGCTATCTACTGGAGTTTAGAGTTAATCCACAAGAGTTAGGGTTAAAATTTCAACTATCAAAGTATCACCAAAAAGGCAATGGCTTCGTTCAAATGCAGAAGCAGTTTTCACCCGTCATATCTTGACGGGCGATTTTCTAGTATTTAAATATTCTCTAATGTTTATTTATTTATTTACTAGTGGTACCCGCACGGCTTTGCCCGTAATAGAAAAATTAAAAGGTCTTTTGGTTCGCCTGTATATTTACAAATAATGTATGGTGAATTTTCTCGCCAATTGGCTTGTGCCCATGTTACGGTTCCACGTTATGATAATTTCGTAATTTACTCGTCCATTTTATGATAATTTTGTTCTTAAAATTGGAATAGAAAAAGAACCACATCGAATTTTTGAAAAATCGCTTCGAGGTGCACACCCCTATGCTACAAACTAACTTTGTGCCAAATTTCATGAAAATCGGCCGAACGGTCTAGACGCTATGCGCGTCACAGAGATCCAGACATCCAGATAGAGAGACTTTCAGCTTTATTATTAGTAAAGATTTAAAAATATGCATTTTACACTGCAGAAATATCTATTTACATTTTCAGTGGTTAAACAACACATTTTAAAGGAGAACAGAAATATAAGTTGTTGTTGTCTTATGCCAGATAGTCTGGCAATTCGGGTTGCGCCGTTTTACTTTTCCAACAGTACCGTAATTTGGTGTGAAGTCCGACTTCCTCAGTACACACATGCCATAGGGACCCGTTTATAGGGTAGGCAAACATCCACAGCACAACAACACATTCACACGAAGGACAAGGACAGGAGAGAGAACGTACATCCATTCCCGAACCGGGATTCGAACCCAGAACCTCTCCATCTGTGGTCAGATTTCAGACTGCAGTTTAACCACCAGACAAAGCCGCCAACAAAAATATAAGTGACAGCAGCTAGTAGAAAATTTTGAACATTTCAGAAGTACACACACCTAGTTATTAAATAAGAAATAGAAATGTGGAAAATATCCAAGCCAGTAAATCAAGGCTTTGCAGCCCTTATATTTGTAGCCGTACCATATTTTAGACCTCTCTAAGATGCGCTGAAATATTTTTAGCTACCAATGTAAACACATACATAGTTTCTTTATTTCGTTATTTGTTTTCAGCATAAATGTTAAGGCTATTCCAGACTGACAAGCTAAAAAAAAACGAGAAAAATAAAACCTTCTAATGGAGTTGCAAAATATCTGCTTGAAGATGGCCAAAAACATTTTGATACATAATTTTTTAGTTTTCATTCACTTGATTTATCAAACAACTAGCTGTACCCGACGCGCGTTGCTACGCCAACAAAAAAATACATCATTATACTGAGTTTCATGACAATCGGTTGAACGGGGCAGAAGTTGCTACTCTGCAGTGCCACCTGGTGTCGAGTGGCTTCAATGAGCATATTATGCACCTTCTCCGTGGAAAAATACATATATATAGCAATTTTCATAATAATCGGTCCAGGTATCAAGTGAAGCCGTGACTATACTCAAATTTTGTACTCACGCAGTTTGCAAGATCAATCAATCGCTAAAAATATCAAATAGAAAAAGTTTTAAATCCCTCCGTTGCATGAAAAGCCATAAAACAATAAAGAAAGAATTTATTTGTTCAAACTCAAGAAAAATGGCAACAGCTAACTTCTTATCAATGAGATCTTTCACGCGAATTAATTTCTGCAGCCGATAATTTTATTCGTATTTATCCAATGGATTGTGACTTAAATTGGAATAAAATAGGAACTATCGATAGGATTTTTTTCGAACTGATCTATAAACATTCCCAGTACCAAAAATAACAAACGGTGAAAGTTTCAGCCAAATCTGCCGGGTAGTTTTTGAGCTCATGGAAGACATACAGACAAACATTCATTTTTATATATATAGATTGTAAAAACATGCCAATGTTATTACTTTGACCACTAATTTATTCAGCAATTAATAATTCATCTGACATTTGTTTCATTTTTTACACCATTTCTGACTTAAAAAATGAAAAAATCATACGTCGTTTTCATGTGCAAGCATTTGTTTTGCACGATTTCTGCTAATTTCAATTAGAGATACTTAGGGATAAAAGAACAATTAAGAAAGGAAAGCAGAAAATCGAGTTGTAATTATGTTCAATGTTATTTGTCCACGCTCCCAAAACATTAGAAAAACCATCAACCCAAAAATAAAGAGAGAAAATTCACATATTGGCGGACACGAACTGTCACTCAACGGATACATTCATAAGACTTGCAATCACTCGTCAGTCTATCCCTCTGTCACATGACACCCTCTCTAGCTTTAATCCTCTGGAGTGTCGTTTTCAAACACGGGATCATGTGTTGTTAAAAAGAAAAAAAAAATCTTTTTATTATTTTTTTTCAACAAGGAAATTAAAATAGTTGATAAAAACAAAACATACCATTCGTTTTTTCCCTCAGATTCAGATTAAGGATGGTTTAATTTCAAAAATGATTTTATTTTGATTTGTCGATAAATTTCAATAATATGTAAAATAAAATTTGTATATTTATTAGGAAATAATGAGGCATTGTTATTATTATTATTATTATTATTATTTTTTTTTTTTTGAAAAACGAAAAATTAATAAGTAATGAACGCATTCAGACTTAATTGAACTATCTTAAAATTTTAGCAAAATACAGTGATTAATATCAATGTATCAAGTTATGCTTATCAAAAATTTATAAAGTGAATGGTTTTTTCCACAGTCACTCCTAATGTGCTGCAATAAAATTTTACTGTCACTGAGCCAAAATATGCATTACTTCAAAAAAATGTAACACAAGAAGCATTTTCTCAAATACGAATTGCTAGAGTAAAAATACTAGATTTAAAAATTGACTTAAGCCAATAAACAAGCAGAAGATGATTATTTTATTTCCAGATGTAATTTTTACGAATCTTAGCGGAATAAATGATGCTCATTTTCAAATTAGAACATTACTACAGTGAAACCTGTGTAAGTTGACTACTTGTGGTGCACTACCTTTGTGGTCAACTTACAGAGGTTGAATTATATGATATAGATCTAATTCTGTGCCGGAAAATAACGGTCAACTTAGACAGATGGTCAACTTACAAGGGTGGTCAACTTTACAGGTTTTACTGTATGTTCAATGAAATGTCTAGTACAGTAAAACCTGTAAAGTTGACCACCCTTGTAAGTTGACCACCTGTCTAAGTTGACTGTTATTTTCAGGCACAGAATTAGATCTATATCATATAATTCAACCTCTATAAGTAGACCATCTGTTTAAGTTGACCACAAAGGTAGTGCACCACAAGTGGTCAACTTACACAGGTTTCAACTTACACAGCTTCAGCGAGAAGCAAAGGGATGTAAGTGACAAAATTTAAAATTTAAAGGTAACCAGTGCAAATGGTAGGTGAACCTCTCCTCTGTCTTCAGGCAAGATATAGTACTAGTTAAGGCCCCTATAGTACTTATAGGGGTTCTAGTACAGTGAAACCTGTGTAAGTTGACCACTTGTGGTGCACTACCTTTGTGGTCAACTTAAACAGATGGTCAACTTACAGAGGTTGAATTATATGATATAGATCTAATTTTGTGCCTGAAAATAACGGTCAACTTAGACAGGTGGTCAACTTACAAGGGTGGTCAACTTTACAGGTTTTACTGTACTAGTAGCTCTGGTAGGTGTGGCTATACAACATCATTTAGAAAGAAATTTCAATGAAAGCCTACCTAGGACCTTATCTTAAAACGGGTTTTACTAGAAAATGTCCACTTACATCCCTTTGCTTATCAGTGCCTCAAATAAGGTCTGTTTGTTTTAAATGTTTACATTTTATGATTCATGAAACCGTACATTCGTCTAAATGTTTTGTTCCCAAAATTGAATACTTGATTAGACGGTACCTTTTTCTCTTATTTTAATTGCTTTACTGAAAGAAATAACAATAATGTAGAGCGTAAAATTATTTTTTAATTTACCAGCTACCAGAGCAATCTATGAGCCTTTTTGCGGCATTTTTGACACTGAATCTGGTTGTTGCTCCCCCTAGAATTTTTCGATGAAACATCTGACGATTTATATGTTTGACGGCAGAAAAGAGCAAATAAAACATTCGCACGCGATACATAAACTTTGATTAAACGGGGAAACGCCACTAGAGCAAAACAAACCTCCTTCCGATCTATCACCACCAATACAATAGTCCATTTTGTGCAGTTTTTAAATCTCTGCATTAAAAAAAAATAATAATAAAAAAAACGAATATCAAACAAGAATTTCTTTTAATCTGTCGGTAAGATTCCCACGAAATGAGAGGGAGAGAAAAAAAAAATTCCCACAAGTTTCCGTCAGTCATTGGCCGCCGGGTTCGAAGTTTAGACGGATGAATTAAAACGAAAACATTACAGCCGTCAAGAAAACACACGAGGCTAGTGAACCAGCAGTTGACGCATGCGCTCTTCACGTGTTCAGTGATTTGCCGGATGCCGGGCGGAAGTGTTTGTTTTGCGTTCCTTCTTTATGAGGAAAAGTGGAGGAATATATTACGCGAAATGTGACAGAGATCGGTTTATTACTTTCTTTGTTTGTTGAAGCATATTTCCATTAGTTTTCCATTCGTGAATGATATATATATATTAAAAAACATAAATAAATAAATAGATAAGACAAAGAAGAAGCATCAAGGGTTTGTTCGGAAATTATAGCCAGTTTTTATTTTTGGCCGTTAATTTTTATTATTGTTTTATTTATTTTTTTTCATTTTTAACTTCCCAGTGGACGCAGCCTTCATACCATCATAAAAGGCCGCATGTACTCCCGTATACACTTTTGTGAAAAACAAACTTCGAAAAAGTTAAATATCAAAATTATGTTGGAATTCGCTATGAGTTAATGAGTGAAATTTATTTTAAAAAATCCATTTTAAAACAGATACAATCTGCTTTAAAAAACAAAAACAATTTAAAGCGGCTAAAGAATCATTAAAATTTCCATAACAATAAAATAAATAATATGTTCTCGCCAGTAGCGTGCATAGACTTCGGTAAGCACCCCAAACCCATGTAAATTTTATAAGTGCGCCCCCTCCATAATATATATATTAATTTTAATATAGAGGGTTTTTTAGAGAGTGCGCCCTCATACCTCTTGCCCCCCCCCCCCCCCGGGCCACGGGGTGCTATGTGCGCCACTGGTTCTCGATACTCTCTGACTCAATTTCATTTGAAAAAAAAAAAAAGACAAACGGTAATTTGAAAGTTTAAAGTAGATTAAAATAAAAGAAAAGCAAATAAATTGAAAAGTCGCTCGTTTCTCGTCAGATACAAACAGCAGTGTCACGACAGTATCTGCAGAAATAAGTTTTCAAGTTATTTGAAAAAATGCGTTTTGGATTCAATACTAACAACAGGAAAGTGTCGGGATTTGGCGATTTTTTCGCTCTTTGTTTTTAACGGAAACCAAATAAGCAAGCTTGTACAAAAGAGTTAAAGTACAATAGATGACAAAAAAAAAAAGGTTAAAATTTGCAGTTACTGTCCTTTACCTGCCCAAGGCAGTACTGTAGTTATTGCATAAAATTGTTCGTAGTTCGTATTTTGTAATCGTCTACTGAATTAAAAATTTATATAATATCTATTATGAAGTTGAAATAAAGATTAATAGAACAACTTGCAGCACAAATTTTAGCACTGGCTTCTCCTTGATCTTCAACCACTACAGAGGACGCCGGTTAATTGTTATTTGAATCAGTGGATAATTGAATCAACCGCATTAATGAATCAAATGGTCAAAAACAGAACAAAATCCAGCTTTATTAAAATTGGACGCTTTATTGAATCAGCCGTTTTATGGAATCAAAACTGTTTAGAACAAACGTAAGCGGCGGCAACTGTATTACAAAAGTAAATTTTATTAAGCGTCCACTACACAGATTATCCACACTGCTGACATTGAAAATGCCGAGATCGTACCATAACTAGTGCATTCCTAGCTTCTACACAACACCATAAATATTCCAACGGGTCTCGGTCATTCGAGTTCGCGGTCGAAAGCGAGAGGAGCGGAGGGAGAGGGCGAACACAACAAGAAAAACAAGAGTAGTAACAAAAGCCCGATGCCCGTGGCCGAGGCTGAAAGGAAATTTTGCTCGGTGAAAACGCAAACCGTTTTATCGCCCGGACCTTTTTCGGAGCGAGTTGATATAGCTTCTTGCATCAGAGCTCTCGATCGGAAATTGCGTGAGGATATCGTTGAAATGCCATCTCAGTTGACCTCGAACAAAGCATTATAGCGGGCAATGTCAGAGTTATGTAGGTCATTGAATTTTGTCTTAACTATGGTCGAATCTGTTAGTTCAATGTAGTAATCTTGGTTTGGGATCATTTGCAGAATTTCGACAATGTCATTCATTAATATTTTGAATGAGACTTATAGTTTTCTTAATATACAATGCACAAAATGAAGAAAAGGAAAAAAACAGTCTAAACTTGAAATGTGCTCGACAGCGATAACGTGCTTTTTAAACATGTACAGTGAAATCTATGTAAGTTGACCACTTGCGGTGCACTACTTTGGTGGTCAACTTATAGAGGTTGATTTTTACTATGATATTCACTAATTCTGTGCCTGATGAAAATAGCGGTCAACTTACAAGGGTGGTCAACTTTACAGGTTTTACTGTATTAGACCTCTTCCGAAAGGAAATCCTGGCTACGTGATTGGTGCTCGATTGATTTCAGAGAGGTTCGGATATCGGAATATGCGTGAAAGTTTTGAAGATGAAGGCGGAAGGAGGGAGAATTTGGAGGACAACATCCCTAAACAAATGTTATTATTGTTATTATTACTATTTTTCCCCCATGCTGTCAACTCTATTATGATGTTACATATAAAGTCTGTAAGGAACAAACCTCCCAGGAGAAATTTGGGACTTGTTCTGACCAAACACTCTCTCGACCCACTCACTAGAAAATTCTGGCTGAGCTAGTAGTGCTGGATATAGCCTAAACAGTAAAAGATCTATTTTAATACACTTGGTGCCAAATTACGGATGTTGTAGATAAATATTCTACTGATATATATTATCGATACATGCTACTTATTATACATACCAGGGGAGGGGGAAGGGCAAAAAACAAGCAGAGAAGTGACTCTTATTTCCAGATGCAATTTCCACGAATCTTATTGGAACATAGTATGTGCATTATCAAATTTAAAAATTATTACAATTTTCCCGTGGGAAGATAAAGCGCAGTATCTGCAAATGTTTCATTTTTCTTTTTGCATTTTTTGTCCTCTATTGTATTGATGGCGTTAGCGTTATTGCGCAAACTTGCTTATTTGGTTTCTGCTGAAAAAACACCGAAAAAACGTCAAATTCCAACGTTTCCCTATTGATATTAAGGCAAGCAAAAAAACACGTTTCCTCCAATTTCTTAAAAACTCATTTCTGCACATACTGCGCTTTACCTTAACACTAAAACATCTATTTTAACATATTGTGTGCCCTGGGTTGTTGTAGATGAATATTTAACTGAAATCCATTATCCACACCTCTTATTATGTAACCTACTAGTGGCACTCGCACGGTTTTGCCCGTAGTAGAAAATTAAAAGGTCTTTTGGTTCGCCTGTATATTTACAAACTAGCCAAAAGCGGGGACCAGCTGGTTCGCCTTCTTACGCCATTCGCCTTTCTGTGCAAGCAGCCACCTACGGCTCATTTACCTTGTCATTTACCTTCTTAATTCAAGTTTGCCGCCTTCGGCGGCTGTTTAAATAAATTTGGCAGCATTATTAATCAATCCATCTCAATCTTTTTTTTGTGCCATTTTTACGCCAAGATTGCCGCCTTCGGCGGCTATCTACCTTTACGATCCATCTCCAAATTTTCTTATCCATCTCTATTTATTTTAACATCCCCGCCTATTTCCTAATAAAAACAAAGATCACTCAAAAAACCGCTTTTTTATTTAAGTAGAGCAAAAAAAAAAAAGTTATTTTCAAAATTCCCCGTAGTATGCAAAAAGTATCGTTTGACAAAGAAAAAAAAATCTCGCTGCTTTTATTGAATTAAATGCGCACAACTATGAAATGTAACGTAATATAGATACAGCAAAACGTCCAGCTTGGGGGGGGGGGTGGAAAAAGAAAAAAATGCAAACCCTAAATAAAACAAAAAAAGAAAAGAAAAAAAATAAGCGCTGCCGGAAAAACACGTGGTCATCACGTCATAAAATGTGAAAGTAAGCTATATAGTAAAAAAAAAAAGATTAACATTGTTCGCGATTAGGATTCTATCGTAAATATCGAATCGAAATCCAAGTAGTGACGTCAGAGGCATAAAGGAATGAAGAACCTTTTTTCGACCGATGCGTGGAAAGACATGATGTGTTCAGCATTAAAAAAATTGTAAAAAATAAAAAAAAAACTATTGCTCATTTTTAAGAACTTTTTTCTTCTGAAGAAGGCGAAATGTTTTTACTATTACCAACTTAAATTTTAGAAATGAGGCTTTGATACTTCTCGCAGGATGATATTAGAAAAAAATAAAACCCATGAAAGCTGCAAATTAAAGGTTTTTTCAAAAATTCGTAAAAAATACAAAAATTGCTCTGTCTTCAAATTTTTTTTCCATCATCATATTTAAAACTAAATTTCCTACACTATAGTACAAAAAATATTTGTGTGGTGCGATTGGTTTGGGGTCTGTGAGGTAAAAAGTACTAAAAAGTGCAAAAAAGCACATAAAACATTAAATAACTTTTTTTCTAATAAAAATATCAAAAATCAAAGCCCGAGGTGCACAACTTCAGCAAAAACTACACCTGTATACCAAATTTCATCTTTCTAGGCCTTACCGTTTTCCCGGGATGCGCGCCACACACACACACACACAAACATCTTATTTTATTATATGTATAGTAATGTATGGTGAATTTTCTCGCCAATGGGGTAGTTTCCAAAATTTTAAAAGTATTTTTTTCTGAAAGAGCATGCTTAAAATCATAGGATCTGACCATTTTTAAATATTTTTTTAGGTTTAATATTTTTAAAAAATTACTTAAATTGGCGCGCTTTCATTGTTTACGCTTCTGTCGTGTGATGTCACAAATGATGAAATGCCATTTAGTGTTGCCATTCACAGCTCAAAATATTTAATTCGCATCTTTACTCACATGTATTGGCAACGATATGGTTGATAGCAAGCTTAGAGCGCAATTGTAATTCGCTGCTTGATTATCATAACGTGGAAACGCAGTAAAAATGCGCCAAAGGACATCATTTGTGACGTCATAAAGACCACGCCTTGTTTTCAAAATCGGACGTTTTAAAAAATTAATTAAAAAATAACTGTTGGGAAAATTAAAGTATTTTCTGGGTCCATGTTATTTTTTTTACGCATTCTATCAATTTCAGTGACTAAAAGTAGTACTTTTGACTAAAGGAAACAACCCCATTGGCTAGCCCATGTTACGGTTCCACGTTATGATAACTTGGTAATTTACTCGTCCATCTTATGATAATTTTGCTCGGGAAAATGTTCTTAAAATTGGAATAGAAAAAGAACGAAATCGAATTTTCGAAAAATTGCTTTGCGGTGCACACCCCCATGCTACAACTTAATTCTGTTCCAAATTTCATGAAACTTGACCGAACGGTCTAGCCGCTATGTGCGAAACAGGAATCCTGACAGACAGAGAGACTTTCAGTTTCATTATTAGTAAAGATACTAAGGATTTTTAAACGTTGCAACCGAACGATTGTCAACACCTACTAAGCTCATGAAGTTCAAACAGAACACATACATAAGAAATTACAATTAATGTCAGGTGAAACTTTCTTTTCAGATAGAGGAAAAGAGAAATTATTGGGCGTTGAAAAATAAAACACGGACGCCCCGCATGGGCCTCTTGATTTAAGTGACACCACCCTTACCTTGGAAATTTTCAACGTTTATCTTCATAGCAAGAGAAGCTATTCCATCGTCAGTTTCCGAATCAAAAGCCTGAAGCAATGTTTGAATGAACTTGCGTAAAATGCAAGTCAATGCAAAATTAAGAAATAATCCCATACATTTGCAAAACGAATGAAACAAAATAATTATTTTCCTTGCCGCTGTTTGATGTAAAACCATATGTTTCAAGTGATAAAAAACAGCTAGCTTTGTTGCAAAAATCGAAAACACGAGGGGAAGAGGTAATACAAGTCTCAAAAAGAATGTACAGTAAAACTTCTCTAATGCGGACACCGGACACTAACGAGACAATTTTTTTGTCCTTAATAGAGGGGTGTCCGCAGGACAGGGGTTTAATAATGGTATTTGCCTTGGAATCGGGAAATTAAATATTGCTTGAATAAGAGGGGTGTCCACAGTTGAGGAGTGTCCGTTAGGAGGGGTTTTATTGTATTTCATTGATCTGAAAATGTTTAAAACTTTTTGAAGCGATTTCTGCAAAGACTATATTCAACCTAGAAAATACTGGTAGGCAGTACATATCAAAATATCAGACAAAAGTAAGAAAAAGCCAAGCATATATATATTTTTTATGAAATAGAAAATTTCGAGGAAACAAAAGTTAAAAAATTAGCAAAATATAACATTATATAAAAGTGCGCAAAATGTATGGTTTAATCAGGGGTGCCCACCTGGGGGGGGGGGGAGGGGTCATGGCGCAGACTACGAGATTGAAATTTTTAAGGGGGGGGGGGTGTTTTGAGGAGTATTTTTTTTTGGGTGGGGGTCCTTTGCTCTAGGGGGGTTAGGCAACTCTGGTTTAATAATTCTGCTTTGACTAAGTATATAAAAATGTTTGTCCACAGAACTAATCCACGACAATCAGGTGGCAATTGAAGGTGATAAGACGTGTTGTATCTCGTAGAAAAAAAATATTTAATCATTACTAAGAATCGTCTGCAATTTATTGAAAATAAAGAAAGGTCTCTATTCGCAGCTCCAATAAACTATAGGGGGCGCTGCAGCCATTGTCCAATAGCGGATGAAAAAGGTAAAACAAACAAATGCCGTAACTATAACTTGTTTTGACGCATAACGAATGGCAGTAACTTTTCATCGTGTTTGTGGAAAGCTATCTTTTCTATTCTTTTGAAATTACATTACACCACAAACTGTCTGAAGCCTGTAATTTACCCCAAAGAAAACACGTTTAATGGAATGTTTTACCTTTTTCTTTAGTATTGTTTATCACCGCAAGGTAGCGTATTCGAGCTCTGGATTTGCGAATACCTAACTTTTGAAATTCATTCTTCAAACATGCAAGACCGACACACGATTATTTTTCATATTTTGTCGAATGTGATAGGCACATTTCTATGAGAAAAATAAGAAAATTATGGGCACAAGTTGTTTTAGTATTACTACAAAAAAGTAAAATTCCCAAAGTAAACAACCTCGGCAAAATTGAAAATTCGATTCGCGAACAATACTCAGGAAACGATATAGTTTTGCTTTAACACTCAGCAGTTTTTAAATTCAAAGAAATTGTCTTTGCTGAATATTTACTCCGAGGTTAGGAATTTCATCTTTGTAGACTAATTACCATGTGTCAAAACTTTTGAAAATAAATGAGACCTAACTACAGAAATGACTTACAGGAAAATCTCATTTTTGTTTTAAAATAGGGCAGAAAAAGGAACTTTGCTAATTCGCCGAAAAATAAAATCAGGTTGCCGCAGTTAGCTAACAAAAGTAATGATTAAAAAAGTTTCTGAGTAAATGCTGTCAAACACGAAGACGCCCTTTGTACACGAATGAGGGAAAAGGCAAGATATCGTTTAAACACGAAGGAAAAATTCGTTCTATGATGGAGGAAAACGCAAACTGCTTCATATTTTTATTGAAATACTTCACAAAACAAAGATTTAAAACCAAGGTGGCCAACCTTGGAGAAACAATTTCAGGGGCATCTGTGGAGATTTTAAAGGAGCATTTTGACATTTTGCGGAGCAGCTCGGTATTTTGTATAAAAATCAACAAAAAAATTAAACTTCTTATCTAAAATTGTTTTTGAGCTTTGATAATCATTTTAAGCACTAGCATAATAATAGTTATTTTTAAATCAATAACACTTGAACCTCTTTAATCCTATAACTTTAAGCACAATGTCATGCTTTGAGTATACGGGTTAACTTTCATATTTACATGCCTAATGCACTATCAAAATACAATAAAAATATATTTAATTTTATCAAAATCTTTGGTAAGCCTGGTCAGAATAATGATCAAACGAGAAATGTGGAGCAAAATAACTTCTTTGTGGAGCTGCGGAGTCCGCATTTTACGGAGTTGCTCCGCAAAATGCGGAGCAGTTGGCAACCCTATTTAACACAAATCATTGTAATGTTACGCAAGCAATCTTTTTGTATTAAGTGCATTTATATCTTTGTTAATCAAACAACATTTTGAAGGTACCTTACGTTGAATAATGATTTTTAAATTTTGTCGTCGCACGAAACTCTAAAAAAAACTATACGACTTTTTCGCGGACTCTTCTCAAGCTTAGAAAAATATGTAAGAATATAAAAATTAATTAGATCGATACGTTTAAAGAACTTTGAGAAACAACAATCTAAGGAATATAATTTTTGATTGATAACAATACAAGCAAATTTACATTCAATGTAAAATAGATATCGCCTATGGGCGGATATTGTGACATATTGGGATATCCTGAAGCAAAACGAAGGCTCTGGATCCGAAAATTATTTCTGGATACTTCTTTGACTAAGGCCGAGTAACAGGAAATCATTCGAGAGGTGTACCGCCCTCTGGATATTTGAGGCAGAATAATCGATTCTTCCGCCCTCAAAGTTCAATTATACGCCGCCCAGCAATAGGAAACCATCTCCGCCCATTGAACTAGGAAACTAAACACTGCATTCATCTAAAATTTCTTCCAACAAAATTACATAAAACTGACAAACCGTTATTCGTAAGAATATGTTCATTCTATATCTCTTATTTCTTTTCTCTTCTCCATTTTTTTTTTTTTTTTTTTTTTTTTTTGGAGGGGGGAAGGTGAGGGTGGGGGCTGCAATCGTAGAATTACATACAAAGAGAATTAAACTCGCACTCTATGTTTTCTTCCAAGGCTTTTTCCGATTTTTTTCAAAAAAATTATATTAAATT